>NC_086318.1:11184088-11548577 GCF_036172605.1 Pelobates fuscus | reverse complement strand
TGGGTATATTTCTAACGAACAGTCAATGAACTCTTTAGATCCATGGCAATTTGACTGTGTTCGTGGGATCTGAGCGCTGTTCGTCTATATTGAAGGCTCAGACCCAAGCTATCTGGGGATAGGTCGGATGTGGGGGTTCCATTCGGTAAAAGAAAAGTTATGTATTTTAATGTATTTTGTTACTTTTGTAAAATGGAAATATTTTCTCTACCTGGAGATAATTAAGTTTACTCTGGCCACTTTACCCAATTAACTACAGGATAGAGAGGAGGGATTTCACTGTTTATGTGGGTGTGTTTTGCATTGTACAATGATTGGTTACTGTACTTTGTGTTTCCACAAGGTCCCTGTGGGAGTATCCCTTGCTGGAGGACCTGCATAAAAGGCCAAGCTGTGGCCGTCATTAAACAGATCGTTTTACCCCTTCATGAAGTCTCGACTCATGTTTGGGGGATTGAGAGCTTTACTCACTATTCTGCTCTACTTCAGCTGGGATTTCGGGAGAAGCTACAAGGATCTTTCCTACAGGGACAATAGGATCCGTTACAGGGGTTACCTATTGGAGCCCAAATTATCAATCGGTTCTTGTATTCGACAGTTGGATTGGGTATGAATGCGAAGTATGATTGGGGTCAGTGCCTGGAAACATTACTGTCTGTTACAAATCGCTATTTGTAACTGGCCCTTTAAATGGGAAATTGCCCTGCTTCCCTGGATTGTGGAGAAGCCTATTTGCCAGCCTCCTTCCTCATGACTATGGCCCCTGGAAGATTGTGCCCCTGAAAACTTATTAACTTTGATTGGGTGTGTGTGGCCCTTTAAGAACCGTCTGGGGACATATTGTGACTTTGCTGAACAATGCCCCTTTAAGACTATGTCCCCAGACCGGTAAAATAACTTGTTCCTGGCTTTCTCCCACTTGGTTCAGTAAATAGGGCTTACTGAACCAAGTACCACACAGGCAGATCACCCAGAAGTGAAAGTGTGCAGGCAATTTACCTCCCAGGCTGTGAGGTTACTGCAGGTTAATTGCACGTGGCGGCGGCCATCTTGGTTCATTCAAATGCGGTCAGCGGTGTATGCTAAAGATTCTGTGGAACTGAAATCGGCTACACATTTTACCGAACACCGCTGACCCTTACCTTCTCCTACACTTCGTTTTTCAGCTCCAGAGACTAAGTCCCGTTCGAAATGGGACTTAGTCGTTTTTCGGCATGAAATTGACCGACCGCACAGCCCAAATCTATGGAACTGTTTTGGGCAGGAAATTGTGCTTGCGGTCGGTCATAAAGGGACCTCCAGCCAGGGGCGGACTGAGAACCCTCAGGGCCCCCGGGCAAAATAAATCAAGGGCCCCCTTACAGGCCCCACCCATACTCCGCAGCAAGCGCCACCCATGTCCCGCCTCCATGCACTGCCTCCAGCCACACCCTACACAATCTTTAGACACAAGGAACAAAAGTGCAATAATCCCTTCAAGGCCCCAGTAGAGACTACAATTGAGGGCTAATGGGCCATGGAGGGGGGTCTTTCTAGCAGAGGCTATCTCAGTGTCCTTTAGAGAGTGTGTTAGAAAGAATACCCTCCAGGCCCTATTAGAGACTACAATGGAGTCTAATAGGCTTGGAAGGTGGTCTTTCTAACAGAGGCCATCTCAGTGTCCCTGCTGGAAACAGTCGCCTCCAGGCCCCAGTAGAGACTACAATTGAGGGCTAATGGGCCATGGAGGGGGGGGGAGCATTCTAGCAGAGGCTATCTCAGTGTCCTTTAGAGAGTGTGTTAGAAAGAATTTCCTCCAGGTCCCATTAGAGACTACAATGGAGTCTAATGGGGCCTGGAGGGGGGTCTCTCCAACACTTTGGTTCCTATTCACAATATAGCAACACAACATAGCTCGCTGATACCTAGGCCAAGTTGGCTCCTCTTACCTTAATTACTGTTGCTGGCTGGCAGTCTGTGGGCTTGCTGGAAGACTGTGGGCGTACTGGCTGCGGCTGGCAGGCTGTGGGCTTGCTGGCAGGCTGTGGGCTTGCTGGCTACTGCCGGCAGGCTGTGGGCTTGCTGGCTGCGGCTGGCAGGCTGTGGCTTGCTGGCTGTGGCTTGCTGGCTGGCAGGCTGTGGCTTACTGGCTAGCAGGCTGTGGCTTGCTGGCTTTAAGCCTAACTGGTGGCCTGTGGGCTGGCTGGCTACTGGCCAGCCTGTGGGCTGGCTGGCTGGCTTGCTGGCTTCTGGGGCACTCGTAGATTATTTAAAGAAATAATCCATGCACAATAACCACTACTGCTCTGTGTAGTTGTTATGGTGCCAGGAGGGCCGGGCCCCCCTCCTAGAGTAAGTAGTCAAACCGTTTAAGAACAGTTTGACAACTTACCTGGGGTCTGCTGGGATATGATGCTGTAGTAGGGTATAGGAGCAGTGGTGCAATGTGTAAGGGGTGCAGTGTGTGTGTGAAAGGTTCAGTGTGTGTGAGGGGGTGTAGTGTGTGAATGTGTAGGGTGTGTGGGGCAATGTGTGTACGAGGGGGCTGTGTATGTGTGTGGCAATGTTAGTATTGGGGGCTGTGTGTGTATGGGTGGGCAGTGTATGTGTGTGTGTGTGAGGCAATGTGTGTAAATGTGTATGGTCTGTGTGGGGGCAGTGTGTGTGTATGGGGGGCAGTGTGTGAATGTGTATGGTGTGTGGGGGCAGTGTGTTTATTGGGCTAGAGTTCACTCTCACCACTGCGACCACCAGGAATACCTGGTGGTCACAGTGTTGAGAGTGAACTCTAGCCCGTAGCTCCAGGGCTAGAGTTTACTCTCGCAAGAGCCGTAACGTTGCCGTGGTAACCGCGGCAACGATCTGTGCTCGCGCAAGAAGGACCCAGAGGAGCTGCAGGCTGAGCTCCCGGGTCCTCTCTTCCTCCCTCCCCTGCAGGCTGCCCGCACGGTGCCTGCGGACAGGGAAGGGGGCAATTGCCCTCCTCTTACTCCCCCCCTTTTCTTACCCCCTTCTTACTCCCACTCTCTTCTTACCCCCCTTCTTACTCCCCCCCTCTTCTTACTCCCCCGCCCTCTCTTCTTACTCCCCCCTCTTCCCTCTCTTCTTACTCCCCCCTCTTCCCTCTCTTCTTACTCCCCCCTCTTCCCTCTCTTCTTACTCCCCCCTCTTCTTACTCCCCCTCCCCCTCTTCTTACTCCCCCTTCCTCTTTTACTCCCCCTCCCCCTCTTCTTACCCCCTTCTTACTCCCCTCTCCCTTCTTACTCCCCCCTCTCTTCTTGCCCCCTCTTTCTCTTCTTACTCCCCTCCCCCTCTTTTTACCCCCTCCCTCTTTTTACCCTCCCTCCCCCTCTTTTTACCCTCCCTCCCTCTCTTCTTACCCCCCTCCCTCTCTTCTTACCCCCCTCCCTCTCTTCTTACCCCCCCTCTCTTCTAACCCCCTCCCTCTCTTCTTACCCACCCTCCCTCTCTTCTTACCCCCCTCCCTCTCTCTTCTTACCCCCTCCCTCTCTCTTCTTACCCCCCTCCCTCTCTATTCTTACCCCCCTCTCTTTTAACCCCCCTCTCTTTTAACCCCCCTCTCTCTTTTAACCCCCCTCTCTTTTAACTCCCCTCTCTCTTTTAACCCCCCCTCTCTTTTAACCCCCCACCCTTTTACCTCCCCTCTCTCTTTTAACCCCCCTCTCTCTTTTAACCCCTCTCTCTTTTAAACCCCCCTCTCTCTTTTAACCCTCCCTCTCTCTTTTAACCCTCCCTCTCTCTTTTACCCCCTCCCTCTCTCTTTTAACCCCCCCTCTCTCTTTTAAACCCCCCTCTCTCTTTTAACCCTCCCTCTCTCTTTTAACCCTCCCTCTCTCTTTTAACCCCCCCTCTCTCTTTTAACCCCCCTCTCTCTTTTAAACCCCCCTCTCTCTTTTAACCCTCCCTCTCTCTTTTAACCCTCCCTCTCTCTTTTAAACCCCCCCTCTCTCTCTTTTAACCCCCCTCTCTCTCTTTTAACCCCCCCCTCTCTCTCTTAACCCCCCTCTCTCTCTCTTTTAACCCCCACCCTCCCTCTCTCTTTTAACCCCCACCCTCCCTCTCTCTTTTAACCCCCACCCTCCCTCTCTCTTTAACCCCCCTCTCTCTTTTACCCCCCCCCCTCTCTCTCTTTTAACCCCCTCACCCCCTCCCCTGTAGCATGGCCGAGCGGATTTCCGGTCCGCGGTGCCCGGCCGGAGTGATAGGAAGGTGCACTCTGTGCACCTTCCTGTCAGTCCGGCCGGGTACAGG
Source organism: Pelobates fuscus (assembly GCF_036172605.1). Taxonomy (NCBI): domain Eukaryota; kingdom Metazoa; phylum Chordata; class Amphibia; order Anura; family Pelobatidae; genus Pelobates; species Pelobates fuscus. The sequence continues at coordinate 11,544,325 of NC_086318.1, read as the reverse complement.
AAACAGAAACTTCTGTTCCGCGCGGAACAGAAGTTTCTGTTTCCTGTACCCGGCCGGACTGACAGGAAGGTGCACACTCAGTGTGCACCTTCCTATCACTCCGGCCGGCACCGCGGACGGGAAAGCCGCTCGGCCACGCTACAGGGGAGGGGGGGGTGAGGTGACAAGCTGCAGCCGCCTGAGCGCTCGCTCAGGCGGCTGCAGCATTTAAAGGGGCGGCCGGGCCCCCTGATGGCGGGCCCCCCTCCCGGCCGGGCCCTCGGACCATGTCCGAAGTGCCCGACCGGTCAGTCCGCCCCTGCCTCCAGCTAACTTTTGATCCACTGGAGGGATTTGGGATTTGGAAGTGTTTATGTTTGATGTATGCTGAGTTCAAATATGTAATTTTTATGGAGATTGAATGTATAGTTTTAAAGTTACAGTGTATGTGTGAAAACTGTATTTTTACTGTATGCTATAATTATGTTATATGTTTATCTGAGGGGAGGAGACGTGGAGGTGGTACCATGTATGTGATTGGTTAATTTCAACCTCCCCCTGGGAGTGTCCTGTGTGTACCTTTTTGTAATAAAAAGCAGGCTGGGTGTCCATGTCCTCAGTTCTTCTTGACCCTTCAAAACGTAGCCTCGTCTCGTTATTGGAGGGAATTGCTGTATCCCACTGGGGATTGCTATGCTCTGCATATTCCCCTGAGCTTAATCACTTAGCTCTTTTAAGAGCTTGTTCTGGATACGCTCTCCTGGAGGAGAGGTCTTCCCCACACGGTCCTGGAGGACAGAAGCCGATCCAGGGTGGAAGGAAGACGGCGCGGCTCCAGTTAAGCTACGGCGGTTGTGGAGTCTGCGGTGGTTGTGGTGTCGTCTGCAGTGCTTGGAGTCCTCTGTAAGCGCTAGGAGCATCCATCAATGGAGGGTACTCGGTCGGAGTACACGGAGCTCCGTTACACTGTCTAAAACCAAGTGTCGTTTCGCTGTGATATGGCTAGTTTAAAAATCATACTACTATCAGGGGCTAACTATAAGAGGCAAATGTTGATGGATACAATGCAAAAAGAAGGTATTGATATTAGTTTGGTGCCAGAATCTCACTGTGTAAAGGGCACAAAAAATGGATTTATGATAAAAGAACCCATTTATTCACATCAAATTATAATTTAAGAATCAAAAAGAGGGGAGTTCTGATCTTAATTAGAGACACAGTATTCTTTGAAATAATTCACACAATTATGGATAAAATGGGCAGATTTCTAATTGTAATTTTTAAAATTAATAAGTATTTATTTATTATTATTATTATTGCCATTTATATACCGCAAACAGATTTTGTAGCGCTTTACAATATTGGGGGGGGGGGGGGGGGGGGGTGAGGGATTTAACTATAAATAGGACAATTACAAAAAAACTTACTGGAACTATAGGTTGAAGAGGACCCTGCTCAAACGAACTTACATATAAAACAATGAAGTTTGTATACTAGTCAATATTTACACATATACCTATTCCCTTTTTGGAGAAAGCTATGCACAAAATAGATCAATAATCGCAGAGAAACTTATTAATGGGGGGGGGATTTTAATTCTATAATAGTTGTAAATATAGACTTTAAAAAAAAAAATATTCTGCTGAAAATGTTTAGGTGTTTTTGAATAAAAACATCCTAAATGATGTTTGGATAACACTAAATCCTCACACACGTAATATACTTTTTTCTGCATCCCAAGTTTCTCACGAATATATAAGTTTTTTGTAAAGAAAGAAACCTTCAAATCCCATATATCAACTTGGTCTGATCATGCTCCGATCAAAAAGTCTATCAGATATAGTAATACTAACAAAGCTTTACCCTGAAGGAGGCTCAATTAATCTCTGTTAAAGAATAAAAAAATAAAAGAAGCAAATCAGAAAGATATAACTAACTATCTGAAAGAAAATGTTATGGATGATTTCCCTATACCCACAATTTGGTGCGCTCTAAAAGCGGTAATTAGGGGAAAGATAATAAAAATAGCTTCAACAGATAAAAAGAAAAAGGCCATGAACTTACAACACCTATTAGTTGAGCTCTCAAATTTGGAAGACAAAAATAAATTAATCCACAAGAATATTCATCAGTAGAGATAAAAAATATAAAGAGCAAAATTAAAGAAAGGAATATTGAAAAAAATTATTTAAATGTGTTAAGATTAAAACAAATGTGGTACACTAAATGAGAAAAAGCAGACACGGTATTGACAAACTAAAAAAACAAAACTCCAAAATATAATAAATTAAAATAATTGTGGGTCAAAACAAAGTTTAAACCCGAATAAACAGCATCACTTTTCTCCGATTTTTATCAGAATATGTATAATTAAGACAAACCGGGTGAAAAGAAGCAAGACGAGATTAGAAACTATCAGGACTGGAGCGTAATGGAGCTGGAATCTCTGAACTTTCTAATAACTCAGTGATAAATAAGGTGGTAGAGACATTTTCTAATTTATTTTATCAGCATTTTGCGACTGAACTTAACCCAATCATAGTGGGTCTCTTCAAAGAAATAGTCCTTGTAAAACAATTTAGGAAGGAAATGCTTTTGGCCAATATATCACCTATTCTAAAAATAGGTAAAAATAGAACAGATATAAAGAACTATTGTCCAGTCTCACTCAATATGGATCAATGTGGATACCAAAATCTATTCGTCTGTCTTAGCAAATAGACTGAAGAGTTGTATCTCTAGGTTGATCCACATTGATCAGTCAAGCTTCATCACTTTAATATCCACTGCCTCAAACATATACAAGACTTTGGGGGCAATGTTTGTTGCATGGATTAGGAGAGAATCCATGCTGACCCTGTCATTGGACCCGGAGAAAGCCTTTGACAGGGTGAGCTCGATCTTTTTCCCCCCTCTTTTGTGCTGCTGCTGCTTGATTGATTGGGGGGAGTGTTTATTAATTACACCTGTGTGGTATTTGTATCCCTATAAAGGCACACCCCTAACTCACTGAGCTTGCTCACATTATTTGGAAGCAGACTCTATTAAGTAGACTCTTTCAAGTAGGAGTTAGAAAACCAGGAGTGAAAACTAACTAGGGGTTTAAACTATCAAGGTCATTTTTTATTTTTTATTTTATATATATATATATATATATATATATATATATATGTATATATATTTATATATTTTTTTTTTTTTTTAATTCTGTATCTGGGAAATGAGTGTTAGCAAGATTGCTGGTTTAACTCAATGCACATCTTGTTGCATGTATGCATGCCTGGATGTACCCGTCCAGGGTCCATACCTCTGTGATGGTTGTGTGCGAGTGGCTTCTCTGGAAGCTCAGATTGGAGATCTCGAGAAGCAAATCGCAACTTTGAGGGAGATCGACAATCTTGAGAGGAGTCTGCTGCTGACTGAGCAGAGTTTAGTGGGGGCAGGTAGTGGAGAGGGAGGAGATATGACAGATGGGGAACAGGCATGTAGCTGGGTGACAGTGGGGCGAGGAAGCAGAGGGGGAGGGAAGAGGAAAGGGCTAGCTAGTTCTGATTTGGTGCAACCTAGCAGATTTGCCCGTTTGAGGGAAGATGTTGGGAGCATCAGCTCAGGAGTAGCTGTATTAGAGGAAGCTGTTACTTCTAACAGCCGAGCTAACAGCCCCCCTAGTACGGGTGGGAATCAAAATGTAAGGAAGGCAAGACAGGTTGTGGTGGTAGGGGACTCTATCATTAGGAGAGCAGATAGGGCAATCTGCCGCTCTGATCGGCTCAACCGGACAGTTTGCTGTCTCCCGGGTGCTCGGGTCCGGCATGTTGCTGATAGAGTGGATGGATTATTGGGAGGGGCTGGGGATGACCCAGCGGTCATGGTCCATGTTGGTACCAATGACAAAGTAAGAGGAAGATGGAAGGTCCTAAAGAATGATTTCAGGGAATTAGGTAGCAAACTTAAGAAAAGGACCTCCAAGGTGGTATTCTCTGAGATATTACCTGTGCCACGCGCTACAGTGGAGAGGCAGCGGGAGATTAGAGAGGTTAATGCGTGGCTGAAGTCTTGGTGCAGGAAGGAGGGTTTTGGGTTTTTAGAGCACTGGGCCGACTTTGCGATTGGGTACAACCTTTATAGTAGTGATGGATTGCACCTAAACGGGAGAGGGTCTGCAGTGCTGGGGGATAGGATGGCTAGAAGGTTGGAGGAGATTTTAAACTAGTAGTAGGGGGGGAGGGTCATAGCAATTTACAAAATGGAGATAGGACAGAAAGGAAATGGGCTTTAGCACAGTATAAGGAGGGTGGAGACGGGGGGAGGGGCAAGCTCAGAACAGAGAAGCTATGCAATGTTGATAATTCACAAAATATACAAGTGATGCATGATATTAAATGTATGCTTACTAATGCAAGGAGCCTAAATAACAAAATGGGGGAACTAGAGGCATTAGCATACACTAAACAATATGATATAATAGGCATAACTGAAACATGGTGGGATGAGACACATGACTGGGCAGTTAACTTAAATGGGTACATGTTATTTAGGAAGGATAGGCAAAACAAGAAGGGTGGTGGGGTATGTTTGTATGTCAACCATGATTTAAAGCCAAATCTTAAGCAAATGGAATGCGATGAGGAAAATGTGGAGGCTTTGTGGGTAAATATCTGCTTGGGGGAAAATAAGGGAAACCAACTATTGGTTGGGATATGTTATAAACCACCTAATGTTAATATTGACGAGGAACAACAGCTGTTTGAGCAAATTGAGAAAGCTGCAAATCTGGTTAACACTTTAATTATTGGAGATTTTAATTACCCGGACATAAATTGGGACAGAGGGACTAGTAGCTCAGCAAAGGGAATTAGGTTTTTAAACTTGTTAAATGACACCTTCATGTCACAACTAGTACAAGCACCAACTAGAATGGACGCTTGTCTGGACCTGGTTTTAACAAACAACATTGATCTTTTGACCAACATTCAAGTAGGTGAGCACTTGGGAAATAGTGATCACAATATAGTGTCCTTTGAAATAAACTCAAAAAAACAAAAGCACATGGGGTATACTAAAACATATAATTTTAAAAAGGCCAATTTCAATAAGTTAAGGGAAGCTTTACAATATATTGACTGGCATACACTCTTTAGTGAAAAGAACACTGAGGATAAATGGATCATCTTCCAACAAATATTAGAAAGGTACATTTCTCAGTATGTACCATTGGGAAATAAATATAAAAGAAACAAATTAAAACCAATGTGGCTTACTAGAAAAGTAAAACAAGAGATTAAAAATAAGAAAAGGGCATTTAAAGTATTTAAATCGGACAAATCAGATGCATCTTATAAAAGATATAAGGAAGCAAATAATGCGTGCAAAAAGGCAATTAGACATGCTAAACTTCAAAATGAAAAAAATGATAGCTAAAGAGAGCAAAACAAACCCCAAAGCATTTTTTAAGTACATAAATTCTAAAAAAAAAACAAAATGAAAGTGTAGCTACACTAAAAACTGAAACAGGGGTGTTAGTCAATGAAGACCAGGAAAAGGCAGGAATTTTAAATAACTATTTCTCTTCTGTATATATTAAGGAAGAACCCATGCCAATAGATGTGCAAATGATTGCTACTAAAAACTTGCAGAATAATTGTAATTGGTTAACTCAAGACAAGGTGCTGCAGCAACTAAAGAAAGTTAATATAAACAAAGCTCCAGGGCCTGACGGTATCCATCCACGTGTACTTAAGGAACTAAGTGCAGAAATAAGTGAACCTCTGTTTTTAATCTTTCAAGATTATTTTCTTTCAGGAATGGAGGAAGGCAGATGTGGTTCCTATATTCAAAAATGGTTCAAAATCCTTGCCTGGAAATTATAGACCTGTGAGCTTAACTTCTGTGGCTGGTAAAATATTTGAAAGGTTATTAAGGGATTATATTCAAGAATTCCTTGAGAAGAACATGGTTATCAGCAAAAATCAGCACGGTTTTATGAAGCACAGGTTGTGTCAAACTAACTTTATTGCATTCTACGAAGAAGTAAGTAGAAGTATAGATCAGGGTGTTGCAGTGGATGTGATCTATTTGGACTTTGAAAAGGCATTTGATACAGTTCCACACAGAAGATTAGTGTTCAAACTCAAGGAAATCGGTCTAGATGAAAATGCTTGTTCTTGGGTAGAACATTGGCTTCAAAAAAGAGTACAAAGAGTTGTGGTTAATGGTAAATTTTCAAGCTGGACAGAGGTGGCAAGTGGTGTCCCTCAGGGGTCTGTTCTGGGACCCCTTCTATTTAACTTGTTTATAAATGATCTTGAAGACAGCATTGAAAGTCATGTTTCAGTGTTTGCAGATGACACAAAATTTTGTAAAATAATACAATGTGAGCAAGATATTACTTTGCTGCAGAGGGATTTCGATAGACTGGAGGACTGGGCACTCAAATGGCAGATGAAATTTAATGTTGAAAAATGCAAAGTTATGCACTTTGGCGTAAAGAATACACAAGCAACGTATACCCTTAATGGAAGCTGTAACGGATCCACTGGCACTCCGACTGGGTACCTCCGTTGAAAGATGCTCCTAGCGCTTCCAGAGGACTCCAAGCACTCCACCAGACACCATAAGCACCGCAGGCTGCAGCTATCTCCCTTCAGAACGAAGCAGGAACAAGCTCTTACAAGAGCTCAGTGATTATAGCAAGGGAATATGCCTAGCATAGCAATCCCTTGTAGCAGATTCCCCCAATAAGAGACAGGACTCAAGTTGAGGGTAAAAATAGAACTCTCTGGCTGCTAGCTTGCAGCCCTTTTTATTAGGTGCTCCCATGAAGGGGAGGGACACACACAGTAACGTACATTAACCAATCACACAATAGTTACATCCCACACATAGCCCTCCCCTCTACCTGTAAACTAATTATCTGTACACACAGGAAAATACAATTATCATAGGTAGGGAAAATACAGTTTTTACACAACATTCATAACTCCCAAAATATACATCACATTCGCATAAAAATACATATTCACAATCAATCCATTCGGGGGAACAACATACTCAAAAATCATAGTTAGTACAAATGTGCATTTGACCTTCTGGAAGCATGGTTTTTCCCGCTCAATCTAGTTCCCCAGAATCCTCTATCCTGGAGACAATGGAGAAGCTGATTTAATTATATCCAGGGACAAACACAGCCTCCATTAAGCACATGTTACCAGCAACCACCAAAAGACATAAAAATACATAACTCCTGTTATACTAAACAGAACCCCCACATTCAACCCATCCCCAGATGGCTTGGATCTGAGCGCTCAACATATCCAAACAGCGCTCAGATGCCACAAACACAGTTCAAACGCCATGGGGTTTAAGTTTCGTATGGGCTGATGAGAGGGCCCATAATCCTGGGGCAGCCCAATAACCCACAGTAGGCCCAAATACCGTGCATAAAGGGCCAAATCGCCCAGGGACCGTATTCACAGGGTAAGAGGCGGGCAAGCAGCCCCCTCCAAAACACAGTGGCGAAGTGGCTTTCGCTACAGAAGCGAATTAGGGATAACAACACATGAAAAGGACTTGGGAATTGTTATAGACAACAAACTATGCAACAATGTGCAATGTCAATCAGCAGTGGCCAAGGCCAGTAGGGTATTGTCATGCATGAAAAAGGGCATTCATTCTCGGGACGAGAATATCATTTTGCCTCTTTATAAATCACTGGTAAGACCACACATTGAATATGCTGTGTAATTTTGGGCACCTGTTCTAAAGAAGGATATTATGGCAATAGAAAAAGTGCAGAGGCGGGCTACAAAATTAATAAAAGGAATGGAACATATCAGCTATGAAGAAAGGTTAACAAATTTAAACCTATTTAGTTTAGAAAAACGTCGCCTGAGAGGGGATATGATAACATTATACAAATACATTCGAGGCCAATACAAACCATTGTGTGGAAATCTATTCACAAACCGGACTTTACATAGGACACGAGGTCATGCGTTTAGACTAGAAGAAAGAAGATTTCGTCTAAGGCAAAGGAAAGGTTTTTTTACTGTAAGAACAATCAGGATGTGGAATTCTCTGCCTGAAGAAGTGGTTTTATCAGAGTCCATACAGATGTTCAAACAGCTACTAGATGCATACTTGCAAAAACAGAATATTCAAGGATATAATCTTTCAATGTAGGGTAATAACTGCTTGATCCAAGGATAAATCTGACTGCCATTCTGGGGTCAAGAAGGAATTTTTTTCCTAGCTTGTTGCAAAATTGGAAGCGCTTCAGACTGGGTTTTTTGCCTTCTTTTGGATCAACAGCAAAAAACATATGTGAGGAAGGCTGAACTTGATGGACACAAGTCTCTTTTCAGCTATGTAACTATGTAACTATGTAACTATGTAACTATGAGGGCGACCTTAAACAGTTTTGGTCTAGAAGTTCTTTTTCCTGGATGCAGTTCTGGCCCTCTACAATTCACCGGAGGCCAGAATTATGGGCTCAGGCATTGTTTCACAATGGTTTCGGGTGTCAAATGGTACCCGTCAAGCCTTTGGCTCAAAGTATTAGATTACAGGAGGAAATAGATGGTCATAGGTTAATATCTTCTCATGTAAAAATATCATTATATGCAGACGACATAATATTAACTTTGTCAAACCTTGTTTCCTCACTATAATTCTTGATGTGAAAAATTGAGACATACTTGACCCTTTCACCATACAAGTTAAAATGTGGAAAAAACTCAAGCACTCCTAATTAACACAAAATAGATGTCAAGGAAACCATCATGAATATATACTCCTTCAAATTGAGATATAAAATCATCCATTATTTAGGTATAGACATAACCTTTTATAAAGAAAACATACTAAGGATCAATTTGGCCCCTATGCTAGTGAAGATAAAAAACAAAATTGAACCCCTCATACATATCTTGAACATAATGCCATTAACAACTATATACTTCCCAAAATTGTATTTATTTATTCCAATAGGTATTGAATCGCATTGGCTGTGACCTTTTCAAAATATATTAAATAAAGTAATTTGGAAGGCCAAAACTCCTAGAGTGCCATTTAATATAGTGTCTAGAAGGACTAAGAATGGATGATTAGGAATGTCAAACATCCTGAAACTATACCGAGCCTCAATTCTAAACCACATCTCGGTGTGGTTGAGAGACTCTACAGATATGCAAACTTCACTTGCTACAGAACAAGAGGGGTTGGATTGGAGAAATTTGATCTAAATTTTCTGCTTTGCCTAGTCTTAAAAGCAAATGTGAAAATAATATTGTGATAGATCAATGGGATATTTGTATTAGATAAACACTTATGCTAACCAAAATAATTCTGAGATATACAACTATTTGAGAGTTAAACACTAAATACTGAAAGAGATCTTCCTGTACCAACATGAGGAAAATTAAAAATTGGATGACTTCCTCTCTGCTAAATGGAAAAATAAAAAGAGTAGTAGAGTGTATGATATAGTAGATGATTCCCCCTAATAAATCAATGTAGTCATATTGAAAAATGGGAATCAGACTTTGTTTTTAAAGAATCAGAAAGAAAACTGGCTTAAAGAGTACTAGATGAATATATTAAGGAGAATCTAAGAAAGGGTTCATCACCAAATCTTCCTCACCCGATGGTGCAGGGTTTTTGTTTGTTTCAGAAAAGAAGGGGATCTTAGGCCCTGTATTGACTTCCGTGGACTTAACAAGATAACAATACGTAATGCATAAACTATTTCGTTAATATCAGAGTTGTTCAATAGGCTAAAAGGAGCATCCGTATTTATCAAGCTTGATCTTTGAGGGACTTACAATCTGGTTTGAATTTAGAGAGGGGGATGAGTGTAAAACAGCTTTTCACACACAATATAGGCATTATGAGTATACCGTTATGCCTTTCAGTTTATGCAATGCCCCAGCTGTTTTCCAGGACTTCATAAATGATGTTTTAAGGGACTATTTACACAAATGTGTTATAGTGTATCTAGATGATATCCTGGTTTATTCTAAAGACCTTGAAAGCCACCATAACCATGTGAAACTTGTACTTTATAAATTGCTCGAAAATTGATTATATTGTAAGTTGGAGAAATGCCTTTTTGACATTAAGAAAAAATAATTCTTGGGATACAAAATATCCGGTACAGGCTTTAAAATGGACCCAAATAAACTAGATTGGACTTTGCCAATAGGATTGAAAGTCATACAACTCTTCTTGGGTTTTGGAAATTATTACAGGAGATTCGTGAAGGGGTTTTCATCCATAACATCTCCAATTACTTCCATGACAAAAAAGGGAGAGACCCAACAAAAAGCAAAAGCGTGCATCTGAGGCTCTTACTGCATTCAAAACTTTAAAAAAAGTTTTTGCTTCGGCTCCTATCTTGGTACACCCTGACCCTTCTCTACCTTTTTTATCGGAGGTGGATGATCCCAAGACCAGGGTGGGAGCAGTACTCTCTCGTAGATCAGCAGCGGATTTACGCCTTTAACCTTGTGGTTATTTTTCTAAGAAATTAACAGAAATTGAAAAACAATATGACATTATAGACAGAGAATTGTTGGCCATAATCATGGATCTATAGGAATGGAGGCATGTGCTAGAGGGTTATTCCACTCTTATAACAATTCTCACAGATCATAAAAATTTGTCCTATTTTGGGGAGGCTAAGAGGCTAACAGACAGACAGCCACGTTGGTCTCTGTTCTTGTCTCGCTTCAACTACATTTGTGACTTATAGGCCAGGTTCCAAAAATACTAAGGCTGACGCATTATAATGTCAATTTGAAAACCAAGCTAGTCCCAAACCACAATTACAGCTGATTATTCCTAAACAATGTTTAGTGGTCACTACTAAGTTACAGATTAGATCAGCACTTAAAAGGATCAAGCTCAGGAGAATACACCACCTAATAAGATATATGTCCCTGTGGGACATAGGGAGACCATGCTCTCTCTTATGCATGAGACCAAGTCATCCATTTTTCAATAAAACGGAAGCACTGCAATCTAAGCCTTTTTATAAAAGAAAATTTGTGATTACGTAAAAGCCTGTGTTACATGTGCGACTAACAAGTCATTGCACAAACAACCATGTGGTTTCCTTCAACCCTTGCCTATACCCAACAGATCATGGTCTAGTCTGGCAATGGATTTTGTAGTAGACCTACTTGTATCGAAAAGAATATGGTTATTTTGACTATTATAGATAAGTTTTCCAAAATGTCTCATTTATTATCTCTACCTAAACAACCTACCTCCTACAAATTGGCCTCTATTTTTACCAAAGAGATAGCCCGGTTACATGGATTACCCAAGGAGATAGTCTCAGATAGATGGTCACAATTTGTATCCCGTTTCTGGAAGGCTTTTTGTAAACAATTATACATCGAACTGTGTTTTTCTTCTTTGTACCACCCACAAACCAACGGTGCTGCAGAAAGGATGAACCAAGACCTTGAACAGTTCTTACGATGCTTCATTTCTTAACATCAAGATAATTGGGTCAAGCTTGGGTTAATAACTATGGGTTATTATCCTACCTGAGACCTCTCCTATCACTGAAGTGCCTGTTGTGGAGCATAGAGTAAGGGAGATTTGTGAGACATGGAATTTGTGTACAAAGCTTTTGTACACAAAAACTTACTCTGATAAGCGTCGATCAACAGCTCCTGTGTACATGGAGGTTGACAGGGTGTGGCTGAGCATTAAGAATATCAGGTCTATGAAGCTACCTCCTTGTTACATTGGTCCTTTTGAGATACTTAGCAAACTCCATCCCATCTCATATAAGTTGCTCTTACAATCATCATTAAGTAAACTTAATGCTTTTCATGTTTCTTTACTCAAATCTTTGTTGTGTACCCATTACACAGAATGTCAAGGCTTTCTTCTAAACCTGTGAATGGACAGGAAGAAAAACACAAATAGTTACTTCTAGTTACTTCTATTTTGGATTCCAGGGTTTCTCGTGGTAGTCTCCAATATCTTATAGAGACAAGAGAGATCATGGGACAATGCTCTGGATGTCCATGATCCTCGATTGGTCCGTTCCTTCCATGCTCGATTCCCTGATCGACCTGGTCCTTCCTGCCCAGTGGGTGGTTCTGGGAGAGGAGGTACTGTCATGATCTCTTACCTTACTCCTTCACGCTCACATGGTGCAAGATCCGACGCCAGCTCCTCCTCAGTGGGTTGAGCATGTCCCACGCCAGACTCTGGAATCACACCCCTTTTCATGGCGCAACGCATACATGTACTCATGACGTCAATCAGGCAGCCTGCATCATCAATCCCGGCCCAGAATGCTTTGGAGGCGTGGTCTTAAAGCAAAAGACGCTCCATTATAAAAGGGACACCTTTTGTTTTGTTCCTTGCCCTATTGTGGTTCCTTGTGTGCCCCTTGTGGCTTTAGACTTCCCTGTTCTCTGGTTCCCTGACTCGGCTTGTATTTTGACTTTCTGTCTTCTGGTATCCTGACCCGGCTATTCTCGCATCGTTCTCCTGATCTCTGGTATCATGACTTTTGGCTAGTCCTTGACTACTCTTTTTCTACATATGTTAAACCAGACCATTCTAAGGTTCAGTAATATGTGCTTGGGTTTTCTGTGGGTATACATACTGTGTGTTGGGTTATCACACGACTGTGATAATTACACAAAGGAATCAGTTCACTGCACAAATCTCTATGAAATCTACCAAAATGTATTACTACAATGGTATCTAATGCCAGAAAAACTAAGCCGAATGGACCCTAGCCAGTTAGGGACGTGTTGGAGATGTGATTTGGTTAAGGACTCAGTTAAACATATGTGGTGGGACTGTCAAACAGTTTGTCAAACTTGGAAGATGGTAAACCAGAATGGATCAAAAATATTCAAAAGATTTTTTGTTAACTCCAGCTCTAGCGTTATTCCATTTTACCCCCCTAAAAATTGAGACGACTGAGCTGAGTCTCCTAATACATATACTAGTGGCAACAAAACTTAATACAGTAAGAAATTGGAGATTTTCAATTTTCTAACATGGTCTGAAATAGAATCACCAATAAATCAAGCCTCAATGGAGAAAGGCTTCTATATAAACAATGAATAATCTATTGATGTATACTATGAATATTGGTCTCTCTGGATCAATAGATCAAGAGGAGCTATCCCGACACCGACCCAGGGTATGAGAGTTAGTATGAATGTTGACTGATGATGCATTTAAATGTGTTTTATAAGTATCTTTTTTTGTACTTATTGTATAGACCTGATGGGAAGGACTTTTGTTTTGCAAGCTTCACCCTTCTCCTTACTGAGTCTATTTTTCTGTTGTGAAAAAAAATAAAAATCTATTTTTTGTAATTACTTATTATTTTCTTCCTTATTAGTAATTAAAAATACACTATGAAAGCTAAATTTACATTTATATTTCCTCTGATTTGTTTTATCATTATTGAAAATGTATTATTAATAAAAAATATTTAAAAAAAAATAAAGTGACAAAAAATGCAGTCACAGGTCAATATTAGGAGGGGGACAGGAGGGTAAAAATATCCACTTTTTATATTATTTCTAAGAACATTTATTTTTTAATCCATTGCCCTAGGCTTATTTATCGTTATACTTCTCTCGCATTAACCTGACAATTTGCTTATTGGCAAACAAAAGCAATGATGAAAAGTATTGAAAAAAATGTATAATTTTACACAGTTATTATGTATATGTAAGATTTCACAACCCTTATGGAATCATATATTTATTGAAATTTTACAATCCTTCTTGTATTAATTAGAAATAATTCTTAATTGTAATTAAATTAAGTGTTTTTGTGTAACATTTTCAGATAATAAATTACCAAAACATATAATAAATAAAAATAAATAATGTCATTTTATAATACAATGCAAGCTAAATTAAAAAAAGTTAATTTTAATGTTCTAGTAAACCATTTGGCAAATAGTTTTCCACGATTAGTAAATATTCACAGATCAATTCTAATCAATATAAAACAAAACAAAAAAATGTGTTCGACTTACAAAAAGTGTCGCTTACGCAATCCCTTCCTTCCTTTCTCCCGTTCACTCTTTCTCTCTCTCTCTTTCTTTCTCTCTTTTCATTACCCTTTGACACCCATCCAATACTGTCTGTTATTTTAACCATTGATACATGGCTCAGTTCTGTAATACACTTAGATGTAACATTTTGCAAAGTCACATTTTGGTATAATTCATGAAACCTAACATTTTTACATGAGCATTTTTTTCATGTTTTCAGTAATTTCTTTATTTTTAAAGCTATAAATTAAAGGGTTTAACATTGGTGTGATAACAACATAAAAAATAGAAATATATTTTTCCTGATCTGATGCGTAGCTGGTCGAGGATCCAAAATACAAGATCATTGCTGAGCCAAACCATAAAACCACCACGGTGATATGTGATATGCAGGTGGAAAATGCCTTGTTTTTCTCGACTGAACGAATCTGAAGCACAGAATATATTATGCAGCCATAAGATACTAAGATACATGTAAAGGGTACAAGGAGTGAAATGAAGCTAATGGAAAATATCAATACTTCACTTCGGGAGCTGTCACCACACGCCAGTTTTAACACCGCCAGGACCTCACATGTAAAATGATTGACAATGTTCGGGAAACATAAGTCAATAGGCATTGTAAGAGAAGGAACAACAGATATGAAAAAACTCAGTATCCATACAAAGGCTGCTATTCGGCAGCAAATAGTCATACTCATAAGTAGAGCATAGTGTAGTGGGTGGCAAATGGCTACATAACGATCATAAGCCATTGCCGCGAGAAGAATGCACTCAGTTGTTCCCAAAAACAAACCTGCATATAATTGGATAGCGCATGCAGCAAATGAAATCGTCCTCTGGATTTGGAGAAGGTCCACCAGGAAGCGGGGCACCGAGTTTGTAGAAAAACACAAATCCAAAAATGCTACATTGCACAGAAAGAAATACATTGGCATGTGCAAACGCATGTTGCAAAAAATGACGCAAATGATAAAGCAGTTTGCAACAAATGTTACTACATATATCAGTAAAAACACAAAAAATATAGTAACATTTATTTTCAGGTCGGTAGAAAATCCCAACACAATAAATTCAGTGGTAATGGTCCGGTTCCGGATTGCCATTCTGCTGAGTTCTTAAAAAAAACAAAACCTAATTTACTGATTTTAATTTATCTGAACAAAATGTTAAAACTGCAGAGTTTGTTCACTAAACCGCAATTGTAATAAATGTAAATATGAACTGTAAAAATGTAGGCCAATATAGATAATTTGGAGAAATTCTCTGTAATAGCTATAGTCACATTCTGGCCTTTTTTTTCTGTTTCACAATTTGAATTGCAGCTAACTAATTTGGTATTTAGTGGATAAACTTTTCACAATATTCATTTTTATCATTAAACATGTCTGATACATTAATTTAGATCTATACTGAATATACTGTGAACAGTGAGTTATGGTGATTTTAAAATAAAAATGTAAAAAAAAATAGCTCTGAATAGCCAATCCATATATATAGTTTATTATTTATATATAGGGCATTCAAGATTGTTGTGAAATATGTATCTATAACTATAGGCTATTTACTTCATTATTTAGTGATTTACTTACCTTTTATTCCGGGAGAATAATACAGTAGAAACCCATCAGATAAATGATAGAAACATAATTACATTTTGAGAAAACACTTGGGTATCAATACATTTGATTAAGGAAACTAGAGCGTTTGATGTGCTGAAATGAAATTCTTTGATTTCTCAATATTTTATAGAGGGTAACTCAGGAGGTAAAGACTCTGGAGATTAATTATTCTAGGAAATAAATAAATAATTCCCTGCATAAACTAATTAGCAACAAAATAATGCTATTGAATTTAGTCCCTTAAGTACCAAGGCTACTTTGAGATGTGACGTGTTTGTCATTTTTACCATGCGTTCATTCTACCACAATTTACCTTTTTCTGTTTAAGAGTATACATTTTATATATATATATATATATTTAATTATTTTTAAAGGAGAAATAGGGCTTTTATTTTAACCACATATGTATACATTACACAATATGAAATTAAAATAAAATATTAAAACATGGGAAAAATGTAAAAAAAAAATCTTACAATTTTGATTTAAAAAAACAAAAACAAAAAACAAGTGCAACTAAAGAAAAGTAACTCAAAATAGCTTCTCTGGTAAAATGCTTAAAGGACCACTCTAGGCACCCAGACCACTTCAGCTTAATGAAGTGGTCTGGGTGCCAGGTCCTTCTAGGGTTAACCCATTTTTTCATAAACATAGCAGTTTCAGAGAAACTGCTATGTTTGTGAATGGGTTAAGCCTTCCCCTATTTTTTCTAGTGGCTGTCTCATTGACAGCCGCTAGAGGCGCTTGCGTGATTCTCACTGTGAAAATCACAGTGAGAGCACGCAAGCGTCCATAGGAAAGCATTATGAATGCTTTCCTATGCGACCGGCTGAATGCGCGCGTAGCTCTTGCCGCGCGTGCGCATTCAGCCAACGGGGAGGAGAAGAGGAGGATCGGAGGAGGAGAGCTCTCCGCCCACCGCTGGAAAAAGGTAAGTTTTTACCCCTTTCCCCTTTCCTGAGCCGGGCGGGAGGGGGACCCTGAGGGTGGGGGCACCCTCAGGGCACTCTAGTGCCAGGAAAACGAGTATGGTTTTGTAACAGATCCTTCCAACTTAGTCTTTTCTTTTGTTCGGTTCATGCCTCTGTTCGCCTGATTTCGTGCGAAGTCCGTATGTGAAATATAGGTGGCCGCCATTTCAGGACTTTACACGTGGTCGCGGCCATCTTGTGTGCGAACAGCGGTGTTTGCCTGTAACCGCATGGAACTAAAAACGGATACGCAAACAGGCGAACACCGCTGAGTCCTCCAGACCTCCACAAGTTCGCACAGAAACTACCGAACACCCCACCATTCGGTAGTTACACTCAGTCACCTATGGGGATTTCAGCGAACCCCGCGATTCGGATGGATGACACGATTTTCATACCGTTTTACCGTGCGAACAGAGACCGACCGCAAGGCCAAAACTCATGGAACTATTTTCGGCTAGTTGGTCTGTGCGGTCGGTCAAAACTTTGAAACTCTGTAACTCCCGAACCGTTCACCCAATCGGGCTGATTTTTGGACAGAGTATTCCCCGAACGAAGATCTCTCAAGCGGTGCCGGATTTAAAGGTGTACCCCCTGTTTTTGGGGTACATCCAGAACTGGGGCAAAATATTGTATGTTCTAATTGTATTATGTGGTTATCTGAGGGGAGGAGACGTGGGGGTGTTACCCTGTGCATAATTGGTTGTTTTCATCCTCCCCCTGGGAGTGTCCTGTGTGTACCCTTTTCTAATAAAAAGCAGGCTGGGTGTCCCAGTCCTCAGTTCATCTTGACCCTTCATAACGTAGCCTCGTCTCGTTCTTGAAAGGGGATTGTTTGGGAAGGTTATTCTGTTCCTGTTGCAGCTGAACCTGATTTTCGCTCTGGATATCGTGGATGGGATTATATCAGCCTACTTCTCCACAGCAGCTTGCAGGGAAAAAGGACGTCTCCAACGGCAGAAACCCTCTCTCTATCTGGGTAGCCGTTACATTGGTGGCAGCGGTGGGATGGTCCTTTTATCCAAGGAGCAAGTGCTGAATGGAGTCTCAGTATGCTAAGCTGAAAAGACCCACACTAAAGGATTTATTGGAGAATCGTGGTAGAAGTGCCAGCAACAGACCACGGAGGGAGCTGATAGCTGACCTGCTGGAGCTGGACGAGATGGATAGGTCCATGGAGGTAACGGAACCCAGGGCACCCATCAGTGAGGACGATGTGATTACGGCAATTGTGCAGCGGAGATTAGCGTTGTATCCAGTCACGTCTACAGAGCTAATAACCCAACTACTCCGGGAAACAAGGGAAGAGATCCAAACCAAGAGGGATCAAGAAATGGAACTGGTAAGAGCCAGACAGCTCACTACACAGACAGTTCCTACCCCGCTACCCACTACTACAGTAACGAAAATTCCCTTCAATGCATTTAAAACCTTTGCAGAAAATGAAGAGGAAATTGATGGGTATTTGGCGGACTTTGAAAGACAGTGCTCGCTACATCAAATACCGCCAGGGCAATGGGTCACTATCCTGGCGGGAAAACTATCAGGAAAAGCTAGTGAGGCTTTTCGAGCGCTCACTACAGAGGAGATCACGCAGTACCAAACAGTAAAAGAGGCACTGCTCACCAGGTATGCGGTAACCCCAGAAGCCTACCGTCGCCGCTTCCGGGAGTCCAAAAAGAAAGCTGTGGACTCCCACATGGAATGGGCCAACCGACTACAAAGAGTGGCATCACATTGGGTCCAAGGATGTAAGGCCAACACCGGAGAGGAGATATTACAATTATTCTTAATGGAACATTTCTTTCAAAATTTGGCTGCGGACCTACAAGACTGGGTACGAGACCGGCGCCCCGCTAATTTAAATGAGGCGGCTCGGCTGGCCGATGAATACGCCGAGACAAGGAGAGTAAGCCAGGGTACTCCACGACCAGCTCATAAGATAGAGCCACGTACCCCAGCCACTGTCTCACGCCCAGAGTTTCGAGCTCCAGTCCCACCAGGACCACCCCGTCCTCAGGGACCTACCAACTACCCCCGAGATTTGTCGAAAGTGACGTGCCATCACTGCGGCAACCTCGGACATATTGCTCGATATTGTCCCCTAAGATCCACTAGTAACAATTGGAGACGCACAACTCCCAACGCGGAGGCCCCTGCATCACGACCCTCTGCAGCTCACTGTGTGGAAGCTGAAATGGGCCCTGAGGAATGCCTGGGGATTTTGTATGAAGCAGATCCCATACAAGCTGCTTCGCCAGATAACCGACAGCATCATCGGCAGGAAGTTCGGGTGAATGGACAAACAGCACAAGGCCTAAGAGACACCGGGGCTACCATCACGTTGATCCAAAAACACCTAGTAAAGCCAGAGAATGTGTCTACCCGCACTGTTGCTGTTCGGGTCGCAGGGGGCGCTGTTTTTCGCTTGCCCACTGCCCGAGTACACTTAGACTGGGGAGTCGGATCGGGGAAAACTACAGTTGGCATCATGGACAACTTGCCTGCCGAGGTCGTCTTGGGAAATGACATTGGCCCCTTAACCTCAGCATATTTGCCCACACCTGCTGCCGCTTGTCCCGTAACCACCCGCTCACAGGCCCGTGTCACAGATGACCCTAATACAGGCCGGGAGACCCAGGTAAGCCAAGCACCCACATGTAACCCCACTACAACAAGCAGGCCCATAGCTTGGGACACCCCAGAGGAGTTTGGGAGGGAAACTAGAGAGGACCCCACCCTCCAAAAGTATCGAGAATTAGCAGACAGTAGGGAGGGCAAACAGGAACGTTTCCTATGGGATGGGGACAGGTTGTACAGACTGACGGAAGGGAAAAAGAGAGGCTGTCCCCCTTCACAGAAGCGCCAACTAGTGGTACCCAGAAAGTACCGGTTGGAGCTTCTCCGAATCGGCCACGACATTCCGTTGGCAGGGCATCTAGGGGGTAACCGTACCACCTTCCGGATCACCCAGACCTTCTTTTGGCCGGGGATCTCAAAGGATGTACGACGTTACTGCAGCACTTGTGACGTATGCCAACGGGTAGGGAAGAGAGGAGATCACCCTAAAGCTCGACTGTTACCTATGCCTGTGATCGAGGAACCATTTAGCAGGGTGGCAGTCGACCTAGTGGGACCCCTACCTAACCCCAGTCCCTCTGGTAAGAAATACATACTTACCGTAGTGGACTATGCTACTCGCTACCCGGAAGCTGTCGCTCTGACGAATATCCAGGCTGACACTGTCGCCAGTGCTCTAGTCGGGATATTCACCCGAGTGGGATTTCCTCAGGAAATCTTGTCCGATAGAGGGACCCAGTTTACCGCAGACCTAACCCAGCAGCTATGGAAGGTTTGTAGTATTAAACCCCTACTTAGTTCCCCGTACCACCCTCAGACTAACGGTCTCTGTGAACGTTTTAACGGTACCCTAAAGCAATTGCTACGGACCTTTACAGCGGAATACAAAGATTGGGAACGATTCTTGCCGCACCTCCTGTTCGCTTATCGGGAGGTGCCACAGGAATCCACAGGGTTCTCTCCCTTTGAACTGCTCTATGGCCGGAGAGTACGAGGCCCTCTCGACCTCATCCGAGAGCACTGGGAGGGAGAGACAGAACATGAGGGTGTCCCCATCGTACCGTATGTACTAGAAATGCGGGACCGCATGGAACAGTTAGCCCGGATGGCACGGGACCACCTCCATGCGGCCCAGGGCCGGCAGAAACGTTGGTACGATCAGGGCGCCCGCCAGCGAACGTTCCAAGTAGGCCAGAAGGTGCTGGTGCTTAGACCTGTCAAAGGGAATAAGCTCCAGACCTCCTGGCAGGGCCCTTACAAAGTGGTAGCACAGGTATGTGACACCACCTATGTAATTGCCAGCAGCAAAGATGAAAGGATCCAGAAGTCCTTTCACGTAAATTTATTAAAAGAATATCAAGAAAGGCCCGAGGATATAGCAGCCATATGTATACCAGCCACTGAAGACCCTGACAGCTTGCCCATACCCGACCTTTTAGCTAACTCGGAACCTAAGACCCTGCTCAATACCATACAGCTAGGGGAGCGACTAACCCCCGCTGAAAAGGGACAGATCCGACAACTGCTGACTGAAAAGAGGTTGACATTCTCCCAAGAGCCCGGATACACCCCCTTAGCAACTCACTATGTAGAGACCCCAGGTCAACCCCCTCTCCGGCAAACTCCCTATAGGATCCCTGAGGCAGTAAAAGATGAGATGAGGAAGGAAATCCAGGAGATGCTAAGACTAGGAGTGATAGAGCCATCTGACAGCCCGTGGGCCTCACCGGTGGTCCTAGTCCCCAAAAAGGATGGGACTACCCGGTTCTGTGTCGATTATCGACGTCTCAATGACAAAACCCTGACAGACGCATATCCCATGCCCCGAGTAGACGAGCTATTAGATCGTATTGCCAGGGGACGTTATCTGACCACCATCGATTTGTGTAAAGGGTATTGGCAGATTCCCCTGGCCAAGGAGGCTATCCCTAAGTCGGCCTTTGTCACCCCATTTGGCTTGTACCAATTTAAGGTCATGCCATTTGGGATGAAAAACGCCCCGGCTACATTTCAGCGCTTAGTGGACCGCCTCCTTGATGGCTTCCAGGATTTCGCCTGCGCGTACCTGGATGACATTGCGATTTATAGCGAAACCTGGGGAGAGCACTTAAGGCATGTAGAGGCCGTACTGGATCAGATTCGGGCCGCAGGGTTGACTCTGAAACCAGAAAAGTGTAACTTCGGCATGGCAGAAGTCCAGTACCTGGGACATCGAGTGGGATGTGGGAAGCAGCGCCCAGAACCCGCTAAAATTGAAGCTGTAGCTAACTGGCCCACACCCCACACCAAAACTCAAGTATTAGCATTTTTGGGAACCGCAGGATATTATAGGAGGTTTGTCCCTGACTATAGTACCATCGCAAAACCATTAACAGACCTAACCAAAAAGAACTTGCCTAGGATAGTCCTGTGGTCTCCCGCCTGTGAAACAGCCTTTCAGGCCCTAAAGAATGCTCTGATTCATGCACCTGTCCTGTCTGCCCCCGTCCCTAACAAAAGATTTGTCGTTCATACAGATGCATCCATGTATGGACTGGGGGCAGTTCTAAGCCAGGTCGGAGAAGATGGAGGCGAGCACCCTGTCGCGTATCTCAGTAGGAAACTGTTACCTAGAGAAGTGAGCTACGCGGCAGTGGAAAAGGAATGCTTAGCCCTGGTCTGGGCATTAAAGAAACTCACCCCATATTTGTACGGACAGGAATTTACATTAATCACCGACCATAACCCCCTGGTGTGGTTAAACAGAGTAGCTGGAGATAATGGACGCTTGTTGAGATGGAGCCTAGCACTGCAACCCTACAACTTTTCCATTCAATACCGCCCGGGCAGGTTTAACGGGAATGCCGATGGTCTGTCCAGACAAACAGAACTATTACCCTAACAAGGAATCGGACAGCCCCAAGTTGACCCGAAAAGGATCAATCCGGGTCTGCCGGAGTGTTCCACAAAAGGGGAGCAGTGTAACAGATCCTTCCAACTTAGTCTTTTCTTTTGTTCGGTTCATGCCTCTGTTCGCCTGATTTCGTGCGAAGTCCGTATGTGAAATATAGGTGGCCGCCATTTCAGGACTTTACACGTGGTCGCGGCCATCTTGTGTGCGAACAGCGGTGTTTGCCTGTAACCGCATGGAACTAAAAACGGATACGCAAACAGGCGAACACCGCTGAGTCCTCCAGACCTCCACAAGTTCGCACAGAAACTACCGAACACCCCACCATTCGGTAGTTACACTCAGTCACCTATGGGGATTTCAGCGAACCCCGCGATTCGGATGGATGACACGATTTTCATACCGTTTTACCGTGCGAACAGAGACCGACCGCAAGGCCAAAACTCATGGAACTATTTTCGGCTAGTTGGTCTGTGCGGTCGGTCAAAACTTTGAAACTCTGTAACTCCCGAACCGTTCACCCAATCGGGCTGATTTTTGGACAGAGTATTCCCCGAACGAAGATCTCTCAAGCGGTGCCGGATTTAAAGGTGTACCCCCTGTTTTTGGGGTACATCCAGAACTGGGGCAAAATATTGTATGTTCTAATTGTATTATGTGGTTATCTGAGGGGAGGAGACGTGGGGGTGTTACCCTGTGCATAATTGGTTGTTTTCATCCTCCCCCTGGGAGTGTCCTGTGTGTACCCTTTTCTAATAAAAAGCAGGCTGGGTGTCCCAGTCCTCAGTTCATCTTGACCCTTCATAACGTAGCCTCGTCTCGTTCTTGAAAGGGGATTGTTTGGGAAGGTTATTCTGTTCCTGTTGCAGCTGAACCTGATTTTCGCTCTGGATATCGTGGATGGGATTATATCAGCCTACTTCTCCACAGCAGCTTGCAGGGAAAAAGGACGTCTCCAACGGCAGAAACCCTCTCTCTATCTGGGTAGCCGTTACAGGTTTCCTGGCACTAGAGTGGTCCTTTAATATGTCTACGATTTCAATTATTTTAATAATGTTCGAAAACAAATACTGCAAGGAGGGAATTATGTTTTTAAAGCTAAAACTTGGCAACATTTGGCATGCTGAGATTCCAACCTTTATAGTAGTCCCAGAATCCAAAACCGCTACACAAAGTATATATGTGTGTAGAAGTTCATTAGAAACTGTGGGGATACCGGAGAGCATTATATATACAAAATTGGAAGGCTACTGTGAGGAATTCTTAAAATTTCTGGGGATTGACCTGGATACAGAAAAAAATGTCATGGAAAGATGCCACAGAACAATAAAGCCTAGCAAGGTCACAGACCAATCCCCAAGAGATGTGATTATCTGCCTACTGTCATACCGGCTCAAGACGCAAATTATGAAAGCCATTTCGGTCAAAGATCTAAAAGACTCAGCATATCAGCAAATTAAGATCTTCCAAGATCTCTCTTTTAAGATGAGATCTCAAAGAAAATCCTTTGCAATACAAACAGCGGTACTTAGGGAAAAAGTAATCAAATATGCATGGGGGTTCCCGACACGCATAAACCTAACCCACGACAATCAGAGGTTAACCTTTGAGAAACCGCGAACATTAAAAAAATGGATGCAAGAAAAGAATATAATATAGGAGAGGAAGGGTAATTTATTTTGATTTTTTTTTTGAGAGAGAGCACGGAAAGTGAAAAATACAGTAGTAAATCACTATACACGCACTAATCTAATTGTTATTTGTTATAGTAAGATAAAATTATTATTTCTTTTTTTTCCTTCTCCACTTCTTATAGATATATTTCTCCTGGCCAGGAGAATATTTGAACTCACACATTGTTGGGAATTCTGTGAGTTTAAGAAGGGGCTACATGCGATACTCGCGAGAGGGATACTGTCGCTACTTGGTCTTTCTCCTTGGAGTTAGGGATTACCCGGGGTCGAAGAAAGACAGGAGGAAGGAGAGATACATTGATCTATGCCTAAGTAAAGGCAGAAAATGTATAGAGATGTGTGGATGTAAATGTTTGTATGTTATGATGATGGACCTCTTAGACTCCCTGTGGAAAAAATAAGAATAGGAGGATAATATGAGATTTGCAACAATTAATGCACAAGGAATCAATTCACAATTTAAAAGATATACAATCCTTGAATTTTTGAGGAAGGAGCAAATACATATAGTGGCTATTCAGGAAAGACACTGGAAACTAGAAGAAAAAATAAAACGTAAGTCTAAGTTATTTCCCACTATAATTAATGCCTCTGTAAACCCCCCCCAAAAAAGAGGGCTAGCTTTATTGTTTTCGAAGAATGTTTCTCTGAAAATTGTACACCAAGAACTTGATATTGAAGGTCGATAAATAATTTTAGTGTGTGAAATTAATAACCAAAACTACACATTAGTTAATATATATGCCCCAAACCAGGCACAAATTCCATTTATTAGAAAAATATTTAATAGAATGGATAGCCTTAAAACTGGTCGAGTCATGGGAGACTTTAATTGCGTCTTAGACGCAGATTTGGACAGGAGTCCTAAATTAAAAGGTAATAACTATAAGAAGGTAAAAACCAACGGGAAATGTTTTTCTGAACTAGTCAAACAAAATGGCTTGCTGGATTATTGGAGATTATTCCATGTAAAAGAAAGAGATTTTTCATGCTTCTCTAAAACTTTTTGTTCATACTCCAGAATTGATTTAATTTTGGGGGATAGAAATTTGGTGAAACAGGTAAAACAAATCTTTATAACAACCACAACGTGGTCGGATCATAACCCAATTATATTAGAATTAAAAGAACAGTTTGAGAGACCCAGAATAGAATGGAAAATGAAGGATTGAATAATGCAAAAGGAAAACAACCTAAATTATATTAAAGAGATGACAGATCTTTTTCTCCTAGAGAACAGAAATAATGGGGTATACCCAGCAATGACCTGGTGCGCATTTAAATCGGTAATAAGGGGCCATCTTATAAGCTTAACAGCTAAAGAATTTAAGCTGAATGAGAAAAGGGCTAACCTGTCAGAGCTTTAAATAAAACTGGATGACTTACTTTATCAAAATAAAAGAAACCCCTCGAATAGTATTACCAATACAATAACAGAAGTAGAAAAATTAATAAATGACCAACTGATGCCAAAGGCTAATAAGACCTTAATAGGCCTTAAACAAAAATGGTATTACATGGGAAACAGAGCAGAAGCACTGATGTCAAATAGACTAAAGAAAGAAAAAGTTAAAACGGTTATTACTAAAATTTTACATAATGGGGAAACCTTATTAAACCCAGAAAAAATAGGAGAAGCCTTTAAAAAAATATTATCAGGATTTATATAACATTTCAAGTCAAATAAATAAAGTAGACATCAGAGAGTTCTTAAAAACTATTAAAATCCCGAAAATCACAGATCTACAATTACAAGAATTAAATAAAACATTCAAGGAGGATGAATTGATCTTCTGTATTAATAAACTTAACAAAAAAAACAGCACCAGGACCTGACAGGTTTGATAACCTCTTCTATAAACTATTAAAAAATAATATAAAAACAGATTTGATCGAAATTTTTAACTCCTTTGGAACAACTCAAAAGATTCCAGCAGAATTACTGCAAGCAAACATAGTCCCAATTCCTAAGCAAGAAAAAGATACAGAAAAAATTAAGAACTACCGCCCAATTTCCCTTCTCAACACCGACATAAAGCTCTACTCGGCTATGATAGCAGAACATTTGAAAAAGATTATACCAGACGTGATAGATAGGGACCAGGTGGGGGTTGTCCCAGGTAGATCATCTACCCATAATATAAGAAGACTGATTGATGTTTTGAATCATGCGGGAAGATCGAGGGCTCCCATGTTGGCCCTGTCTTTAGATGCTGAGAAAGCATTTGACAGGGTCAACTGGCAGTTCATGAGGCAAACCCTTCAGGCATTTGGATTAGAGGGAAGACTTTTCCAGAATATCTCTGCTCTCTATACAGTACCTACAGCTAGAGTTGTAGGAAATGGCTTCGGATCTGAATGGTTCTCATTGCTAAACGGAACAAGACAAGGGTGTCCCTTGTCTCCGGTACTTTATATCATGGCATTAGAACCTTTGGCTTTAGCCATAAGACAAGAGAAGAGGATAGTAGGTTTTGAATTTAATAAAGAAAATATAAAAATAAATCTATACGCTGATGACGTTATCTTAACAATACAAAAACCCCTACAATCTATAATACAACTTATGGAAATTATTGGAAGATTTTCCCAGGTATCTGGATATAAAATAAATATAGAAAAATCAACGATCTTAGCTGTAAATGTAAATAAAGAAGAAAACAATGAGATTATGAGAAAATTTGATTTTGCATGGGTCGAAAAATCATTTAACTATTTAGGAATTAATATCTGTGCGGACCCACTGAAAATAGTGGAGATTAATTTTCTCCCATTACTTATCAAAATGAATAAACTCCTAAAGGGTTTGAAGAATTTAGAGTTCTCGTGGTGGGGCCGTATTAATATTATCAAGTCTTACATTTTACCAAAATGGCTATATTTGTTTAGAATGATTCCCTTGAGTTTCCCCAATAGTTGGTTGCTATTAAGACAACAGGCTTTGTCTAAGTTTATATGGCAAGCAAAAAAAACAAGAATGGCAAGAAAACCCCTCTCGATGAAGCAATCTAAGGGAGGGGTAGGATTCCCAGTCATACAACAATACTATAAAGCAAGTATCCTTTTCCATAGTATCATTTCACAATTGGCTGGGGCTAAACTAGAAAGGTGGTATGAGGTGGAAAAGGAACTTGCAGATCTAGTAGGGATCTAGTAACATTTTTCTGGTTTACTCAAGAAGGAGAAACAAATAAGAGCCAACCAAGTTTGAATAGTGTGGTAATAGAGTCCATTCGAGGAATGTGGACTAAGATTAAAAAAAGTCTAGGATTTAAAAATCACATTATTAACACCCTGCCGATCTCAATACTAGAAAATAATATTCAAGACCTAAGACTAAATAATTGGAGAAGAGCAGGTATACAAACTATAGAAGATATAACAACATGACCCAGGGTTAATTCGTTTGAACAAATAAGTATTAATTTTGGTCTCCCGGAAACTGAGAAATTTAACTATATGAGGATCAAAAGCTATTTGAATAAAACACTAAATAAAGAGAAATGGGAATTTAATAATAAATTAGGAAACTTATTGAAAGGAATGGGCATGAAAAACCTATTAAATAAATGTAACTCGGTGTTGAGACAGCTAGAGGGTGACTTGACGCTTCCGGCGATAAAAAAAATGGGAGAAAGATCTAAAAATACAAAAATACAAAAATTGATGGACAGGACTGGAATAGAGCATGGCTGACAGTTGCTAGGCGCATTAAATGCCTAAATTTAGTGGAGCTACATTTTAAGATCATTAACAGACTCTATTTGGTTCCTAGCCGTCTAAACAAAATAGACCAGAGTAAAACAGATATATGCTGGAGATGCGAAGGGGGAGTGGGAGATTGTGTACATACTTGGTGGAGTTGCCCTCCACTTAAGGAATTTTGGAAAGTGTTCTTGTCCAAAATTGAAATGGTGACCAGATCTAACTTTCCTTTTGCTCCAGAAATGTTTATATTACATTTGAATATTCATCAGTTTAATGTAGATTTACAGCACTTTTTCACCCATGCATTAATAGCAGCAAAGATATCTATTGCTAGAATAAATGTAAAAGACAAAAATAAGTGATCTCTATCTGTGAAAAAGCTGCAGTTCACCAACAAGGTGTTCCCCCAACAGCGCTGTTCACCTTTTTATTTTTTTATATATTTGTCTCATTTATTGCTAGAAGGTGGAGAACTAAAAACCTACCAAATTGGGACATAGTAAAAAAAAACAACTAATTTCGCAACTTAGGATAGAGGGAGGTTTGAATAGAAAGCTGAAGAAAAAAAATATATTTGATATAAATACGTGGTTAAAAAAATTGTCGGCAGTAGATTAATATATATAGAAGAGGAAAGGAAGAGAAGAGAAATGGAAGATGGAGGAAAGGAGGGAAAAAGGAAAGAGTAAGATAAAAAGGGGGAAAGGTGAGGAGAAAAGAAGGGGGAAGGAGAAAAAAGAAAGAAGGAAGGAGAAAAGAGAAAGGGGAAAGAGAAAAGGGAGAGAAATTTTCTTTTTTTTTCTCATATATCAATATTATGAATGTAACGGATCACCTGGCACCCCGACTGGGTACCTCCGTTAAAGGATGCTCCTAGCGTTTCCTGAGGACTTCAAGCACTGCAGCAGACACCACAACCACCGAATCAGAGAAGCGTATAAATCCTCTCAAGCATATGAATGCTGTAGACACTTGAATAGGAAACCATACGAATAGGTTTACACTCCAAGCAGTCAAACTGGAACAGCATACAATAAATCCTCCCCCAATAATGAGACGACACTTCACTTTGAGGGTTAAGCAGGAACTGAGGCTGGCACTCCCACCCTGGTTTCTATTACAGTTGTTGAGAATACAGGACCGCCCACAGGGAGGGACAAAACAACCAATCAATCTGTACAATACACACAGACACTCCCACACAAAATCCCCCCCTCTGCCTGTAATAGGATTACTGAACACAATGGGTAATCTCATTATCTCAGGCAGAAGAATACAGTTTTATGAAACATATCACAGGGATAAAGTATATCCTCAGAATCAGGGGATCTGGGTGAACCACATATCCAAAATTCACCCAGATCCATTCAGTAGTTTGGAAGATACAGTTTAATGCAGATTCCGCAGAACATATACAGATTCTATAAAAAATAATTACTGTATAATGTGTCCCCTGTTGTATAGTTTAAAACTACTGCACAATGTCTTTGTGCACCAAATACTGGCGAGATGGCACCGTGTAGAAAAGTTACAACAATGTCTGTGAGTTAAAATGGCCGCCATCCATTGTTCTCACCATGTGCTTCATCCATTGTTCTCACCATGTGCCTCTGATACATGAAATGGTGGCCACCCAGTAACTCCACAGTATGTCCCCAGATGGTTCTTAAAGGGCCAGCAGCAGCACCATACAAATCCAATATGCCCAAATATTGTACTTGAAGGGCCAAATAACCCAGGGGCCATGGTCAGCAGGTAGGAGGCGGGCAAACAGGCTTCTCCAATGCCCAGTGGCGAGGTTGGTTTCGCCACAATGAATAACAAGGCAGAGAGACTAGCGAAGAGGGTTTCATCATCGTGTGTGAATGTTGTGTTTGTCTGCTTTATGTTATAGTAATTTTTATTATTTTTTTTGTGAGGAGTAATATTAATGTTTTATATAAATTAAAGTCATGTAAATAGGAAAAAGAAGGGAGAGAAAAACATTGATGATGACTAATATACCAAGGCTTAAGATGCAGAAAGCTTGAAAGAATATAAAAGGCTGGTAATGTCTGAAATAGAAAAAGAGAAAAAAAAAAAAAAAGAAACTGTGGCCTCGGCTGACACAGAGAACACCCCGGTATCGAAAATAAAAAACAATTATAATTAAATGCATGTATGTTTTCATTTGAGGTATATATGTATTTTTTATTGTTGTCGTAGTTAAGCAGTGGAGTGTCCCTTTAAGATCAGAGTTTGTGCACTGATACCAGTGATATATGGGTTTGGTTTGGGTTCTAATTAAAATTGGAAAATAAAAAAAATTAAAAAAATGTCCTCACCAACTGTCCTGTGATATTTAAAGTATAAAAATATAAAATATTTAAAGATGCCTTTATCTAATATTGTAAAATATACCATTGTTGCAGTCAGAGCTAAACATGCACATTGTTATTATCATTAAAAATAATAAAAACAAATAAAATTCAGTAAAGCAAATTATATGAAATAAGATTGTGGATGCAGTTGGGATACAAAATTATAGACAAATTGGGGTCCATTCACTGAACTGTGAACTGAGTTGAAAAATTTAAGCTAAGAGAGAAAATGTAAAAAAAAAATTGTTTGTCTCTCTTGGCATACATTTTGAAATTGTGAGAATATGTATGGGGGAATGAAAATATAAAAAATAATATTTTATAAAAAATTATGAAACATACATTTTTTAAATTAATATAAAAAAATTATATTTTGGTACTGTAATTCCCTATTTTTGTAAGCTAAAGAACCTCCCATTATTTTTAGACCTTGTACAGCACTATGGAATTTTGCTGGTGCTATGCAAATAAAATAATAATAATTAGTGAATGTTATATTTCACACAAATAATCACAACCTATTATAATAATATAATTTATTGTGATATAATTATAAACATGAGTTTACAATAATAATATGACGTAGGATGTGGCAATATTATATTTATAGCAATCACAATCAAATATAATTTCTAATTAAAACAAATAATTAAGGCTAATGAGACTGAAGATCAATTATAGACATGATCCACCATTAGAGGGCAGCATACATAGCAAGTAGTACACAGGTAATAGCACACAGATAAAGCAATAAACTTACTCTTAGTAGTGAAACATCCAAAATATATAGTTAATTTCTAAAGGGATAATGCAGTTTAAACATAAGCATTATTAAATTATAAACCAACAACAGATAAAACACGCAGGTTATGCAATAGGTGGTAAAGAGATATATGACAGTATCAGACCTGTCAGTAATCTGATTTTAATAATCAAATAGCTCAATATATAATTTCTACAGTGAGCAATTTTATAATTTAAGCATCGGTCACTTAGAAATTAGAGCAGACAAAGTACACAATAAAAACAATGAAACCACTTGCAGTTACTGATACGCAAACAGTGCAGCTCAGAGTAATAACAATATATGCTGACAGGCTCTATTTAACCAGCACCAATTTAACCATTTTAAATGCTGGCTAACAAATCTTTCACTGAGCTTCAACCATTTGAAAGACTGAATGCAACACTTCAATGCTTTTTAACTGTACAAACACAAGTTAAATTCATTTAACCATTTTTCCTCCTTCCAGAACAAAGGAATCTAAGCAGTTTAAAACTGACGAAGACAGTATGCAATTCTAATTTGCTAAATGGTAACACCAGTATATCGCCGCCACAGACTCCCACTCCCACTTTACACATGAAAGTTAATATCGCTGGTATCACCTTTTCCCCCCACACATTAGTCGAGACTGAATGCTGGGAGTAGATCTGCTTAATGCAGCCAAGCACTCTCAATTTATACATACAGTAAACTCCTCTCTGTGCCTGAGAGATAATTGAGTCAGGAAACTTACAACTCAATTAACTCCCAGGTACAGAAAAATATAAAAACAATTAACACCCCAAAAGTACCCCCAAAATACATGGAAAACCCTCAAGAGTCCCCGGATACAGTGAATATATCTAAAAATCACTCAAACCAATTTGGTGGTTTGTAATGTGGAATCAAGGTACAGTTTTGACCGGCTATGAGATAGAAGCCGAAAACAGTCAATGCATCTCTATGAGGAAAATTCAGGGTCCCCATGCAGAGCGTGGAGACAGTGACTGGCAGTGCTGCCTACTGTGCAGCACTGCCACAGGAAGCACCTCCAGTGGCTATCAATGAACAGTGGCGTACATACCGGGGTCGCAGGGGTCGCGGCTGCGACCGGGCCCGGCCCACCAGGGGGCCCGGTCGCCCTGTGACCCAGGTATGTATCCAGTGTGGCCAGCCTCTTCTCCTGGGGGGCCCAGGAGCCGGCCACCTCAGGGCCCCCCGAGGCTGGCACTGGTGGCACCCGGCTGGCGGGTGTGCGAGGCAGCACTCTCCCCTGAGTGCTTTCTCTTCAGCTCCCTCGCGCACCGCACTGATACCAGAGCCAGAAGATGATGTCATCTTCCGGCTCCGGTATCAGTACGCGGCGCGCAAGGGAGCTGAACAGGGAGCACTCTGGGGAGAGTGCTCCCTTGCGCGCCCGCCTGCCCGCCGGGTGACACCACTGGACCCCAGGGAATCCCCTCAGCACTCCCTAAGGTAAGGAGGCTGGAGGTATTATTTTTTTTAAAAAATGTGTGTGTGTGTGTGTGTGTGTGTGAGTGTGTGTTAGGTGTGTGTGTTAATGTTAGAGTGTGTGTGTTAGTGTTAGTGTGTGTGTCTTTGTGTTAAGAGTATGTGTGTGTGTTAGTGTGTGTGTTAGTGTTAGAGTGTGTGTGTGTGTTAGTGTTAGAGTGTGTGTGTGTGAGTGTGTCAGTGAGTGTGTTACTGTGTGTGTATGTTACTGAGTGTGCGTCTGTTAGTGAGTGTGTGTTTTGTTATTGAGTGAGTGTGTGTCTGTCTGTCACTGAGTGTGTGTCTGTCAGTAAATGTGTGTGGCTGTTAGCTAGTGTGTATGCGTCTGTTCATGAGAGTGTGTGTGTGTGTCTTAAGCACTTACCTTTCTCCAGCGCCGGACTCCCTTGGCGCTGGGGATCTCTCTGCCCCGATCCACCTCTCAGCTCCGAATGTGGAAAGCAAACCGCCCATAGGAAAGCATTACTCAATGCTTTTCTATGGACGTTCAGCGTCTTCTCACTGTGATTTTCACAGTGAGAATCACAGAAGCGCCTCTAGCGGCTGTCAATGAGACAGCCACTAGAGGCTGGATTAACCCTCAGTGAAACATAGCAGTTTCTCTGAAACTGCTATGTTTTCAGCTGCAGGGTTAAAACTAGAGAGACCTGGCACCCAGACCACTTCATTGAGCTGATGTGATCTGGGTGTCTGTAGTGGTCCTTTAAGTGTATGTGTTTATGCATGCACTGGCGTACATACTGCGGTCGCAGCCCTGCGACCAGGTGCCCGCCGCCATGTGTAGCGGCCCCAGCCCACGCAGAGTAAGTGTGCGCGGGGGGGGCATGGATCAGTTTTCGCACCGGGGCCCCATGGGTTGTGTGTACGCCACTGTCAATGAATCAATATAAATCCAAGAAGAAAAAACTCACAGGCACTCCAACTTCAAGCCGCAGGCAGATTTATTATGACAGAATGCAACGCAACGTTTCGACCGGAAAGGTCTTTTTCAAGCTTGAAAAAGACCTTTCCGGTCGAAACGTTGCGTTGCATTCTGTCATAATAAATCTGCCTGCGGCTTGAAGTTGGAGTGCCTGTGAGTTTTTTCTTCTTGGATTATTGTACTGGGATTGCTGGTCCTGCTCTGGAGCACCCTTGGCCGTTGGGACTGAGTGCGGTTCTCATTATTTACTCTGAATCAATATAAATGACCAATTTCAGCTGCAGTCTGATATTACTAATCTATTGATTCCATTTTAGGCTAGATAGGATTGTAGAGTTTTGGAATCTAATTCTGTTATTACCCAGATATATTTTTAGTAAAATATAAATAAAAATATACAGCCTTTCTGTATTAGGATTCACATTTGTTATTTGGAAGATAGATTAGTCCAGTGCTAAATAGTTAAGGTGTGGAAAAAGTTAAAAAGTATTTAACAAACTGTTAGCAGAGAAGACAAAGACTACAGAAGGGCGTGTTCTAGAGATTGAAAATGTTGGGAGAGAGATCGTCCTCAGGGTGTCAGATGTATAGGGTGTGTGTCTCTACCTCTGGTTTGGCTACTATAATGCATTTCTTATATCTGACTGTAAGAACCAAAGTTAGAAATGTATTTTTGGGGCACAATTGCAGGACAAATTATTGTAATGTCACTTTAAGAAAATAAAAAAAATAAAAAAATCTAAGAAAGCTTACTTGTTAAATAGCCAGGTTAGAGGAATTGATAAATTAATCAGTCAGTAATGTAGAGTAGAGATGAGCAGCATTTTCTTTCCTCAGAGTAGGTTAAGCAGAAATTGGTAGCGAAAGTAAGTATTTAAGAATTAGGGCAGAAAATGGTTTGATTTGATGCATGGAATATGTTAATATCTTACAATATAAGTACAAGAGTCCGCACACAGGGCTGAGCCCCTATAGTCCATAGAAAACATTAAATGGAGGAAATGGAAAGTATGAAAAAAGTGCACATTTATTGATATAAACAATATATGAGAAAGCACCAGGGAGGTGCAAACTGCATCCAGGATATTGTCATCACTTATTTTTCGAGTAGTGGTGTGCGTGGTCTCTCTCTTGTCTGGCAGCAGCAGGTATTTCAACAATTTGTTATTCCTCGCATTCATCTTTCCTATTTGTGCAAAGCTTGTTTCTATGCTATTTTCGGAGACAACATGTCATTTGTATAAAATATATTTTTTAAAATATTGTTAATTTTTTTTTAAACAAACAAAAAAAAGAAAACAAAACATACTACATCACATACATAACATCGTCACTGTATATCCCAACATATTGCCATGCCTAATTATAAATCTCTATAAATATTGCTCATCACTATATCTTCTTCTAGTTTACACATTTTAATATATTACTTTTCATCTTAGTTAAAACTTTAACAAGCCCATCTAGCAAATCTACCCATAACCTAACATACATTACAAAACATAAAAACCTTAACCTCAAATTCTTGCGATAGGGACTATAGGAGGAGGAGACTTCTTATACCATTTTAAAATTATATACTTCTTCATTAAAATCTTAAACGCTCTTATAAGTTGCATACTAATGTAAGTAGGGTCACTTAACTACATATAGTAGAATGTACTCTTTAAATGTGTTGTACCTTACAAAGTCAGTCTTTCAACATTGTTCTTTCTCTAACTATCATCATTTCCATCTTTAACTGGTATACCACTTGTTTTTCTTTTACTAAATCCCAAACTGGGACTGTAATGGATTTCCAATTTCTTGCCACCAGTATTTTAGCCATCAGTAAGATATGTATAATTAGTAAAGCCAATTTACTCTCATATATGTAAAGATCTCTTATATTCCACTCTTAAAGTATTGAAGTCCTTAATTTTGCCATTATCTACAATATTGTTAATTTCATTATCCCAAGGTTAATCCATTTCTGTATATTTAAATCTGTCATATTACTATTTAATTGGCTTAAATGGAGACTGGTAGTAATTTTATCTTGTATCTCTACATCCTTTCTAATTTTGTTCCATATGGTTATAACGTTATTTAAAATTAAACTGTTGGATTCAAACCTCTGTTTATTTTTGTATTTACTATTCGTTTTCCAAAAAAGAAACCTTAACTCCTCCTCTTTTATACCTTCATTATATAAACTTTGCTCAATTTTATACCATATTTGATTTTTTGCAGTATCTGATTGAGTTATAATTGCCTGTGCTATATTACATGCTTTCCAGGTTTGTTGTATCTGTGGAATTCCTAAACCCCCTAATTTGGTCTTTAACGTCAATTGATCGAAACTTATCTGTGGGCGTTTCCCTGCCCATATACATTTTAAAAAATCGATTGTACCAAAATCAGCCAACTTTCCGGGCAGTATAAAGGCACCATGCGGAAGAGATAAATCCATTTTGGGTATATATAAGACCTGATCATATTAATTCTCCCCCACCTTATCTCTTATTTTGCTCACTAGAGGTTCTATTGTCATTAAGTATAACAGAGGGGAAAGTGGACATCCCTGCCTTGTACCATTCGTCAACTTAAACCAATCAGAAAAAAGTCACTCCCTACTACCCTAGCTGTTGAGTAAGTATGCAGGGCCATAATAGCCCTAATTATATTACCCTGTAATCCAAATCCATATAGTACATTCTCAAGGAAATCCCACCTTACTCTGTAAACCGCTTTCTCTGCATCTAGTGACAGAGCAAGGAGCGACAAATTCCTTTTTGTTGCCAAATCTGCCACATCTATCAGTCTTCTTATATTAGATATTGGTGACCTGCTGGCTATAAATCCCACTTGATCTTGGTGAATAATTGTAGGTATAATCCTGGCAATCCTAGCAGCTATAACTAACGAATAGATTTTTATATCGCTATTTAGCAATGAAATGGGTCTATAATTTGTTATCAGTTCCGTTCTTTTGGGGGGTTTTGGGATAGGCACTATGTGAGCTTTCAACATCTCTTTAGGAATATCCCCAAAATTCATAAAATAATTACACACATCTGTAAGTGGTTCAACAATATACTTCTGTTAGTGAAATAGGTTAATTTAATAATGTCAATTGTCCCTCTGATATCTTAGGGAGCTTAAGCTGTAAAAAAAAATCTGAAATTTTTATAACCCCATTTCTCTCCGGTAAATTGTATAATCCTAAGTAATATTCCTGGAATTCTTTACCAATCTTATCCCCAGTTATTATTTTTGAAATGATTTTTTTTCATCTTTTCTTTTTTTATTTAGTTTGTTACAAATTTTTGACAGTACAATCCTTTACTCCGTCAAGCATTCCCTTCTTCCCATAAAATAAAATTGCCAAGTAATCCACAGAGTAATCAATCGCTGGTATCGCCGAATAATCCACACATGAGCCAAGGCTTAATGCTGGAACAAGTCTGAATTACTGAGAAACAGGGCACACAATTTATACAGTACATAACTCCTCCTCTGGGCCAGGCTAGATAATTGGGTTTGAGCACTTATCAAACTCAATTATCTAGTGGGCAGAAAAGTTTAAATTTTTCACAATTTTTAGAAACATACTTTATGCATAACATGTTAATATGAATATCATATCCCTGGGTACCTGAGGGTGATGTGAGCAACATATCCAAATTTTGTGAGAATCTGTTCGGTACTTTTGGAGTTATAGCGTGTGGAAGTTTGACCGGCTCGCCACAAGGTTGTAGCTGCCTCAGAGTTCCATGAAATCAGTGGTGTGCGCCGGTCTACGTTCGGATGAAAATTACACAAAAACTCCCATAGATGTAATGTAGCTGGTTACATGAGAGATCTCCCCTCGTTCGGTAGATTGAAACTCCAGAACGCCATTCGTGTACATGGGTCAGATGGGACTTCCATGGGGTACTGGAGATTGCTGGAGAGCCATGCCAAAAATAGTTCCAGGCGCTCGGCGCCTAAGTCCCGCTGGCCGGCCGTTCGGGAGTTTTTAAGATGGCTGCCATCCATTGTTCTCGCCACGTGTTCATGTCCTGAAATGGCGGCCACCCAGGAGCACTCAATTAGCTTGCGGTTTCGTGTAATAACACAGGATTCTACGTTCTAATAGCTACCCAGGGTGGTTCTCGTTCGGTAAAACAGCTATTTTACTGAACAAGGGATTTTGATGAATTAAAGTACCGAACAACTAACAATAAAAAATAGTGGATTCCACGAACAAAGTAGCAGGGAGGGAAAGTACCAAATGCATAGAGGGTGATTCTTCACATAATTTATCTGCTTTCTTCCCTTTATAGTACCAAGTTATTTTTAACCGTTCTAGAGCCAGATTAGATTTTTGGATCAAAATAGTATTTAATTCTTTATTTACTTCCTTCATGGGGTTATTTTTATTATTTTTTTCCAGTGCCTCAAATTTGACATATAATTGTGCTAAATTCTGTGATTTTTTTCTTTTTTCTTCTGTTCCTAATTTTATAAATTGACCCCTTATTGTACATTTGAATGCGCACCATAGCGTTGACACTGATATCATTACACTTCAATTTTCTTTAAAATAGTTATCTATAGCCTTATTTATAATATCCATATTTTGAGGGATTTTTTTAACAGTTGTTCATTCAATCTCCAGTTAGATCTTGTTTTGATAAAATCATCCATCTATAATGATCATGATTAGTGCATTGTGGTCTGACCAGGAGATATTAGTAATTAATATTTTGTTAACCAATCTTGCTATATATATCTCTGCCAAAATATAATCTATCCAGGAATAAACCTGATGTGGATGAGAGAAACACGTAAAGTCTTTTTCTCTGGGATGCCAAATCTGCCATATATCTAAAAGACCCAATTTTTTCATTATTTAATTGAAGCTTTGGGAATTTTGTTTTGAATGTCCTTTATTCTCCTTATTACCCAATTTATTTCTATCCAAAATGGAATCCGCTAAACAATTATAATCTCCAAGATATATTATTTTGCCCTGTTTAATCTTGTCTATTTTGTCAACCAATTGGGAGCCTTGTTTGGGGCATATCAATTTACTATAGTATATATTTGGTTATTAAGTTTGCATATTAATATATGAAATCTTCCTTCACTATCGGAATCTATTGTTTAACCCAATAGCATTCCAACTGTATTCGTGAGATCTGAGCGCTTTACGGACATACTGAGCGCCCAGATCCAAGCTATCTGGGGATATGTTGGACATATAGGTTAAACATTGTATTATAAGAGTTATGTATTTTTATATAGTTTTTGTAACAGTTTTTGGACTTAGAGATGTTTTCTGTACCTGGAGCAGGAGCATTTATTACATTAACACTTTATGTTAGGCCAATGCTGTTAGCACCAAAATTCTTACAAAAAAAAATAAATCATGGGACATGCTGTTATGTATAATTAATTGCTCTCCTTTCATTTCTAGGAATAACAATTCGGGCTATATATATATATATCAATTACTCTGTATTTCATACTATACGGTTTGGTTAGTAATTAAAATTAATTACATTTTTACATTTTGTTCCTCTCTTCTCTCCTTTCCTGTTTTTCTAGTAGAACAATTATACACTTAATTCCAGCAGTAGGTTATATATAATAATTTATCAGAATATATTTCAGTTCACTCTCTGTCATTTCAATACGTGCACAATTCTGTCTCATGCTCATTATGTTTTTAAATAGTTTTAATCTAAATATAGAATTCTGTAAATTTAATAGTATTGTATAAATTGGGTAGTTGTAAATATTTTAAATTAACCTATTTTTATACCCGGACTTGCCAGATAAATAGACTAAAAAAGTTCTCCCTATCTTTGTCTTCCACTTTCTCGCTAAAATATTGTTCTTCAGATCTTGGTACATGTCATCCGGTTAAAGCCTAAAGATCACATAAATAGGTCTAAAGAAACATCTCAAGTACTTATATACGCCTACCAGTTCACTAATAGGTAAGGGCAACATGCATATTTAATCTAACTAGATATGAAGTAACAAAAAAACAAAAAATAAGGCCTCGCCAATTAAGAATAGTTTCTTCTCAGGCCTCTTTGCCTCTAGTTAGTGGTCCCGCAAGGCCAGCTCCCATCCTCACGCTCAGAGGTACAAGCCCAACGGCCCAACGCATAGCTAGTGCCTTGCATCGTGTTATAGTCATGGCCTCACCTGTCACGGCCAAACCTATCTTATTTTTTGTAGGTCACCGAGAGGCCAACTCCCCGCCACTTACGTCTGTGGCATCAAAAAAAAACCACACGTGCCAAATCATAGGTAGAGCCTCTCAGAGACACTTGGCAAGTAGTCAGGGCGCCACCAGTCACCTAATTAGATAGAAAATATAATTTTGCCTCTTGGCACTAGAAATAGTGAGCTGGGTTACTTCATATCTATCAGGATATCATAATAACCTAAACATTTCCTCTCACGCTCGTAGCATGTCTAACGCTTCACTACAAGGCGAAGACTTATCGCTTTCCAGCACCCCAACCAGGTCTAATTCTCAGACGAGACAAACCTTCACAGCCAGCACAGCGTCCAGCTACAGATCCTGGACAATTCCAAAAATTACTGTGTACAGAGAAAGGATTGGGGGCACACCCGAGACCTGCATTTTGCCTCAAAGGTGCTGCCGCAGTGACCAAACTTCATACATGAAAATAATTGTTGCGGCGCACTCAGACTACATAAAATACAACACAAAGAAGGCTTCTAAAATGCCTATCTAAGAATAAATATGGGGATTTAGTTCCACCATATGGCCATTTGATTTTTTTTTTAGTTTAAATATATTTTTTTATTAATATTATCACAAAATACATAAAAAAAAGTCATACATTACACTCAGCATAGGTATTGGTTTGAAGCAGGTTACACAAAAAAAAATACAAAAAGCATATACAAGAATCAATACATGCTATCTTATTATAATGGTAAACCCAAATTACAAATAATAACCTGCACCCTTCCCCCATCTGCCCACCTTCCTCACCAAACCCCCGATGATCCTAAATTAAGAGGATACTCCAAATCCACATATTAAACATCATCCCCAACCATATTTAGAGAAAGAGCCCTAGAACATAAAAAACACTCTATATAAGTAAGATTGAAAAAATATTCTAGAGGTTGTAAAAATGGAAAACCCGGAAAGATGGGATATATCCGGGTCACAAACCCTCAATACCCATGAACCACAAGCACACACTTCTCACATACCTAGTTCCGAAGTTCCATGGGAGGTGAGCTGATGGATGAATAGCCTAGATTATAAAGAGTTTTGTCCATGGGTTAAACAATAGTCATACCAGATGGCCCACCTATAATTCGGGGAAATATATAGTCCTAATTGCCAATCCTCTCTTTCTAATGCTCTATTTCTCTGCATGAACCTTTCCACATCTAACCATTTTGGCAACCTCCCTGCTTTCCAATTTACAGCAATCAACCATTTCGCTATTGAAAGAATACCAAGCAGGAAGGATTTTAATTATTTTGTGCGGTAACTAGGCATGAAATGAAACAGAGCCAATTCTGGGATTAAAACAATCTTTTCACCAGGGATACGAGACACCTCATATTGTACCTCGTTCCAATATTTTTGTATATAAGGGCAAAGCCACCACATATGTAACGCTGAACCTACTTGACCACAGCCTCTCCAACAGAGTTTAGATGTATCATCTTTCTTCATTTGCCATAGTTTAAGCGGCGTTATATACCAGCTATTTACAATTTTAAAATATAACCCCCTATATGAGACATGTTTAATTAATTTATCTGTTGAGACAAAAGCAGCCAACCATGTCTCCATGGGCCAGGATTGATTTAGTTCTTCCTCCCAAATTCTTACATTCAGAGGTTTAATGTTTAAATACCCATCTCTCAAAAGGCTGAAGCATTTCGATATCATATGCTTCCTATTTGTTGAACATATTATTTTTTCAAAAGAAGTCAACAGTCTAAACTCTTTTAGGGAATAGATCGATGAACAAATGCTCAATTTCAACCTGTTATATTCTAACCACATATTGGCTGGAATTTTAAAATTAGACTGAATATAATCAAATTGGAGGAATTTATTATCAACATACAAATCTCTTAAATAACTACATCCCGCCTTTAGTAGTATCTCAAAGGAGATTGAATCACCTCCTGAATCCATAAAATAGGCGTGATCGGCCTTGGAAATGGGATCAAAGAATATTTATGATTCAACTTCCGCCAGCCTTTGAGAATATACCATAGTGGTGAATTTGTACTATGTACTAAACTACTAGTTAAATCCTTACGATAAAGAATTGAGTTCAGATATATTTCTTTAAAAGAATGAGCTTCTGTCGATACCCAATTGTTATTTTGTGCCTCTTCCTCCCATCTCAATGCAGGTGCCAGAAGGGAGGCTTCCTGATATTTCTTAATATCTGGGTATGTGATCCCACCACCAGAAAACTTTTTAGCCAATATTGGTATCTTAAGTCGCATTCTTTTCGAAAGGGTTAATGCTGTAATGGACTCAATTCCCCTCGATTCTGGATCTCTCGGTCACCATTATGGAGAATCATTGTCAGCAATAAGACACGGACAAATGCTTTGACAAGACTCTCAATCTGTATTACGGTGAAGGTAGCATTTATACAATTCTGTTACATGAGTCATGAGATATGCCATACAGTACAGAATATAAGATTGATTACTTCCTTATATTATTCTGACAATTGAAAGATATGCTTTTGAATATGTCTGGAAAGAATATCCTGAAATTTGGACTGGGCAAGACATCCTGAGTATTTAGCATTGTCTTACATCCTATAGAATTGTAAGTCTGTCACAGTCAGCATATCTAACACTGTCACACTTCCTATAGAAGGAAGACCCTATTGTTTAAGTCTTTGCCACAGTTAGCAGATTTATATCGTACATTGAGTTAAAGCATACAAAGCAAAAAGTAGTTTAACTGTTTCATATCCCTTCAGTCAGCAATACTGATTATAAACCTTATCTAAGCATAAAATACATATATCAGAAAAGTTAACTATTTCATTTTCTTACACTTTTATTCTGGTGAATGAATACATCTATCGCCCTTTGTAAATTATTCAACAAATAAACGGGACAGTGCCATGGTATGCAACGCATGATATAGGTGATCTTAGGTAATAATGTCATCTTAATCGCTGCTATTCTACCTGACCAGGAAATCTTGAGATTTTTCCATGTAGATAATACTTGCATTATATTAGAATAAACTAATTGAAAATTAACTGTTATGGCTTTTTTAATTTCAACAAATAATTTAATTCCTAAATGAGTTATTGAATGTTGCCAGTTAAACTGATATAATTGGCTAACAGAAATTTTCTCAGACCGCCCCATATTGAGACACATCACTTCCGATTTTCTTACATTTAATTTATAATTAGAGATTTCACTATATTCAGATATAACCTCTTGAAGAGCTGTTAGGGATTTTTCCGGATTTTCTACTGTTATTATTACATCATCAGCGTAAAGAGAAATGACATGAAATTTTTGATTCACAGCAATTCCTGTTATATCAATAGATTCCCTTATCGCACACGCCAATGGTTCAATAATCAGGGCAAAAATTAAAGGAGACAATGGGCATCCTTGCCTAGTACCATTTGAGATGACAAACCTTTCAGACCGAAAATTTTGACCCGTTACACATGCAGAAGGAGATGTATATAAAGCAGCTATCGCCTTAGTTGCGGCACACTCAGACTACATAAAATACAACACAAAGAAGGCTTCTAAATTGCCTATCTAAGAATAAATATGGGGATTTAGTTCCACCATATGGCCATATGATGTTAAGCCCACCACTGCTTTCAAAGTACCCCAATGTTGGTGGGTCCTACGCTAAAATGTGGGGGACAAATTAAATAGTACTAGTGTTAAAAATAAAGGGTATTATTAAATCCTTGTAAGAGCAAAGTGGGTATACAAAAATAAAGTGATGAAAGCAATTAAAAAGTGTTAAAACAAAACAATTAAAGTGTTAGTGCTAGAATGAGTATACTCACTATTGCAGATGATATCTGTGTTGAATGGAGAAAATAATAAAAGTGACCTGACTATTGAAAACTCCTCCTATATATACACCTGTGGCCACCTCTAAAAAAAATAGTTGCGGCGCACTCAGACTACAAAAAAATACAACACAAAGAAGGCTTCTAAATTGCCTATCTAAGAATAAATATCAGGGACCCCTTTAGAGGTGGCCACTATTTAATTTGTCCCCCACATTTTAGCATAGTACCCACCAACATTTGGGTACTTTGAAAGCAGTGGTGGGCTTAACATCATATGGCCATATGGTGGAACTAAAGCTTTCTTTGTGTTGTATTTTTTGTAGTATGAGTGCGCCGCAACTATTTTTTTCAATTCCAAAAATTACAGCTGAACTACAGCGGAGGGCAAAGATATCAATCTGGCTTCTCTCCTCATTGCTTCACAGGATATAATTGAAAACAGGTCATACACAGTTGATGATGTATCTGTGGTAATGAAGTCTAGAGACACCAGACTTAATAGGAAACTGAATATTCCAGAATTTATGTTAGCTTTTGGTTTATATAGGGATGTTATTTGATCTTCCTTCCCACACTGTAGAGAAGAATTAGATTTATATCTGCACAAACTGGTGGATCTAGCTTACAAATATGGAGGCTACGCATTCTACGACTACCATAAGTCCTTTTCAGCCAGATCAGCTGCGTCACTGGCTCAGTACAATAATCCTACTGACTGGGGCCAGTTGGACACAGAATTGTTCTGCAGACATTTTGCGGGGCTTAAAACACCA
This sequence comes from Pelobates fuscus, assembly GCF_036172605.1. NCBI lineage: Eukaryota > Metazoa > Chordata > Amphibia > Anura > Pelobatidae > Pelobates > Pelobates fuscus. Next base: position 11,500,428 of record NC_086318.1, on the reverse strand, counting down.
GCTTGTGCAATATGTTCATCAGCTTCTCATACGGAAAATTTCTGCCCTAGTAATGTATATTTTCCTTCTACTAGTAACACCAGCCCAGACTATCATCCAACACAACTCAGAGAGAAATGAAAGACAAATTATGGAGGCCTATTGTTTTTCTTGGTAAAGCACAAGTGTGTAACAACTTCAATGCGGGGGGATGTAGTTGCTCAATCTGTCTTGCTGAATCTGTTTTAGAGCACATGCAAAAACTATGTGTCCGAACAAATTGTTCCCTAAGAAATCGCTAACCCCAATAAATGTACTAAATTTGCAACGTTACTTGACTGATTATCCTTCTTCACACCTGGTTGACTTTCTTGACCTCTGGTTTCACTAACAGGTTTCACCCGGGCTTTGTTGCACTCCCTTCAGGCATTCTGGAATGCCCCAACCTACAATCAGCACTAACAGACCCAACTAATTTACAAGAACTTCTCAATAAAGAAATCGAGAATGGTTTTATGATGGGACCCTTCATAACACCACCGTTCACCTCTTGGAGAACAAACCCTCTAGGCATAGCCACAGGTAAATTTAACAACAAAAAGTGACTAATTATTGATTTCTCAGCTCCCCACTCTTCCACTACCCCAAGTTTAAATTCACTAATACCTTTAGAAGACTTCTCACAGTACGCAAAAATAGACTATGCCATACAAGCCAAAGTCAACTTTGGCAAGGCAGCCTGGTTAAGCAAAACAGATATCACAAATGCTTTTAAACTTTTACCAATTCATCAATCACTCTGGCATCTGCATGGCATTAAGTGGGAGGATATTTTGCGACAAGGCTGACTTTCGGTTCCAAAAGTAGCCCCAAAATTTTCAATGTATTCGCAGAGACCTTGACCTGGCTATTACTTAACAAAAACGGATGTCCAGTAGTGATACACTACCTTGACGACTTTCTTTCTATTGAACCTCACTACTACACACCATACAGTTTACAACACACACTTTCCCTATTCAAGCAATTAGGTGTTCCGGTAGCCCCAGACAAAACATTCCTAGGTATTACACTCAGTATCCATGTGTAAGGAAACCAAGTATATTTAAACCTCCTTCGGTAGTTTCCTCCCGAACTGCCAGAGCCTAGTGAATATAGCTCTCCGTTCGGTAGTTGAAGTAGACGAAGTCCATATGAAATACAAATAGCTTTATAAGATAATTCCCTTAATAAAGCATGCGAATCCCCAAACATCAGCCAAAGTCAAGAAGAAGGTTACAAATAGAAGTGGCTTTAATTTTCACACACAGGCTTTTATGCAAGTCCCCATGCAAGGGGACATCCCACAAGGAGGGTCAGAGATTAACCAGTAATAACATAGAACACACCCAGTACACACCTACAATTCCCTCCCCTAGCCCTGGAGATAATCAAGTCTGATAAAGTAATAACTTGATTATCTCCAGGCAGAAAAATCACAGTTTTCCCCAATATCTGGAACACCCCTTTATACATGAGGTATCCCCACAACATATGGGTGACCAACATATTCAAATTTCACCCGGATCGGTTCAGGGGTTCTCAAAACCATGGAAGTCGTCTGTGACCGGTTCGCCGTGAGTGGGCTGCCCAAAATAGTTCCACAAGTTTGAGTGGTTTTGCCGGTCACTTCAGTAAAAGGGAAAAATGAATAAAGTACAGAATGGATCCCCCTGGCTCCTAGCAGCGATTGTTCCCCTCATTCGTATGCACAAACGTACCGAATAGCGCTCTTCTAGCTATTCGGTACCTATAGATCCAGCGTTCGTTTGTTTGAGACCGGTGTCCGGGAAGTCGAGTGTCCGATTTTAGTTCCAGACACTCGACGACCAAGTCCCACTGCCTTTGTTCGTCTGAAAAAAAGATGGCCACGGTTTTCTCAGCCACGTGGCGTTCGGTAGTACGAACGCTGGCCGCACACATAGAGGGTTCAATTGAAGCAGGCTTTGAAGTTTAATGAGCCGGGGGAGGGGGGGTCTTTGTTCGGTAGTTACATCTACCGAATGGATAAGGAAGAAATATTGAATAAAAAGGGGAATTTCTTCACACCATGCAAGCTAGCCTACCTCAAGACAAAGTAGACAGAATTTTAACATATATTGACGTCTGCACCACTCACGGATTTTGCCATGAGGATTATTCCTCAAGGTAGGGCCTTCATCTCAAGGTTACTTTCTCTTGTACACGGTCTCCCTGACGACTACTCTATAATTAATTTAGACGATCCAGCTAGGGCTGACCTAAGAATGTGGCGTCTATTTTTATCTTCCTGGAATGGCAGGTCCTTATTCGTCCCCCCCATCTCGGACGAATCCCCTGTTATTTGGACAGACGCAGCAGGAGCCATCAGGAATGCTGCTATATTTGGTAACGACTTGGTTTATGACACTTGGCCACCAGAAACATCTACCCTAGAAAACTTTAACAACACCTCAGCAATGTTTGAAATCTTCCCAATAGTGGCGCCAGCCCACATATGGGGGGAAAAATGGAGAGGTAAAGCAGTTATGTGTTTTTCAGACAACTTAGCATCCTGTAACATTCTTAACAAAGGCCACTCTCAATCCCTCTCTATCATGAATCTAATAAGGAAACTTACCTGGTTGGCAGCTAATCTGCAGTTCTACATATATTGTATACATGTTCCAGGCATTTTGAATAACGCAGCTGATGCTTTGTCACGTTCTAATTTACAGGGGTTTTTCAGACTTCATCCTACAGCGAACATTCAGCCGAAAGAACCTCCACAATTCAAAGACCTAATCATGCTTTAAACCGTTTATTAAAGCACATTAGAATTCTCGTACAGGCTGGGTTGTCAGTTAGCACCAAAAAAGCCTATGCTAGGGCATATGGCCTGTTTAAAAAGTTTGTGCGTGACTTTAATGTAATAAATGTTTTTTTCTGTAGAAGCTATGGTTGCATTCACAACTTTTTGCCACTTCTCTTTAAAACTAGCATACAATACGATTAAACTATACTTGACAGGTATACAACATTACATGTTAACACTTTACTCAAACACCAATCTTATCCACATACCCAATAAAAAACTTACTGAAAGGTATCCAGAGACAAAAAGTCCAAAAATCCCATAAAAGCGAAATCTCTGAATTATTAGATAAACATCCTTTTGAACACACCACTAATATGGTAATCAAGTCAGCGGCATGTTTGGCCTTTTTCGGGTTCTTGAGACCCAAAGAATTTTCGGTTGAAAAAACATCTGACCTTAACACATACCTTAAGCAAAAATACTTAACAAAAGTGAACGACCATTACATTCTTTCGACCCCCCACACTAAAACGAACCAAGCAGTCCCACCAGTAGAAATTAAGTATTTCCCTACCTTTTCCAAATGGTGCCCAGTTCAGGTGCTGGACAATTTAATTAAAAATCAGACCATCAAAAATCCTGAGCACCCTCTGTTATCTCTTAAAGGGAAACCACTTGCCACCAAACAATTCATACTATACATACGCACACTATTACTCAGACTAGGCCTCAATCCAGCCTCCTTCTCAGGTCACTCATTCCGAATTGGGGCAGCCACTGCAGCTTCTATCAATCATGTTCCGACACATATCATAAAGAACATGGGTCGCTGGAAATCTTCTGCATACAACAGATACATTCCAAACCCAGAGAAGGAAATCAGACTTGCTTTCTATAATATGTCAAAATAATGTTGTTTGTGGAATAAATAAAATAATTTGCATATTTTTGCCCTCTTTTTTACAGGTCTAATCTCTTGTCGGTTTCGGCACACCTCAGCCGACTCTTGCTTTTATCAAATTTACATTTAAATTAATTAATTATACACCCCATTCATTATCCCGTACACAAGTGGAAGGTGTATGCCTGAAATTTTGGGAGGGATTATTTGGCCTATATAAACCCAGTAACCCCTGCTGACCTGTTATCGCTAATTTCGGAAATTCCCCTCCCACCACACCCTCTATTATTCATATTCATCTATCCAGATAGACCCTCTTTTTTACAGGCCTATCCTCTCGTCGGTTTCAGCACACCTCAACCGACTCTTTTACATTTAAATGAATTAATTATACGCCCCATGCATTATCCAGTACACAAATATATATATATATATATATATATATATATATATACAGTAGAAAGGACCGCACTCCAAGGTGATAGTTTTCAAATAAAATGTAACTTTTATTTAATCCATATAAAAGTCAACGTTTCAGCCCCCACATGGAGCTTTCATCAGGACAAGAAATAAAATACAAATGTGCATACACAAGAATATAAACCCCCTACCCCTTAAGACAATTACACATTAATTGTGTACTCACCAAGTCATGAAACAACAAGCCCATCATTATGTAGTTTATCTCAGTCTGTATATATATATATATATATATAAAAAGTATGTATCTTGGCACTCACCCTTTCCAAAACAAAAAATTGGTTAATTTCATTCATTCATTTATATATATATATTTGTGCTCGGAATTTAATATGTAATGGATAATGTTAGAGATAAAAGTTGGTTGTGGTGTGCCGAAACCAACGTCCGAGTGGGCATGTAAATAAAAGAGGGCCCACCAAGGAGAATTGTATGTACTAAAGGTGCCGGTGGGTGGGGAACACTTGAACTCGAACGTCAGAGGTGAGTAGGGGCTGGGTGTTTAAGTAGGGGACTTACTCCTCCCACAAATTCAGGCCTAATTGCCTTTCTACTTGTGCTCGGAATTTAATATGTAATGGATAATGTCAGAGATAAAAGTTGGTTGTGGTGTGCCGAAAGCAACGTCCGAGTGGGCCTGTAAATAAAAGAGGGCAAAGAGAAGTTCGGAAAAAAACACACTTTATTGCATTTGATTACATAACTAAATTCCTGAAGGCTTGGCGAAGTTCTCTTTCTGGCCGTGGAATATACGTATTGTATATAGAGGACTTCCAGCGGCCCAGTCTCTTTATGATGTGGACCGGGGTGTTAGTACTAGAAGCTGATGAAGCGGCTCCTATACGTAAGGAATGCCCGGAGAATGAAGTTGGGTTGTAACCCAATTTTTCCAGTAAGGTTCTAACGTGTGTGGTGAATTTTGCTGTAGTGAGTGCCCTTGTAGTTGTAATAGTGGTGAGTCTGGTAGGTGTGTGCTATAAGCTGACCGTAATATGTCTAGTGTCTTAACTGGACACCAAGCATTGTCTGTAGGAAAGAGAGGAATGATAGTGGGGTGTAGGGACTGATTTGTTTTGGTAGATGGGATTGTGAGAATGTAATAGTCGTCTATTTTTGTGAGTTGTGAGATTTTGAGGCTGCGAGTGGTATCCCCTTGACAAACGACAGTAAATTCCCTAGGTCTTAGGAACCCATAAAAAGCCAAATAGATTGCGTATTTGATCACCAAGTTAGTGTTGGGATCGAAAGGGGATTCATCGAGGAGGTTGCTCAGTAATCTAAAGATTAGTGATGTACCGAACTGTTCGCTGGCGAATAGTTCCTGGCGAACATAGCGTGTTCGCGTTCGCCGCCGCGGGCGAACACATGCGCAGTTCGATCCGCCCCCTATTCGTCATCATTGAGCAAACTTTGACCCTGTGCCTCACGGTCAGCAGACACATTCCAGCCAATCAGCAGCACACCCTCCCTAGCAGACCCTCCCACCTCCCTCCCAGCATCCATTTTAGATTCATTCTGAAGCTGCATGCTTAGATAGAGGAGGGAAAGGGTAGCTGCTGCTCATTAGATAGGGAAATTGATAGCTAGGCTAGGGTATTCAGTGTCCACTACAGTCCTGAAGGACTCATCTGATCTCTGCTGTAAGGACAGCAACCCAAAAAGCCCTTTTTAGGGCTAGAACATCAGTCTGCTTTTTTTTTTTGTGTAATGTAATTGCAGTTGCCTGCCTGCCAGCCAGCCTGTGTGTCAGGCTCACAGCATATACTGTGCCCACTTGTGCCACCACTCACTCACTGGTGTCACAATAGCTTAAGCTTGACATTTAAAAATATATTTTTTTTCACTGTAATAGATTGAATAGCAGTTAGTTGCCTGCCAGCTTCTGTGTCAGGCTCACAGTGGATACTGTGCCCATTTGCCCAGTCAGTGCCACCACTCATATCTGGTGTCTCTGTAGCGTGCTTTTACAAAGTAAAAAAGTTTTCCAGTGTAAGCTAATAGCAGTCAGTGTCCTTAAAGCGGGTATGTCAGGCCTTCAGCGTGTGCTCTGCAGACCCCTGCCAGTGTACTTTGACAGTTGCCACTCATATCTGGTGTCTCTAGAGCGTGCTTTTACAAAGAAAAAAGTTTTTCAATGTAAGCTAATAGCAGTCAGTGTCCTTAAAGCGGGTGTGTCAGGCCTTCAGTGTGTGCTCGGCAGACCCCTGCCAGTGTACTTTGACAGTTGCCACTCATATCTGGTGTCTCTATAGCGTGCTTTTACAAAGAAAAAAAGTTTTTCAGTGTAAGTTAATAGCAGTCAAAGTCCTTAAAGCGGGTGTGTCAGGCCTTCAGCGTGTGCTCTGCAGACCCCGGTCAGTGTACTTTGACAGTTGCCACTCATATCTGGTGTCTCTATAGGGTGCTTTTACAAAGAAAAAAAGTTTTTCAGTGTAAGCTAATAGCAGTCAGTGTCCTTAAAGCGGGTGTGTCAGGCCTTCAGCTTGTGCTCTGCAGACCCCTGCCAGTGTACTTTGACAGTTGCCACTCATATCTTGTGTCTCTATAGCGTGCTTTTACAAAGAAAAAAAGTTTTTCAGTGTAAGCTAATAGCAGTCAGTGTCCTTAAAGCGGGTCTGTCAGGCCTTCAGCATGTGCTCTGCAGACCTCTGCCAGTGTACTTTGCCACTCATATCTGGTGTCACAATAGCGTGCATTTAAAACCAAAACACTTTTTTCACTGTTACAGATTGAATAGCAGTTAGTTGTCTTAGCAGTTAATAGTAAAAAAACAAAAAGTTAGCATTTAGTAATTATAAAAAAACCCAGAGTGAGGAAGACAGAATGACCTATAAGATTAGGCAGAAAGAGGCTAAGCAAGTTATAAGAGCTTCCAAATCACACACAGAAGAGAAAATAGCACAGTCAGTAAAAAAGGGGGACAAAACTTTTTTTAGATACAGAAATGAGAAAAGGAAAGTAAAACAAGGATTAGTTAGATTAAAAACAAAAGAAGGAAGGTATGTAGATGAGAATAAAGGTCTAGCTGACTGCCTCAATTAATATTTTTGTTCGGTATTTACAGCTGAAAATGAAGGAAAGGGACCTCCGTTAAAAAAAGGATAAATTAGTCATTTATTACATGTGAGTTTACAGAGGAAGAGGTTCTATTTCAACTGTCAAAAGTAAAGACAAATAAGTCAATGGGACCTGATGGAATACACCCAAAGCTATTAAAAAAGCTTAGTGGTGTACTAGCAAAACCATTAACAGATTTATTTAACCAATCATTGTTAACAGGAGTAGTCCCAGAAGATTGGAAGTTAGCGAATGTTGTGCCCATTCACAAGAAAGGTAATAGGGAGGAGTCGGGCAACTATAGGCCAGTAAGCCTTACTTCAGTAGTGGCGAAAGTCATGGAAACCATGTTAAAGGATAGGATTGTTGAACATCTAAAAACACATGGATTTCAAGATCAAAGACAACATGGGTTTACTTCAGGGAGATCATGCCAAACTAATCTTATTGATTTTTTTGATTGGGTAACTAAAATTATAGATCAGGGTGGTGCAGTAGACATTGCTTACCTAGATTTCAGTAAGGCTTTTGACACTGTTGCACATAGAAGGCTTATCAATAAACTGCAATCTTTGAGTTTGGATTCCAATATTGTTGAATGGGTAAGGCAGTGGCTGAGTGACAGGCAACAGAGGGTTGTAGTCAATGGAGTATATTCGAAGTTGGGCTTGTCACCAGTGGGGTACCTCAGGGATCTGTACTTGGACCCATTCTCTTTAATATTTTTATTAGTGATATTGCAGAAGGTCTTGATGGTAAGGTGTGTCTTTTTGCGGATGATACTAAGATATGTAACAGGGTTGATGTTCCAGGAGGGATAAGCCAAATGGCAAATGATTTAGGTAAACTAGAAAAATGGTCAGAGTTGTGGCAACTGACATTTAATGTGGATAAGTGCAAGATAAAAACCCAAGGGCAGAGTACAGAATATTTGATAGAGTCCTAACCTCAACATCTGAGGAAAGGGATTTAGGGTTGATTATTTCTGAGGACTTAGAGGTAGGCAGACAATGTAATAGAGCAGCAGGAAATGCTAGCAGAATGCTTGGTTGTATAGGGAGAGGTATTAGCAGTAGAAAGAGGGAAGTGCTCATGCCATTGTACAGAACACTGGTGAGACCTCACTTGGAGTATTGTACGCAGTACTGGAGACCATATCTTCAGAAGGATATTGATACCTTAGAGAGAGTTCAAAGAAGGGCTACTAAACTGGTTCATGGATTGCAGGATAAAACTTACCAGGAAAGGTTAAAGGATCTTAACATGTATGGCTTGGTGGAAAGACGAGACAGGGGGATATGATAGAAACATTTAAATACATAAAGGGAATCAACACAGTAAAGGAGGAGACTATATTTAAAAGAATAAAAACTGCCACAACAAGAGGACATAGTCTAAAATTAGAGGGACAAAGGTTTAAAAATAATATCAGGAAGTATTACTTTACTGAGAGGGTAGTGGATGCATGGAATAGCCTTCCAGCTGAAGTGGTAGAGGTTAACACAGTAAAGGAGTTTAAGCATGCGTGGGATAGGCATAAGGCTATCCTAACTATAAGATAATGCCAGGGACTAATGAAAGTATTTAGAAAACTGGGCAGACTAGATGGGCCGAATGGTTCTTATCTGCCGTCACATTCTATGTTTCTATGTTTCTATGTCTCCAAGCGTCTGTGTGTCAGGCCTACAACGTGTACTCTGCCAACCTTTGCCAGTTCACAGTGCCACTCATATCTGGTGTCCCAATAGCTTGCATTTAAAAACCAAAAAACTTTTTTCACGGTTATAGATTGAATAGCAGTTAGTTGTCTCCAAGCGTCTGTGTGTCAGGCCTGCTCATCTGCCCACAGTCAGGTGTCTGTCAAGGACATGTTTGAGCGTAAGAAGCCAATGTCACCAAGTCACCCCCTTGCCCGGCATCTGACAGCTGGCTTGTCTGTACTATTAGCCCGCCAGCTTTTACCATACAAGCTGGTGGAGTCTGAGGCGTTCAAAAAATTTGTAGCTATTGGGACACCGCAGTGGAAGGTACCGGCCGAAATTTATTTTCACAAAAGGCAATCCCCAACCTGTACTCGATTGTGCAAAAGGAAGTAATGGCATGTCTGGCACACAGTGTTGGGGCAAGGGTCCATCTGACCACTGATACCTGGTCTGCAAAGCATGGTCAGGGCAGGTATATCACCTACACTGCGCATTGGGTAAACCTGCTGATGGCTGCCAAGCATGGAATGCGTGGCTCTGCAGAGGAGTTGGTGACACCGCCACGACTTGCAGGCAGGCCTGCTGCCACCTCCTCTACTCCTCGTACTCCATCCTCTTCCATAACCTCCTTGGCTGAGTCCTCTTCTGCTGCTGCGTCTTGCTGCACATCAACGGCACCCCCCAGCTCCCCAGGTACTATTCCACATCCCGGATACGGCAGTGTCACGCCGTCTTGTGTTTGACTTGCTTGAAAGCAGAGAGTCACACCGGACAAGCACTCCTGTCCGCCCTGAACGCACAGGTGGAAAAGTGGCTGACTCCGCAGCAACTGGAGATCGGCAAAGTGGTTTGTGACAACGGAACAAATTTGTTGGCGGCATTGAAGTTGGGCAAGTTGACACATGTGCCGTGCATGGCACATGTGTGTAATCTGATCGTACAACGCTTTGTGCATAAGTACACAGGCTTACAGGACGTCCTTCTTGTCTCTGTACTTAACTGTCAACAGCTCCTCTTGGTGCAGAGCTGAGGTCTCCCCCCTTCGTAGCCGGGTGCGTGTAAGTTGTCCTGGGAAACCTGTGCTGTTCTTTTTAATTGTGCCGCAAGCTACTGTATCAAAACAGTACAGTAGCTTGAACAAAGGGACACTTGTATAAAAATTGTCAGTATACAAGTGGTACCCTTTGTTCATCAGGGGTAATATCAGGTCCCAGACAATCTTGCCACTGGTTCCCATATGTTCTGGGCAACCTGGAGGGTCAAGGTGGCTATCCTTTCCCTCGTACACCCGGAAGGCCTGAGTATACCCAGTCTCGTTATCACAGAGCTTATACACCTTTACACCATACCTAGAGCGCTTGGAAGGAACATACTGCTTGAATCCCAGCCTTCCCTTATACTTCATCAGGGATTCATCCACGCATATATTCCTTCCAGGTGTATAAGCCTCTGCAAACCTGGCAGCAAAGTGGGTAATCAGGTGGCGGATTTTATACAGCCTGTCAAACTGGGGATGCTCCCTAGGGGGACACATGCTGTTGTCGCTGAAGTGCATGAAATGCAGAATCATTTCATACCTCTTCCTCGACATACATTGGGAGTAAATGGGGGTAGAGCAGATGGGGCTACTGCTCCAGTAGGAGCGGATGGAGGGCTTCTTTATGATGCCCATCAGCATAGGTAATGCCCAGAATCTTTTCAATTCTGGCACAGTGTATCTTTGCCAAAAAAGAGTCCGGATTTGTAGCTCGGAATTGATGGACAGGGATCCTTAGGACATGTGTCAATCCATATCTGCCAAGTGACCCTATGTAGGGGGAACAGTCCCTATTCTGCTCTGTGTGAGGAGGAGGAACAGGAAATGAGTAGCTCGGCATCCAACCTTGTGCAAATGGGGTCTTTCATGCTGTCGTGCCTGTTGAGGAACCCTCGTATAAAAAGGTTGAAGGAGAATGACCTGTGCTGGGTGTCCACGCTACTAAACCCCCGGTATAAGAAGACAGTGGCGGAAATGTTACCGAATTACAAGTCGGAAAGGATGCAGCATTTGCAAAATAAATTAAAAAGTATGCTTTACACAGCGTATAAGGGTGATGTCACAGCACAACAGGAATCTAATAGGAGAAGAGGTGAAAGTCATCCTCCTCCTCCCACGACCACGCCATATCTGCCAAGTGACCCTATGTAGGGATAACAGTCTCTATTCTGCTCTGTGTCAGTGTGCATCATGGTCTCTGAGGACAGGTGTCAATCCATACCTGCCAAGTGACCCTATGTAGGGGGAACAGTCCCTATTCTGCTCTGTGTCAGTGTGTATCAGGGTCTCTGAGGACAGGTGTCAATCCATATGTCAAGGTGTCAATCCATATGTCAAGATGTTAATATGTCATACGTCAGGTGTCAATCCATATCCATTGTGATTTAGGAATGCTAGGTGATTTCTGCCCTTTATGGATTAAAACCAGACTCTGCATCAACTGTGTAATTTTCCATGGGAGTTTTGCCATGGATCCCCCTCCGGCATGCCACAGTCCAGGTGTTAGTCCCCTTGAAACAACTTTTCCATCACTTTTGTGGCCAGAAAGAGTCCCTGTGGGTTTTAAAATTCGCCTGCCCATTGAAGTCAATGGCAGTTCGCCCGGTTCGCCCGGTGAACCCCCAAAATTTTGTGTTCAAGACATCACTAATCTCAATGCATCTTCCACTATTTCAATTTACAGAAGAATGGCGGAGACTGAACGATTGCCCCTTTTACCATCCCTCCAAAGCAGTTCAGATTATATTTATCTTATCTCATTGCTTTACAGTTTAGGTAAACAGTACGATGAAGAGGCATTCAGATGAAGAGAAGATTGTGTGGTGTACCGGCACCTTGGGAGAAACCTTTTGAAAGCAAAAAATTCAGCAAAATACATTTGTTTAAATAAGTAATAAAGTTAATTACATTAACTCCTTGTGCACATGAATAGAAATGTCTAATGAGCAGGTAATACTGCCAGGAACCAAGCTCCCAAAAAGAAACCTAAGGAGGGCAAGAGACACCATGCTTGGGCTGGATCTGGTAGAATGTGAGTCACAGATGTCCCTCTTTCCATGCGCTTTCCATTGTATACAGTGCCTTGCAAAAATATTCACCCCCATTGACATTTTTTGTGTTTTGTTGCCTCACAACCTGGAATTAACATGGATTGTTTGAGGATTTGCATCATTTAATTTACAGAACATGCCTACAGCTTTGATGATTTTTTTTTTTTATTGTGAAGCAAACAACAGATAGGACAAAATAACAGAAAAATTCAATGTGCATAACTATTCACCCCCCCTAAAGTCATACTTTGTAGAGCCACCTTTTGCGGCAATCACAGCTCCAAGTCGCTTTGGATAAGTCTCTATGAGCTTGCCACGTCTTATCACTGGGATTGTTGCCCATTCCTTCTTGCAAAACTGCTCCAGCTCCTTCAAGTTAGATGGTTTGCGCTTGTGAACAGCAACCTTTAAGTCTAACCACAGATTTTCTATTGGATTGAGGTCTGGGCTTTGACTAGGCCATTCCAACACATTTATATGTTTCCCCTTAAACCACTCAAGTGTTGCTTTAGCAGTGTGTTTGGGGTCATTGTCCTGTTGGAAGGTGAACCTCTTTCCTAGCCTCAAATCACGCACAGAGTGGTGCAGGTTTTGCTCAAGAATATCCCTGTATTTAGCACCATCCATCTTTCCATCAACTCTGACCAGTTTCCCAGTCCCGGCTGCTGAAAAACATCCCCACAGCATGAAGCTGCCACCACCATGTTTCACTGTGGGGATCAGGGCCGGACTGGGGATATAAAGCAGCCTTGGAAAAAAAATCTATGCCAGCCCCGCAGCACGGCGTGGAAAGAAAAAAAAAGGTGAGTAAAAACACTATTTCTGAACACACACAGACACACACATACACTATGACAGACACACACATACCATGACAGACACACACACCATGACAGACACACACATCATGACAGACACACACACCATGACAGACACACACCTTGACAGACACACACACACACACACCATTACACAGACAGACCAGGACACAGACACACACACCATGACACAGACAGACACACACAACTTGATAGACACACACATACACACCTTGACAGACACACACCATGACACAGACACACACTATGACACAGACACACATACACACACACCATGACACAGAAACACACACCATGACAGACAGACACACACACACACACACACACCATGACAGAGACACACACACACACCATGACATAGACAGACCATGACACAGACACACACACACCATGACACAGACACACACACATCATGACAGACAGACACACACCATAACACAGACACACACACACACACACACACACACATCATGACAGACAGACAGACACACACCATGACACAGACACACACACAGACATCATGGCAGACAGACAGACAGACACACATCATGACACAGACACACACACACACACACCATGACAGACAGGCAGACAGACACACACCATAACACAGACACACACACACACACACACATCATGACAGACAGACAGACACACACCATGACACAGACACACACACATACACTCACACTGACACATAATAAAGCTACCTGTGGGGGACCGGCCAGAAAGTCGTGCAGGGCAGACAGGTGGGTCAGGTGTGCTGGCGGCCGCAGGGGGGAGCTGGCACTTCTGGCGGCCGCATGGGGGAGCTTTTCTGGCAGCCGCATAAGGGAGCTCTTCTGGCGGACGCATGGGGGAGCTGGCTGTTCTGGCTCTTCTCCCCAGCATGCAGCTTAATGAGACCGGGGCCGGAATATGACGTCATATTCCGGACCCGTTCTTATTAAGTAGCGTGCGAGGGCGGGGAAGCAGAGTCAGAACAGCCAGCTCCCCCATGCGGCCGCCAGAAGAGCTCCCACATGCGGCCACCAGAAGTGCCAGCTGTCTGTCCAGGTGCGGACAACCCACCGGGAAATTTCCCTGTATCCCGGTGGGGATGGTGTTCTTTGGGTGATGGGATGTGTTGGGTTTGCACCAGACATAGCGTTTCCTTTGATGGCCAAAAAGTTCAATTTTAGTCTCATCAGACCAGAGCACTCTCCTCCATACATTTTGGGAGTCTCCCACATGCCTTTTCGCAAAATGTGCCATTTTGTTTTTAGCCGAAAGTAATTGCTTTCTTCTGGCCACTCTGCAATAAAGCCCAACTCTATGGAACTAAAGTCCTATGTACAGATACTCCAGTCTCTGTTGTGGAACTCTGCAGCTCCTCCAGGGTTACCTTAGGTCTCTGTGCTGCCTCTCTGATTAATGCCCTCCTTGCCCGGTCCGTGTGTTTTGATGGGTGGCCGTTTGCTGTAGTGCCATGTTCTTTCCATTTGGTTATGATAGATTTGATGGCGCTCCTGGGGATCATTAAAGATTTGGATATTTTTTTATAACCTAGCCCTGACTTGTACTACTCAACAACATTGTCCCTTACTTGTTTGGAGAGTTCCTTGGTCTTCATGGCAGTGTTTGGTTAGTGGTGCCTCTTGCTTAGGTGTTGCAGCCACTGGGCCCTTTCCAAAAAGGTGTGTATATGTAATGACAGATCATGTGACACTCAGATTGCACACGGGTGGACATCATTTCACTAATTATGTGACTTCTGAAGGTAATTGGTTGCACCAGAGCTTTTTATGGGCTTCATAACAAAGGGGGGTGAATACATACGCACATGCCAATTTTCTGTTTTCTATTTCTAAAAAATAGTTTTATGTATATATTTTTCTCATTTCACTTTACTAACTTAGACTATTGTGTTCTGATGCATCACATAAAATTCAGATTAATAAAACATTTAACGTAAGGCTGTAATGTAACAGAATAGGTAAAAAGTCAATGTAGGGGTTGAATACTTTTGCAAGGCACTGTATACATATATATATACACACATATATGCATTTATAACATCAGTCTAAATGTATTTTGATTTAAATATCAAATATCATTGATCATTTTGGGGTCAAGAAGGATTTTTTTCCTAGTTTGTTGCAAAATTGGAAGTGCTTCAAACTGTTTTTTTTGCCTTCTTTTGGATCAACAGCAAAAACATGTGAGGAAGGCTGAACTTGATGGACGCAAGTCTCTTTTCAGCTATGTAACTATGTAACTATGTAACTATGTAACTATGTAACCATGTAACCATGTAACCATGTAACTATGTAACTATGTAACTATGTAACTATGTAACTATGTAATAACTATGTAACTATGTAACTATGTAACTATGTAACTATATATTAATATAAAAATAAAGTTAGAGCAAATTTAAACTGGTATATAATTTTTTAAAATTTGTATTTTATTTTTGAATTTTGTTTTATATATATATATTTAACGTCATTCTAAGTATATTTTAATTATATATATATATATATATATATATGAAACCAAGAGGGCTGCAGTCACCTGAACATGATTACATTATAGGGTGCTGCTGGGGCCAAAATATACAAAATACAGAATCCAGCGCACTCGCTTATTCACTAAACAATGATTTCAAATCTTAGAGATTGTAATAGTTTTATTTAAAAACACCTCACCTAGGCAAATAATAATGTGGGTTTAGTTACATTATATGATCATATATTGCATAAGCCTGCCACAATGTCAATGTATCCCATTCTTGGCAGGTCCTACTCTAGCAGCCTAATGCTTGCTCTTATGAGATCAATCCACTTACTTGGGAAATGCTTCCTTAGTGGGACTCTTTACAAGTCAGCTCCTTGGTTTTGCACCTCTCCCTGTCACAGGTGCCTCATTCCAGGACCCTATTTAGCCTTGACTTGCAGGCAGTCCCAGTAAGGAAGTATTTCCCAAGTAAGTGGATTGATCTCATAAGAGCAAGCATTAGGCTGCTAGAGTAGGACCTGCCAAGAATGGGGTACATTGACGTTGTGGCAGGCTTATGCAATATATGATCATATAATGTAACTAAACCCACATTATTTTTTGCCTAGGTGAGGTGTTTTATATAAATATAAATATTAAAATACTTTTAGAATAATGGATTGTGTATATAAAAGTACTTAGATCATATATATATGTGATCTAAGTAGTTTGCATTTGTTTAACTTTTTTACAGGCTCATGGGGGACAGCCGAGGAGCTCAGGCAGTCCCCCTGCAGGCACTGCATAAGCCGGCTATTACTTCTCCTTAAGGGGTTAATCTTACTTCTCATTCAAAACCTATTCATAAATACCTAGATGACATAAGGAGGATGGTGGCAGACATAAAACAAGTCGAAGGATTCTTTGATGGGTTTGATTGGAATTTTGGTTTGGGAGGTTGGTTTGGTTCCCTCAGAAGGGGGTTTAGTATCTGTGCTAGCTGCAAACATGCAGATCTAAAGAAAAATAGATTTATAAAAAGCTATTTATAAAACATTATGCAAAGCTGTGCTAATGCTCATTTTTATAATAACATATTATTACATTCATAAAAAATGAGTAGTACATTAATTATCAGTCAGCCTGACATTCCTCTTTCGATTGTATTGATTTTTCATGACCAGGTTCCAGTGACCTATGTCAACAGTTTGTTGTTTTTGGCTGTTAACCTGATGTGTAAGCTGTGTAAAGAAATGCTCAGCATATTGACCTCCCAGTGCTATAAACACTAATAAATGATATAGATCTAACGCATTCTTCATAGGATTTCACAAGGGCTTGCATTAAGATAAATTACTGTGACATTTCAGGTGAGTTTATTTAAATATAATTATTTTGCTTCGAACAATATCCTTTTCATAATGATGATTTATAGATTTAAACAAAGTTTAGCAGCAAATTTGTGGTAGAATGAGAATAACACAGTAACAGTCTACAAGCAGGTTAATTGGAATTTGCAAATAATTAATCCCACTCATAATTAGTGCTTGTTTGTAACTGTAATTGGCCAGTAAATTAATTTATTTTAAAACTTACTTGCTTCCAGTGTTCCTCTTATATTAATAGGAATCTTAAATTAACCCACTGAATGTGGGAACAGAAACAACAGAAGACTGATGGCAAAATGGCTGTAAATGATAAAGTGTGCAATATTCTAGGATGTCTGAGTTCAATGAATATATAGCTTTTGGAGTTAAAGGGTTAATCCAAGCATCATGACCACTACAGTGGTTTGAAGTGGTCATGGTTCCTGCACATACGGTGATTAACCCCTCTGCTTCTGGACACGCATCTTCACCTCTGAGAGTGTAATTTGGGCATCATTACTGTGACAGACCGCCTGGCGCTCCGACCAGATACCTCCGTAAATTGATGCTCCTAGTGCTTTCTGAGGGCTCCAAGCACTCCACGAGACCATAAGCACTGCAGACTCCACTTCCAGCGATGCAGCTGCGCCGGGGTCTCATCGTCCTTCACTCACCCTGGACCCAAGACCAGGATCCAGCTTACAGTGGGCAGGCCTCTCCTACTCCAGAGAGCATAGCAGGAACAGCTCTTAGAAGAGCTAGCGATTATACTCAGGGGAGTATAGTGATTATAGCAATCCCCCAGAGTGTAGTTCCCCAATCCACCAAACATGAGCCAAGACATCATGAAGGGGTAAAGCAGGTCTGTTTAATGGAAGCCAGCACTTACAATTCATACATACATTTAAACCCCCAACAGCCTCATTTACATACAATAGGTTACATAGAGCACTATAGTACAAGGAAAGGCGTGGTCAGACAATAGCAAGGACTCATGGGAGATTGAGGAGGGACAAAGCAGCCAGTTTAAACTGGTCTGGCAGTGTCCCTGGGACGACACCTTGCTTGGAACAATGGGACAGGAAAAAGGGGGGGAGGGGAAGAGGCACAAACAAGCAATACATTCAACATACTCCTCCCCTGTGTCTCAGAGATAATTAATTATCTCTAGGTACAGAAAAAAACATAACTTACAAACACCCCAAAAGTACCCCCAAGATCCATGGAAACCCCACGAGAGTCACATCCTCGGATAGCCCTGATCTTAGTGACCAACATATCCAAAAATCATCCAGAACGGTTCTGTGGTTTGGTTTTTCCATGGAAGTCACTTTTTAACATGTCTTTTTGCAGGGCCCAAATTCCTGGGGCAAGAGGCTGTAAAGCAGGCCCCTCCAAGTGATTTAGATCAAAAGAGTTCATGAGGGTTCTGGACAGATATGATGCTCTGTAGGCCCACTGGACCACTGCTGAGTATATGTTCTTGGGTAAGCAGAACTTGAAATTGTTGGGGTACAGCCAGTCTGCAAGGGTTGCCCTTTTCTGTTTCCAGCTTGTGTTTCTTCAGGGTCAGTAGCTGCTTGTTATTCCTTCAGGAGCTTGAGGTCTGTGGGTAGGATCTTACATGGTGAATATGGGAGTTTCTTCAGCAGACACTCTTCTGTCCACTTCCCTTAGTGCACTTACAACTTATTGGACAGCTTGGTCAGCCAAATAGTTGCCACATGCTTCCTCTGAGTTCAGTCTTCCATGAGCCTTTATCTTCAGTACGGCCACTTCTTCAGGAAGGTGTAGGGCATCCATCAGCTCTTTTTAGCCGTGCTGTACTTAACTGGTGTGCCAGTTGCTGTAAGAAATCTTCTTACTTCCAGATTCATTCCGGAGTCATGTGCCACACCTAGTGCATACCTTGTGGCAGAGTAGATATTGGCGTGTCTTCCTTCAGAGGTCTTGCATGCTGTGGTGAGAGCCTATAGCTCAGCTTCTTGTGCAGACATTGTTGAGGTGAGATTCTTGGTCCACTGTAGTGACAGCAAATCTGGAACAGATCTATTATGGTGAGTTGCATCTCCACCAACAGGAACAGGTCTTCTGAACCACAAGATGTAATGAGGAAAAGGCTGAAAATAATAGAGTCAGTGTCATCTCATTTCCCCCCCTGGGAAGTGGCAGAAGAGTGGCCAGGTAATAGAGTATCATCTCTGCAGGGTGACAGTGTCCTGCACATAATTAGTCTATTATAGGGAGAAGTGGGATATTGCAGGGAGAGTCTTAGGGAACCAGGGCACCATTTGACACCAGAGCTTTAACCTGTTAGGGAATAGCAAGAGCTTGGACAGGCTTTGGGGGGGAAAGGGGGTAGTATGGCTTAAGGGACAGGCTGGCCCCTGGGAGCAACTTTACAGGAACTGGGGTTGGGGGAAAACATTGAGGTGTGCAAAATCTTCAGGGACTATATAATTCAGGTAAGGGTATTGTGGAGCAGAAGAAATAATAAGCAGAGGGCTGTTTTGTCAGCAGCAGAGAGTGGTTCAGACATATGAATTTGGCCATCAGGCAGAAAGGTGATAGAGGCCTGCTAGTGGGGGAAGGACATCTGCACCTAGCAGATTGATTGGACAGATAGAGGTAACTACAAAGCAAGACTTAGTTAACAGGCTACTCCAAGGAGAGCCATCTACATGTATGCAGGAGAGAACAATATTAGACAGGAATGAGGAGTCAGACAGGCCTTGCTTGCTACAAATAGATGCCATGTGGCCTGCTATACAAGGCCGCATATAGCCGTTGGGTATGGGCCTTATTATGTACTAAAATCTAAGTCAGAGGAAAATTTGGGACAACCTTAAGTGATACTTTCCACAGATGCTAACTCATCGTGGATGACATTGGTAATACAGGTAGCCTAATCAGCCAATTTATCTTAGGCTTAAACAAGTCACTCCATGTAGTGGAATGGGTCATTAGGATTGGGGCAATTCTACAGTAAAAGGGCATAGTAGTGTTGTAGAATTTTTAGGCCCCTTATAAAATATACCCTTACTGGGCCCCTTTAATACTATACTTTTATATTCATTTCTCAGGCCTCGTAGTTTAAATCTTACAAGAATGCTTTGTTCATAGAAATAGCATGTCAGCAGGAAATGCTAGGATCCTGTTAAGTGAAACACTGTAGCAGATAGTCTTAATAGAATGTGTAATTGCTAAAAGGGCCTTGAAGAACTAACCTTGAAAGACTAACGTGCCAGTTGCTCATTATGGATAGCTGCCAAAAGCCCCCTCCCATCGAGTGAGCTCCTCGTGTGCCAGCAAGATGGCGCTGAAACCTGGAGGAGACCGTCATGACGTCAGCTATGACATAAGACGTAACACCCAGCAGGGAGGGCATTTAACTAACCACTTTACACCTCAGCCAATTAATAATGTTTATTTGCTGATATCTTGATTTCTTTCAATGATGTAATTTTGCCTTTAAAAGGGTCTGCGTGCCCGCTTTTTAACAGATGCCATTAAATTTCCTGAAGTTCTTTCATTTAACCTGCACCTCGTGTCAGTGTGAATTTACTTCTGCGTATACGCAATTTAATCATCTCTAATTTGGTCAGGAACAGATAGTCATTCAAACTTATTTGGTTGCTTAAAAGAATACTACATCAGTAGGAGTGGAAGTGATGTTACGTTAGGAGTAGGCGTGGCTGTGGATAGTAGTAAATCTGCCTTATCCATTCTTATATATTATTCCTTTGTCTACTGTATATCCAAAACACGTGTATGTCCAGGCGTTGCAATATACAGTAATCCATTCTCGGTCATGATATTAAAATCTCATTCTCATGAATTAAATCAAAGATTTTAATTCAACCCCAGAAGTAACAAGGTTTACCTTCTGTAAAAAGGAATGGAGTTTACTGTATAATCGCATACACACAATATAACATACATAAAAACAATGAAAAAAAAACAGTACAGACTAACAACGTAGTCAAACAAACAAACAAACAAACAAACAAACATAGATCACTATTCTTGTGCTGGTTTTTAACTCTGGAATCAAATATCTGCAAGATCTTAAATAATGTTGGTCATTGCACCAAACACAAATAACTGTAGTAGTTATAGTCTGCCTTCGAGTGTTGACTCTGCAGATTATAGTTGAGGCAGTTGGGAGTGGCTCAGGTTTCTGTATCACCTTTTCACACTGAGTCCTAAAGGAAACAAAGGAGGGGGTCAAATCTGCACTCCTCTCTGCCTCTTCACCAGGGGAGGGCTGGCAGCCTTTGGCCTGGGGGGCAAATCCAGTCAAGTGGCCCATTGCACCAAGAGGAGAGTAAAAACACCTTTCCCATGTGATTGAAAGGGGGGTGGGGGGAGCAGTCACCTAAACAGACACTCAATGACAGGCACACACACACACTTGCTGATTTGGCGCACACTAAAAAACACAAACTCACTGACAGGCACACGCACACACACAGACACACACAGAAAGACACTGTTACAGGCATAATCCAAGAAGAAAAAACTCACAGGCACTCACAGGCATTATGACAGAATGCAACGTAACGTTTCGACCGGAAAGGTCTTTTTCAAGCTTTCCGGTCGAAACGTTGCGTTGCATTCTGTCATAATAAATCTGCCTGCGGCTTGAAGTTGGAGTGCCTGTGAGTTTTTTCTTCTTGGATTATTGTACTGGGATTGCTGGTCCTGCTCTGGAGCACCCTTGGCCGTTGGGACTGAGTGCGGTTCTCATCACTTACACTGTTACAGGCATAGTGACACAGACAGACATACTGACACACACACACACAGACATACTGGCTGACATACACACACACAAACTGGCACACACAGAGACATACTGGCGCACACGCACACACAGACATACTGGCGCACACGCACACACAGACATACTGGCGCACACACACACACACACACACACACACTGACACACACACAGACATACTGACACACACACACAGACATACTGACACACACACACAGACATACTGACACACACACAGACATACTGACACACACACAGACATACTGACACACACATACACCCAAACTTTACACTTTTACAACCAGTAGACAGTGGCTGAGTAAAGGGACAGGGGCTGTAGTGTAGAAAGGGGGCAGGAGCTGAGAGGGGGGGAAAGGAGCAGGGAAAGGGTGGGACAGAGCCTGACTAAGGGACAGGGGATGGCTGAGGAGAGGGGCAGGGATTGAGGAGAGGGGGGGGGGGCTGAGGAGGGGGGAAGAGAGGGGGCAGGGCTGAGGATAGGGAGTAGGGGCTGAGGAATGGGAATAAAAACAAACTAAAGTGTATTTCCCCCTCCCTGAGTCTTGCCTTAGGTCAGGGAGTGGTGGGCAGCAGCCAGCATACAGCAGCAGTCAGTGAAGTCTGGAGCCTGCAGTCAGTGGAGTGGGCCGGCTCTCCTGATGATGTCAGGAAGAGGGGGCGTGGCTTCCTCTGCTCTTCTCCCAGACTCCCCAGCGGTCCTGTGAGAAGGGCAGCGGAAGCCACGCCCCCTCCTCCTGACATCATCAGGAGAGCCGGCCCACTCCACTGGCTGCAGAGAGAGTGAGGTAAGCTGAAAAATCTGAGTCCTCAGCCAGAGGCGGAGCCAGAGGCGGGGAGAGAGCCAGAGGCGGGGAGAGAGCCAGGGGCGGGGCCAGAGGCAGGGAGAGAGCCAGAGGGAGCGAGCCAGAGGCGGAGCCAGAGTCAGGGAGAGAGCCAGAGGGAGAGAGCCAGAGGCGGAGCCAGAGACAGGGAGAGAGCCAGAGGCGGGGCCAGAGGCAGGGCCAGAGCCAGAGGGAGAGAGCCAGAGGCAGGGAGAGAGCCAGAGGCGGGGAGAGAGCCAGAGGCAGGGAGAGAGCCAGAGGCGGGGAGAGAGCCAGGTGCGGGGGATTCAGATTTTCCTTTTTTTGCTGGATGTGGGCAGCCCTGGCCCCTGGGTTTAGGGCGGCCTGGGGGGCAATTGCCTCCCTGCCCCCCTTCCCAGCCCGCCCCTGCTCTTCACAAGTTAGTGTAACCCCTTCATTTCTGGATATCTAAGAATTAAGCAACTTCCTTTAAAGTACTTTTTTCTCTAGCAATTACAATTCATTAATTAACTGAGCTTCAGGGAAATTAGAATCATTCCCTGTTGTTAATTTTATTAATTGTGTTGCAATTCAAATAAACATAAGTCAACCAATTCTTTCTACCATTCAACATCCATTAGCCTCTCTCCATATGCCAACCTAGTTATTCCAACAAATTCCCCTCTCATCCATTTAGTTTATAATTCCCATAAAAATCTCACTTGCCTTGTTTGCTTTCCTTACTCCAATATGCCCATAACCTCTTACTTAACAATATATACAAGATTACATAAAGTTCTTAACTAGGATATTTGTCCAGCAAAAATCCCCCCCCTTTTTTTTCTTTTTTTTTTTATTCAGCAGCTAATAGCCAGCTCACATTCCTCACTGAGTTTCACAAGCATATCACCCATTCAACCCCCCTTTTTAACCAAGACACAAGGGTGGGGGCCAAGAGAGAGAGAGAGAGAGAGTGAGAGAGGAGAGAGGAGAGAGGAGAGAGAGGGCACAAGCAATGGCTGTCAGCATTTGCAGCCAGAGAGGTTAACTATGTGAGTGCTGTACAGAAACGTAAAGAATGCAAAAGAACAGGAAATAACTCTACATTCATTGCAAACAAAAACCCAAGGAGTTACATCAAGGATACATCAAGCTGCACACACACTTGCAATCATATCACTAACAAAGGAATTCCAACTGAACAAACATCAGAGTTAGAGGAAGGAAGGAGCGAGTCAGAGGAAATTGCCTAAGCACAGCTCTCCTTACGACAAAAGATAGAATAGGAGAGCGACAAGACAGAGAGTTATAGTTCACAATTAACATATAACATATATGGTACCCAAAAAGACATATGCAGACAAAAGCACAAAATACAGATGTAATTAAATCACAAATAGCTGAAAATAAATGCCGGCAAATAATAAACTCTGGTCACACACACACATACTCAGTCATATACATTAACTTTTCCTTTTCTTTCATTTGTTACTCTACACCGAGCTTTACTAAAAGAAAAGGCACCAGTTCTTACTTTACCAAATAAACTTAGCTAAAACAGATAAACCCTTTAAACTCTAAACCGAGTTGTATTAAACCAAAATAATCGCCAGTTTTTTTTCAAAACGAGGCCAAAACAACATTCGCTAGTTTCTTCACCGAAACCTAGCCAAAACCACAAAATAAACCTTTAAAACTTTTAAACTCTAAACCGCGTTGTATTTATAATTGCCAGGGTTCTTCACCAAACCCAAACTTGTATGCCAGCGCTTAACCACACTTGGCAGCATTATATAACAGTATTAACCAAGTAGTAAAACATTTTCAAGCAGACACTTTCACACATAAAACTCACATTCAGGATGTAGATAGACAAGTGACAGGTTCTTTTAAAAAAACACTCCGGGCAAGTCATTCACCTGTCATTTTTTTTTTTTTGTTTACCTTTCGATAGCAGTCATGGACAGGAACCAGGCCAGCCCCGAAGATAGGAGATATATGCAAGTTGCTTACGCATTCCTTACCATATATATATAGAGGTGATCAATCTCGTCCCATCTCCGGGGTGTCTGCTTTCCGGCGTCCGCAAGGACTGCTAGTCGCCAAGAAAAAAAACGCGGAGTGATCCGGGTCACGGCACCAACTGATTTAGATCAAAGAAAACTTTGATTATTTGTCTATCTACACCATCCAAATTGATTGATTGTGCGCATGTCTTCTGGAAGTAAATCACACAGGAAACATTGCAGGTTTGAAAGAACTCCAGAGTGGCCTTTATTGCAGGGGGTGCAATTCCCTTTTAAAGCAGAAAAACGTCATGTACAGAGTCACAGTTAACATACAGTATACATTCATGAATTGGTTAACAGTCTAAGGGGTCTTGTCTAAACCCACCCTACTGGGCGTGATCCCAGCATCATCACATGACATTTCTTTGTATCCCAGCCCCATTCCAGCTCCATTTTACTACACGTGGCATGTTTCTATAGAGTTTTTAGTTGCACAAAGGAAGTGGGGGAGGAGTTAGTAAAGTAAGCTGTTACACGAGGCTTGCTCAAGGGGAAGGGGGGGGGAAGGTAGGAGGATGGGAGGAGTTTGCAGAGGAAACAGTTACTGAGCACACAGAGGGGGGGGGGGGGGGAAGGGAAGCTTTTACTCTAGAAGTCAGTTTTTTACACAGTGAACAAAGAATAGGCATTTTATCCATAACACAAGTACCAGTGGAGAGGTTACTATCGCCACAATTACCTAGCTACCTAGCAAAACATATACAAAAGGGATTCAGACCACCTAGTCTAGATAAAAACAGAAGGGCAACATATAACACAATACTATGATATGTCAATGTGTAGCTCCGGGCTTTGGCATAAAGCATAAGAAAGAAAAATAGGAAAATAATAAAATTAGAAAGCCATCACTGTTTCGAGCCACATATGACATGGTCACGTGACAACGCACAATCACACGAACACGTCAACACGTGAACCTCCTACATTCCATAAGCCCAAAAATCTTGCCTGACCATACGGAATGATGGATCAAAAAATTGCATGATTAGAAATAAGTGCAAAAACAAAGAATAATACAAAAATAAAGGTAGAACAAAGCAAATACAGTCCGTTCCATCCTGGATGTTGACTGGATGGTGGCAGAAAGTTGAATGAATACACAATAGAATCACATTACAATCTAATACAATAGAAATACATTATATACAAGTGTATAAATAGATAATAATCCGGCATTGGAACACCTATGTTACACTAATTCCTGTTGGTATTAATGTATTATCCAAAGTTTGTTACAATAGCCCTAATTGAAACTCTAACAGTACATGCTGCTTAAAAATAATAATAATTATAATAATGTCATGATAAACGTCCAAAAATATAGAATATCACAAAATAGTGAAAAGAATATAATATCCCCCAGTAAATATTAATAAAGTTAATAAACAAGTAATAAATAACATATATAAAAGTCGTGTTAACAACCTAGTTAAAGTGCAAAAACCTATAGTCAGATAAGATCTATCATAAATTCGAGAGAACACGTGGTAAAATCTCAGGAACAAAAACACCCAAATAAAAAGTTACACAAAACAAACTAAAGTGTGTAAAGGCTCACACCACTACCATGTTACTGTTTAGTAGACACACCCCAATGAATACATGCATGCCTTTTTGTGCATGTAGTCACTGGGGTTATATCTTAAAACAGTTTAGAAAAGCTGCAGTTTCTATGAATTAGAAAGTCTCTTCCCAGGAAATAGCCCGTAAAGGAATCCCTCCATGCACGCGCACACCTGCTCGTTTGCGTAAGTGCACACTCTCATACAACAACACACAGCATATACGCGCACGCAAACAGCATACTGGATAATGGTCTGAGGAATGCAGAGGGGACGCAGACACGCTCGAGTACCAAGCAGGATGTAGAAAGCAAGACGTAAACATGGAATAAAAAAAACATGGGTGTTTGGTTGACAGTCAGCGTGTTTTTTTTTATTAATTATTTATAGAAGTGCAAATTTCTAATAGAAATCAAGCACTTTAGCGAGCGGAATGGCTTTATGAGTACTAATACAGTAAAGTGCAACAATGGTAGTGTGTAGTTACTAAAACGTGTCCACCAAAATGAAAGTGTGAAAGACAGATATAAATATCTGAAAAAGAATAAATAAAGAATAAGCTAAAAATATATATTCAAAACAATACTCAGAGTAACGATGTATTAACCAGAGTTAAGACCTCTAGGACTTAACATGTCCAATTCTCAAATCCCAAAAAGCTTCTCTTAAAAGTAACCACCTCTCCCAACCATTTCGGGAACATGCTCGATAATTTGACACAGAACCCAGTTGAAACCAGGATAGTTAGATTTTTTTTTGTTTATTTGAAAAATCAGTACGTTGTAAGTCTGCTGCCACAAGCTTGTTCTTCAATGACGGCCAAACACATTGCAAATTCAGAAATTTCTCTATAACTATCAGATAAAAAAGCCAAAAGTCTGAAAATTATCTTATTGCTCAAACGCTAAATCATGACACAAATTTGATCCTATTGTCCCTATATTTTAGGACAAGAAGTTCCTTCTGATTTCTACCTAGAACCTTTGCGAATTGGATGTCCAGTGTTGCTGGAGGACAGCTCAGTTGTCATGTATACTGACTCTTTGGTGCAGATTTGAAAACAGATTCCAATGGGCCACATACAGTCACACATACACACACACACACAGGCAGACAGTGAGACACGCACACACACACAGACACACAGTTGTCTCTTTCTATTGTGGGCTGGAAGGGGGAGATTAGTTTTTGGGGATATTTTATGTAAATTATTGTGGATTCCTACACATTGTATCAATCAGGTAAAATGTGCGTGGCACATATTTTTATTAAATTAGATTGCACTTTTCTTTGCAAACGATATTTCTCCTTATTAATTTATTGTACTTAATTACAGCTGTTTCTCCTGCTCACTGTGAAAGTGTTCTCAGCAGGTTTTGGCGTTGGAGTTTAGTCTCTGTGCTAGCTGCAAACATGCAGATCTAAAGAAAAATAGATTTAGAAAAAGCTATTTATAAAACATTATGCAAAGCTGTGCTAATGCTCATTTTTATAATAACATATTATTACATTCATAAAAAATGAGTAGTACATTAATTATCAGTCAGCCTGACATTCCTCTTTCGATTGTATTGATTTTTCATGACCAGGTTCCAGTGACCTATGTCAACAGTTTGTTGTTTTTGGCTGTTAACCTGATGTGTAAGCTGTGTAAAGAAATGCTCAGCATATTGACCTCCCAGTGCTATAAATACTAATAAATGATATAGATCTAACGCATTCTTCATAGGATTTCACAAGAGCTTGCATTAAGATAAATTACTATGACATTTCAGGTGAGTTTATTTAAATATAATTATTTTGCTTCGAACAATATCCTTTTCAAAACGATGATTTATAGATTTAAACAAAGTTTAGCAGCAAATTCCATTAATTAGGCACATTTGGAGATGTCACACTCGATACGGTTTGAATTATAATTCTCAGTATAAAATGCAATTATAATAATCTGAACTCTGAGGGTAAAGATTCATAGATATGTTTCATGCTTCATACATTTGTAGCAGAGAGAAATAATACAAATTGTATTTGATTCAAAATATCTATGTTCACATTTTATTCTTATCATTCTGCAAATTAGTTAATTGAAAAGTAATACAACCAATCACTGGTTTAGATAACAGCTTTTGGTCATAAAAATAAAAACTCAAACCTCCTTACCTCCTGCTGTGCCATAACTTGCTGTACTGCAGAGATTTTTGGAATAAAGGCAGCACTTTTCACGCCCATGTGTGAGGAGCGCTAATTACGGGGAATGTAAAGCCTGGGAACGTATTGGACAGGCTGTAACTTCAAATGTGGGTATCTATGTTTTTCTCTTATTGGACTAACTGTTTTTCATATTTCTAAATGCATTTTATACACTGTATTATAAAGAATAGGTCCGTTCCCATTTGGAGATCCCGTTATACCCTCCATGAATTATCCCTTCCATTAGTAACGAGGAGAATAAAATAATTTTTGTGATTCCAGATGTGGAAGTTGTCCGTTCTCTGCCTCCTGTTCTGTTACTGGAGCTCGACAACGACAGTGACCGGATTTACTACAGTTCAATTAAAAAGGGTTACGGATCATGTCAGCATGAAATACAAGTAGGGATCTGTTTCAATTTTCCTGTTTGTCGCTGTGTGTGTCGATGTGCAGGATGCAGGCTGTGGATGTAGTGATGGTATAATGTGTATTTTTTTAGGAAATATAGACCTGTAAATAATCAACCGACCGCCTGCTTACAATGTGCTCACACACAACAGAACAACTTTTAGTAAACATCAACTGGAAGGGAAAAAAGAGTTAATAGTGACGTTGAAAAAAACTAAACATAACAATCTTTATTCAATATAGCACTAAAATACAAACATATAACACCTACAGTGAGGTAAAAATAACTAATCTGCTAAAAATGTTAAATATATGTATAAAAGTCATAATAAACCTACATTATTTGAAACAAAAAATAACCAAGTTAACAAAGTAGAATACTGATATAGGGAGAGCCACCAGTAGGTAAAATAAAGTATAGCAAATCTTAAGAAATCGCTAGCCATATTAAAGAGCTCACTATAAGTTAGTAGATCAGGATTTAATTACTACCAAATGGATAAGAAGTGAGTAGGTGGAAAAATGAAATGTGTATCTCGACCAGAGGGTAAACCGTAAAGAATTAGCCCCGGTTCAGTAAACGGCGACCTTATGTATGACACCAGGTATATACCCCACCTCAGGGTAGGCATTCACAGAATTCCCAAATGCTACCTCGGCACACAATACATTGGTATACATTGGTGTATATTGCCATATATTATTTTTTTGTTTATTTAAGCTTTATTACTTTTCAAAACATGATACATAATACGATACATAAAGCAATACATAAAGAGAGATCGGAAAATACAATACGAATCTCATAAATCATTTGCACGTATATATACATACATACATAGACACATATAAGGACACAATATAAGTACACGTATATAAGTACATGTCACAATATAAAAAACAAAAAAAAAGGAAAAATAGACCCCCCAAAAAAGAGTATATTAAAAAAAGAAATATACCTAAAATACCATATCTATTTATTCTATATTGGTTGATCTTTAATGCTACATTAATGTGGCTTTTACTCATAAAAAAGAAAAAAAGTAAGTGCTGACACTGGTCTCACTACCAGGCTTTTCAGAGCCATCATTACCTTGCAGCATTCTTTAAGCTCATATTGCAGGCTGATATATTTACCCAAAGAGTTACACCAAATTGTATAGGACCTGGTTATTGATGAAGATGTTATATTTACCTTAATCTATTTAATCATCCAGCTCATAGAGATTCTCTCCATTAATCCAACCAAGGTGCCCATATTTTAAGATATTTCTGCTTGCAACTCCTGCACCCTCAGTGTATCTCCTTCATCTCCTTAATATGTTCCACTTTCAGCACCCACTGCTCCAATGTTGGTATTTGTACCCATCTCCTATAGGTTGAAATCAAGGTGTTGGCCTCTCCTAATGGTATCCATAGTACTTGCTGTTTACACATATCAGAGAGGGCATTAGGCCATCCCAATAACACCTGCGATGGGGACAGTGAGGGCGAAATAGGAAGTATTTTTTATTTTTATTTTTTATAGCATCAATAACTTGTTGTTTAATAAGGCTAAACAATGCCACTATATGTGTTCTTGAGTGGCCTCTTCCTGTGGCGAAACCAGCTTCGCCACTGTGAACTGGAGAGGCCTGGCTGCTAGCCTCCTGCCCTGCGACTACGGCCCCTGGACATATTGCTCTAGAAACACTATATTTGGGCATGTAATAATTCATATTGCTGCTACTGGCCCTTTAAAAGCAGCGATGGACATATTGGGACTTTTGGGACTACTGTACCTTTAAGACTGTGGAGCGTAGTACAGTAATCCTGCCTTTAATACTTTAATGTCATGTATGTATTTTTGTATGCAGTTAACCTGGGTTATATATATGTCCAGCATTCATCTGATTGTTCGGTAGAATCACTCCATTCATTGTATTGAGGAAACTACCGAACAACCAGACCACCCAGGACTAAGTGTGCCTCCAATTACCGTTTGCAACAATGTTGCAAACGGGTAATTGGCAATCAGTGTAGTGTGGTCTGTGTCCTCTGGGTGGCCGCCATTCGGGAAACAAACACGTGGCGGCGGCCATCTTAAACTACCGAACAGCGGTGTTTTGCCGTCGAGTGTCTGGAACTGAAATCGGCCACTCGACTAGGCAAACACCGCTGAGACCTCCAGACTTCCAGGATTTCGTGGGGAAACTACCGAACGGCCCGCCGTTCGGTAGAAAGAAACGTACGAACTAGGGGATTCATGCGAATCCCCCTTAGTCTCTATAACACCAGTAATTCGTCTGTTTCATTCACTTGTTTGTGACCGACCGCAGGGCCAAAATGCATGGAACTGTTTTCGGATACTTTACCCATGCGGTCGGTCAAATCTTTGGAACTTCATATCTCCCGAACCATTCATCCGAATGACCTGATTCTTGGATATGTTGTCCCCCTGAATAAGGGCTGTAGCATATGTATTTGGGGTACATCCAGGAATTGGGGAAAAGGGTGTACGGTATAATTATGTTAAGTGCTAATCTAAGGGGAGGAAATGTGTGGGAGGTACATCCCTGTGATTGGTTAATTTCATCCTCCCCCTGGGAGTGTCCTGTATGTACTTGGTTGTAATAAAAGCCAGACTGGGTGTCCCAGTCAGAGTTCTTGCTTAACCCTCAAAGCGATGTGTCGTCTCGTTCTTTGGGGGAATGGGATTGTTTGCTGACTGCCAGGAGTGTAAGCCGATGTCTGCTTTTCTTGTTCAGCTGTCCCAGTGTTCGTGTGGTTCCAGTCGGGAGAATGGTGTTTGCAGTAGCTGCCTGTGCATCTGGAAAGGGGATTATCGCCTAAACTGGGTTTTATCCTCTTGTAAGTGAAACGGTCCGTTACACTTCCCATTGGCAGCTCCAGCATACAGGGCTAACTGAAGGAAAAAGGAAAATAAGTTGCTTAGGGGTCCTATACCTCATAGTTATGCTTTTTTAAAATGCTTCCTTATTGGTCAGGCTTACGATGGATGTCATAATTATAACAAATATATAAGACCAATCTTTCTCGCATGGCTCACACTTCTGTCCCCATCTCTCTCAGACGATTCAGGGTGTGAGTTCCTTGTCCATTTTGAAAAATCAGGATTATGTGCTATTGGGATTAAAGGATACAAACCGGGGGACAGCTGCCAAATAGTTTTATATGATCTCCACGTCTTTAAAACAATCCCTATTAATGGGTGCTCTCATATCATAAAGCAGTAAGTAGGACTTATTTGCCAAGAAGGAGTATTTAGGGGAACTGTGCCACAACTTTTCTCCAACTCATACCAGGACGTTCTATTATTAATATTCATCCATTTCAATATTCTACTAAAAAGGACAGAAATATAATAATATAGATTGTTGGGTAACCCCAAACCTCCTATTTCCCTGTGTCCCGAAAAGGGTATTATAAGCGATATGAGGAGTTTTATTGTTCCATATAAATTAGAGAACAGAGATCTTATTTTTGTGAATAATTGATAAGGGACAGCTAAAGGTAAAGTATTAAAAATATAGAGTAGCGGGGGGGGCGGGGCCTGGCCGCCGAGCTGGGTGGACGTGGGGCGCCTCGGCTCCCAGACAAATCCGCAATAACCAGCTTCAAAATGCCCCTACTCGCCTGGAAAACCCTCAGCTGCTGTGAGAGGGCAAAGGGGACCCGACCACCAACCTTTGGGGCAAGTACCAGCCCCCTGCTCCGCTACTCTATATTTTTAATACTTTACATTTAGCTGTCCCTTATCAATTATTCACAAAAATAAGATCTCTGTTCTCTAATTTATATGGAACAATAAAACTCCTCATATCGCTTATAATACCATTTTTGGTGGGCGATGCGGTCTGGTGGGCGAGTGGGATTGCGGCCTGCGGTGAGGCCCTGGCGGGAGAAGCGGCCGATCTCCTGTACTTGGTCCGGTCCTCCCGCCGCCTGCTAAGGGCCCCGTTACCACCCCCCCCCTGTGGGCCGCGGGGGGTTATCCTGGACAGGGCCGGCCTTAGGCATTTAGACGCCCTGTGCGAAAAATCTTCACAGCGCCCCCCCCCCCCGTCATCCATGTATGCTGTTATGTTTGTGTTGTCTGTGTATGTAATAGTACGTGTGATGACTGTGTGTGATATGTATGCTATGTGTGATATTTGTAATGGGTATATTAACAGTGTGTGATATGCGTGTATTGGTTGTATGTGACACACACACACACACACACACAGAGTCAGACGGCCATAGAACACAGGAAGACATCCACACACACACAAGCAGACAGTCATACACACACACACAGGCAGACAGTCATACACACACACACACAGACACACAAAGGCAGACAGTCATACACACAGACACACACAGACACACACAGGCAGACAGTCAGTCATACACACAGACAGTAATACACACAGACACACACAGAGGCAGACAGTAATACACACAGACACACACATAGTCATACACACAGAGGCAGTCATACACACAGAGGCAGTCATACACAGTCACACACACAGAGGCAGACAGTAATACACACAGACAAACACACAGAGGCAGACAGTAATACACACAGACACACAGTGGCAGACAGTAATACACACAGACACACAGTGGCAGACAGTAATACACACAGACACACAGTGGCAGACAGTCATATACACACACACACACACACACGCAGACAGTCATACACACACACACACGCAGACAGTCATACACACACACACACACAGACAAACACACAGGCAGATAGTCACACACACAGAGGCAGACAGTAATACACACAGACAAACACACAGAGGCAGACAGTAATACACACAGAGGCAGACAGTTATACACACACACACACACACGCAGACAGTCATACACACACACACACACACACACACAGACACACACAGGCAGATAGTCATACACACAGAGGCAGACAGTCATACACAGACACACACACAGAGGCAGACAGTCATACACACAGAGGCAGACAGTCATACACACACACACATAGACAGTAATACACACACACACACACACAAACACACAGAGGCAGACAGTCATACACATAGGCAGAGAGTCACACTCACCTGACAATCACACAGTTACCTGTGGAGTTAATTGTGGAGGCAGTGCAGCTCCTGGTGACTGTTTGGTGGGGAAGCAGGGACTCCTTCCTGCTTCCCCTGCAGCAGTTTTCCGGCGCTTTTAGCTCCGCCCCTGCCGCACGGTAAGCTCCGCCCCCGCTGCAAATAAAAAAAAAAAAAAAAAAAATTTTTCTTTTTTTTTTTTTTAAATCGGCTGTGCGGCCGCACGGCGCCCCCTGCTCCATGGCGCCCTGTGCGGCCGCACAGCTCGCACACCCCTAAGGCCGGCCCTGATCCCGGACCCCACCGGGGACGCAGCACTCATTCAGGGCATACAGGCTGCAGGAGGACTGACTGGGGACCGCATGGGAAAATCCAAGATGGCTTCCGCGCTCATTGTGAGACAGAGAAGTGAGGGGGAAGTACCTAAGCAACGGCAGACAGACTGAGTGCTCCTTCCACCCACAGGATAACTGTATAAGGGATAAACTCCACAAGCAAGCCCAGCTCAGCATAATAACACTCACACCAACAGTGGCATCACCTCCCATTAACACCAGTGGATATAAGGGGACTCTTTCCGGACTCTGACTCTGCCTTAGTACAAGGTAACAACGAAAATGGGGAACAAGCTTCACTCCACTCCTAACTGTCAAGCCCCCGCACACTAAAACAACCAGCTACAAGCACAGATTTAGCACAGCTGCAGGAGGGATCAAGCGGCTTCTAACCACATATGCCTACAGAGATAACAGACTATGGTGTACCTCTTAATCCAGCACCTCATCCACAATTTTAATGTGTGTCTTTAATGTGTGTCAAATTTAATATGTGTCTCTTCCTGCAGTTAGAAAGTAATCAAAATGTTTGATTTTAATGTGTGTCTTTAATGTGTGTCAAATTTAATATGTGTCTCTTCCTGCAGTTAGAAAGTAATCAAAATGTCTGAGCCTGCATGTATATCCGACGCTCTGCTGCCCCCAGGTGGTTAAACTTAATTAAGGCCCTGGGGAGATAGCACAGCTAAGCGGACAAGGGCACATGTAGGAGTGTGGGGATAGATGCATGGGATTGGTTGTGAAGAATCTGTGGGTGTGATTATGTTCTGTGTAAGACAGTGTGGGGGAGGTCTTACCTCAGTGCCACTTGGGATTTGGGCCAGCAAACAGCTTCCTGTCCTCCTGCTCCTGTTTGCCTGGGCCTGCAGATTGACACAGCTTGATGGTTGAGGCTTCTGGCTTCCCTCAGGGCTGCTGCAGCGTGGATTGTGGCCGGCACCTGTGGGTACAATGGGCAAGCATTAATGAGGTATGGCTACCGGTGTGGGCCCCCCCCCGTGGCCTACCTCCCCCTGCTGCCTTCCCCTGGAGCACCCCCTGCGGTCTCCCCTGCTGCCTCCCCTGCGGCCCCTGCCCCTGGGGGCCGCAACAGCACTGGCAGGCGTTCCCACCCACCTGCCAGGCTCTCCCCTGATTCCACTCCTCGGGCCCGGTTGATGAGGTGGAGCCCGGGCCCGAGGCATCAACAGGACCGCGTGTCTGGGGCTCCAGTTGCTGTGCTTTGCGGCCTTCCGCGGCTGCGCGCGTGGCACGGCCTTTTGCCACGAGGCCTGCCACTGCCGCGCGGCCAGCCGCTTCCATTGGCGCACAGCCTGGGACTCCCAGGCCGGGGATGCGGCCTGGTACCGCCGCGCGGCCTTCTGCTTCCGCGGCCGCGCGGCCTATTGCTACAAGGCCTGGGATGCGGCCTGCTACTGCCGCGCGGCCTCCTGGTGCGGCTGCCGCGCGGCCTACATGTTTTCTCCTTACTTCACCATCCGCCCCGGCCGCCTGTGCTGGATTGCGGTCCGGGGGCGGTGGGCGGCGGTTACAGCCAGGCAACGGTCCGGTTCCCCCCGCGGCCCGCGGGGTGGTGTGGTGGTGAGTAGGCCCTTGCGGGCCGCGCGGGGTACCTTGGTACCGCCGTGGGGAGTCCAGGGGGGGTCCCCTTGCTCGTCGGGAGCCTCCTCTGCCGGTGAGGAAGGCTCCCAGGGCTGTCTCACCTGTTCCCCCCCCCCCCTCTTTCCCCTGTTGGGCTGTCCGTTCCGCTGGGGGGCCCCTTGGCTGGTCCCCCCCCTCCTCTTGCCTGGTTTCCTCTCCACCCCCCCCCCCCCTCTCCGGTGGCCCCCTTTCCCCCCCCCCATCTGCTCTAATTTTCCCCCCTCTCCCTCTCCCATCCTGTTTCCCCTTTTCTGCTGTAATCCCCCCCTCTCTGTCTCTCCCCGTCTGCCTCCCCTCTGTTCCCCCCCCTTCCTAAACCTGCCCCCCCCCCCCATGTAGGTCACTTACCTCGGCCATCTCCTCTGGGGCGTGGGCTCTCATCTTCTCTGCTGCTTCTTCTCAGGATACTGCTGCAGTTCATGGACCGTCCAGCAGGTGGCGCCTGGATCAAAGCTGATGTCTTCTGTGGATGCTGGGACTGCTGTTTCTTCGCCTCAGCCTTCTGTGAGCGCAGTGCCGGGCTTGGATCGCCAGGCTGCGACCGGTGAGTACGCTTCCCCCCTCCTTTTCGCGCTTCGCGTGCGTACGTTGTTCCTTCCTTTATTCAGTCTGGTCCTCTTGCACACCATAAAACAAAAAACAAAATCAAAACAAAAAAAAAAAAGATAAAAACAAATTATTACAGGACAGAAATAAACTGTAAATTGCCACATGGAATAAATCAAAAAAAAAAAAAAAAAGATAAAAATACAATGACAAATACAAGAAGAAGGTTAAACCTTCAAAAAAAGAAAAAAGAAAAACTGAAATATAATCCAAGTACTTGGGTGCATGGACGCCGCTTCCCCCTCCCCCTTAATTGTCAGTATGTATCGTATGTTTAAGTGCGCTTTCCTGCAGCGTCCAGGGTTCGCGTGACTCTGGGTGTTGCTGAGCTACTATGGCTCGCTTGGCTTGCGCGCAATGCTAGGGTGCAAATGGGGGGAGGGGCTTTTTACTGCAGGGACGTTCCCTCCTGCCTCGGGGGGTGCCTTGACTAAAAAGGAACATTAAGGGTTCCGGGTGGGTCATGGGGTACGGGCCGTGGACGGTAGCGCCCCATGGCGCATGTTCGAATGCACCCTGTGTTCTGGATAGCATGGTCGGGGAGAGGGCTCTCCGAGAATGCGCTGCTGTCATAGCTGGGTTGGTGGAGGTACGTTTTGCACTTTCGTTGGCGGTGCGACCCTTCTTGGCCTGGGGCTGGATGGGCTTCGGCCTCTGGTTATACTTAGGACTCGCCTGGTGCCTCAGCACGGTGCGTTTCTCGTCCTCTCTGCAATCTGTCGGGGTGGGGACGTGGGTGCTCTCGGTGCAGGACCCTCAGAGAGCTCCTTCGGGTGATGTGGGTCCAGTTTACCAAGAGCGCTCGATTAGCTTACTTCCCAATCGTTTAGTGGGCCCCTGGGGTCCACTTTGCGGGTCCCCCCTTGGGGATGTGGTGCCCATGGAGGAACGGGGTTGATGTAGCCTGATTCCTTATTTACTCGGTTGTCGTTTCTTTCCGGGGCTGGATTTTGAGTTGGTGGCTCACCACAGCGGTCTGCGTGGGTAGGGCTGCGGGGCCCTGGGGCCTTTCTGACGAAGGCGGCTGTGGAATCGTTTTTTCCGGCTGCTGCCGGTACGCCCGTCGAGTTGTGGTTTCGGGCTGTGTTTTCTGACGGTCAGGATTAGGTGGCTTTGTGCCTCCACGTGAGTTGCTCTCGATGTCGCTTGTGTGGGACCGTCAGTGGTGCATGTACGCGCTCTGCTGCTACAGTGTTTTCTTGGGATTGGAGTTTCGGAGTTCCGTGGCCCGGGCCTTATCCGTGGGTCAGGATGTGTGCTCTTGTCTCTGGATAGTGGGATCAATTCCTGTAAGGGGAACGTCGGTGCCCCTGGCTGCGGTTTGGGGCATCAGGCTGGAGGCGTCTGTGGTTTGGAGGGGCGTTGTGGGTTTCGGCTGCGCTACTCATGGTCTCTCCTGGGAAAGCTGGGCTTTGCCTGTTGGGGTTGCCCTTGGGACTGTATGGGGTTCCGGCCGGGCCCTCTTTTAACGCTGGCTTGTGCAATCTGGCCCCTGAGTCCTTTCCGCTGGCTTCCAACTGTTTTGCCGCCGCAGTAGGTTTTGGGGATTTGGGTCTCGGTGGTGTGCTGCCTCTTGCCCAATACGCTGGCTCTGACGGACTCTGGTGTTCTTGGAGGTCCCCCTTTCTGGTGGCATGGTAGGCATGTGGTACCCAGCTCACGAACAAGGGGGTGGGTTTTCCTTGGGGACCATCGTGGGGTGATGCTGGCTGTGTTTCACATGTTCCAGTACCCTATACCCCGGAGGTACTCTGGTACTCTGGCTCGGTGCTGTTTGAGTCTAGGGGCGGCTGGTCAGGGTTTGTCCGGTGGTTACCGATATGATGGCCGATGCTCTGTCTTGTTCATTATAGAGCGTACTCGGGTGGAGGTGTCACGGGGTCGATTTGTATGGCAGTGGAGGTGTGGTCACGTGGTCCAGCGGTCTGCTTAAGCTGGTCTGTAGGCAATCTCTGGGGCGGCGTGGGGCCCGCTCCAGTAAGGTTGGAGGGTTCGGGACGGATGGGTACGTTTCTTTTTGGGTTCCGGGATTTGACTGCTCATATACATGTTTGGTTCCGTTGAGTAAGCGTTGGAATGGACTTCCTTCAGGTTTCGCAGCTCGATGGCTGTTGTCGTGGGGAAGGGTAAGTTGGTTGAGGTTGGCTGTTTCATCGATAGAATCTGTGCAATTCTTGGATGTTGCAGGGTTGACTTTCTGCATCCTCCTGGGGTAGGTGGGATGCACGGGGTTATGGTTGGGCTCCTACCAAGCTGTGGAAGTCTCTACCTACCTCTATTAAAGTCTCATTCCATTTTTGGTCCGCTTGGAGTTCCAGTGGAGAGTGGAGACGTCCAGCTGCCCAAGCTTATCCGGGCAGGCACTTGTTCTGGTGATTTATTCACTTGATCTTGTGAGTGCAATCTTGTATCAGCGCATTATCTTTTCTTTTGCGGTATTACACTATGTAATTTTATTTATTTTTTTCTGTTCCTGTTTTAGATTATGTACAGCCGTATCTCATTCCCCTCTGTGTCTATGTATATGTTGTAAAAGGTCAGGAACTGGGCCACGACCTTGAGAGGCTGTTGTAACTACACCAGATAAGTGTGGGTATATCTAGATGCCATTGTCACTAATTTGGAGGTATCATATGTAGATATACTGTTTGTATTTTGTCCTAGCAAGCTGTAATGGGTTTCCAGGATGGTCTGTAATATACCGTTCCGATCGGGGGCGGTGCAGGGTTCCGTCATTTGCCTGTTTTCGTTGGGAGTACTGTTCCGTCCCTGGGATTGTTCGGCCTCCTCCCCGGTTTGTTTCTCGGCGATGGGTTTTTCACCCCCGCGTCCATCTAGTTGGGG
The DNA here is from genome assembly GCF_036172605.1 of Pelobates fuscus. Taxonomy (NCBI): domain Eukaryota; kingdom Metazoa; phylum Chordata; class Amphibia; order Anura; family Pelobatidae; genus Pelobates; species Pelobates fuscus. Next base: position 11,461,397 of record NC_086318.1, on the reverse strand, counting down.
TGTTCCTCTTGGGGGCTCGACTTCCTGGATAAGGATGGTGGGGAATTCGAGGGGCATTTATTTTGGTTGGGGGCGGCTACAGACACCGCCAGACTGGGCGTGCCTGCGCCGATGGTTCAGAGGGCTCGAATGGCGGAGGTTCGGTGGTCTGGCTCCGGCTACGTGAAGGGAGTGTGGCTCCTCCTCATACGGGGTCAGCTGCCCCGCCTCATGTGGTACCAGGGGTTTTGTCCTCCCTGGGTGGCATGACGTGGGTCGGTGGTGGTTTAGGACTTGGGTGCTCTTCGATCGGGACATGTTACGCATTCTGTTTCTTCCCTGAGGTTCCCAGGGGCTAGGCTGCGCCTATCGCCCTTTCCTGTTGGCAGTGCACTCCGCAATGTGAGTGCCCTGGTGCGCTGCCGTCGGTCATCAGAATACATGGGTTTCTAGGTTTGTCATGGCCATAACAAAAAATGACTAAACGTATGGTGGACAAAATGAATAACTAAAACATGAACACTTCCAGTTCGCATTTTGGGTTTGGCCAAAGGTGGCCTGGGTATCTCGAAGGGAGGGGTGCGCTTGCTGGAGGTCGGACTTGACCTCTGTTACTCTAGCGCTGCGTGAAGTGGTGGAACAGGCCATGGCCGGTTGTGGTGGGGTCCCCCGCTGATTTAGGCGTAAAACAGCGGGGTTGTGGCGGGGGTATGTCCTTGCCAATTGAGTTTGAGGTTACGTTTAAGTAGATGGAATGAGATGAACAAGTCTTTTAAGGTCTCAAACCTCCCCTGCTCTAAAGGTTTAACTTTAGGTTGCCTGAGGTCTCGTGCCCATCGAGCGTGGATAAGGTCGGCTGATGGCAGGCATTGGAAGGATTTTTATGACGAGGGGGGAGGTGAGAGGGAGTGGTGATTAGGAACCACTCCATGTTTTTATTGGCAAGGACGGTTGGGTCACTGTATAACACTATGGGTGGAGTTATATATGTATATATGTTAATTTATGCTTATTTATGTCTAATGTTTTGGTTACAGAAAAGAAGAGATTTAATAAATAAAGTTATGGATGTGTTATGCAGTAATTTAGTTGTGATAATAAATGCTGTGGCCTGTTTCATCCATACTAAGTGGTCTGTCGTTATTGGGGGGTTTAATGGGGTTAGATTTTGTTCTAGGCTGCATCGCGATTCCCCACTACGTACATACAAGGCCCTGGGGAGATAGCACAGCTAAGCGGACAAGGGCACATGTAGGAGTGTGGGGATAGATGCATGGGATTGGTTGTGAAGAATCTGTGGGTGTGATTATGTTCTGTGTAAGACAGTGTGGGGGAGGTCTTACCTCAGTGCCACTTGGGATTCGGGCCAGCAAACAGCTTCCCTCCCGCCCACCCTATACTATATTTTGTCACAGCTAGCCGGGGGTATGTCCTTGCCAATTGAGTTTGAGGTTACGTTTAAGTAGATGGAATGAGATGAACAAGTCTTTTAAGGTCTCAAACCTCCCCTGCTCTAAAGGTTTAACTTTAGGTTGCCTGAGGTCTCGTGCCCATCGAGCGTGGATAAGGTCGGCTGATGGCAGGCATTGGAAGGATTTTTATGACGAGGGGGGAGGTGAGAGGGAGTGGTGATTAGGAACCACTCCATGTTTTTATTGGCAAGGACGGTTGGGTCACTGTATAACACTATGGGTGGAGTTATATATGTATATATGTTAATTTATGCTTATTTATGTCTAATGTTTTGGTTACAGAAAAGAAGAGATTTAACCCCTTCAGGACGGAGTCAATAGTGCACGTTCTGATCAAAACAAAATGTAAACAAAAACTGGAATTTGCGCTATATGTCTGTTCAACCGTAGTTCCCCTCTTTCAAATTATATGCACCCACACTTATTATATATCATTTTGTTCAGGAGAAACAGGGCTTTAATCTATCATTAACTATTCATATATGGAACATAATTTATTATGAATAAAATAAAAAAAAGGTGAGAAAATAAGATTTTTTTTTAAATTTGTATTTCCGTCTGACATTTTAGCTGTGAATGTCATAATACTGTTAGGTTTTACTGCAAAAAAATGCACATATTTGTAATCAGCGATGTCTCACGAGTACAACAGTACCCCCCATTAACAGGTTTTATGGTGTTTTGGAAAGTTACAGGGTCAAATATAGAACGTTCCATTTTCAAATTGAAATTTTCCAGATTAGTAATGTTACCTTTGAGACGGTGTGGTAGCCCAGGAAAGCGAATTACCCCCATAATGGCATACCATTTGAAAAATTAGACAAGCCAAGGTATTGAAAGTGGGGTATGTTTAGTCTTTTTTAGTAGCCACTTAGTCACAAACACTGGCCAAAATTAGCGTTCATATTTGTTTTTGTGTGAAAAAAGCAAAAAACTAATATTTGGCCAGTGTTTGTGACTAAGTGGCTACTAAGAAAGACTGGACATACCCATTTGCAATACCTCGGGTTGTCTACTTTTGCAAATGGTAAGCCATCATGGGGGTAATTCTCATTCCTGGGCTACCATACGCTCTCAAAGGCAACATAACCAATCTGGCAAATTTCAATGTGAAAAAAATGAAATGCAAGCCTTATATGTGACTCTCTAACTTTCCAAAACACCATAAAACCTGTACATGGGGGGTACTGTTATTCTCGGGAGACTTCACTAAACACAAATATTAGTGTTTTAAAACCGTAAAACATATTGCAACAATAATATAGACCATAAAAGTGCCGTTCGCTTGTAAAAAATGTGAAAAACTTCACTTTTACTTAAAATATCATTGTTGTAATACAATTTACCAGTTTGAAACACTAATATTTGAGTTCAGTGAAGTCTCCCGAGTAAAACAGTACCCCCTATGTACAGGTTTTATGGTGTCTTGGAGAGTTACAGGGTCAAATATAGTGCTTGCGAATTAAATTCTCTGCACTTTCTCCCTGTGTTGTCAGGCATGTCAATCAAATTTTAATCAATCAAATCACATAATTACGTTAAAAGATTATTTAAATATACACGTAGAATTTTAATATATATGCATTTATAGGTATTTAAATTCTACGTGTATACTAATGTAATCTTTTATGTAATTATATGTATTTATCTATATATATATATTTGCGGTTATTTGTATTTTATACATAGATAGATATATATAGAATGTCATTCTAAGTGTATTTTGTTACCGATATATATATATTAATAACAAAATACAGTTAGAATGAAATTACATATGCATATATAATTTATATTAAATTTTGTTTCAATATTTTATTTATTTATTTTATTATTTTATTTATTTATTATTTTAATTATACGTATTTATATATAATATATATATGTACATCTATTATATATATAATATATATATACATATTATATATATGTAACGTCATTCTAAGTGTATTTTAATATTAATTTATATACTTATATTAATATTAAAATACACTTTACATGACGTTACATATATATAATATGTATATATATTATATATATAATATATATACATATTATATATATATTAAAATATATTTAATTTATTTTTAAACATGTTTATTTTATTTTTTTTACACCTCCTACCAGCAGGGGGACTGTCTGATATTTCAAACAGTCCCCCTGCTGGCAGATCCATAGCCAGCTATAGGGGGCCATGTGATCGCTCTTTGAGAGCGATCATATGGCCCCCGGGGGCCTCATTTGCCGGAGGGGGGCTGCCTGGGCTCTCAGGCAGCCCCCCAGAAGAGGATCGCGGCGGAGGTGAGTAGTTGCTGGCTCCTGGGGGCTTAAACCGTTACGGCGTTCCATGCCGCCGCAACGGCTTTAAAGCCCATTTAAAGCGCGACGGCATGGAACGCCGTAACGGCGTTAAGGGGTTAACCCCTTCAGGACGGAGTCAATAGTGCACGTTCTGATCAAAACAAAACGTAAACAAAAACTGGAATTTGCGCTATATGTCTGTTCACCCGTAATTCCCCTCTTTCAAATTATATGCACCCACACTTATTATATATCATTTTGTTCAGGAGAAACAGGGCTTTAATCTATCATTAACTATTCATATATGGAACATCATTTATTATGAATAAAAGTAAAAAAAATGTGAGAAAATAAGATTTTTTTTTAAATTTGCATTTCCGTCTGACATTTTAACTGTGAATGTCATAATACTGTTAGGTTTTACTGCAAAAAAAATGCACATATTTGTAATCAGCGATGTCTCACGAGTATAACAGTACCCCCCATTAACAGGTTTTATGTTGTTTTGGAAAGTTACAGGGTCAAATATAGAACATTACATTTTCAAATTGAAATTTGCCAGATTGGTAATGTTACCTTTGAGACGGTGTGGTAGCCCAGGAATGAGAATTACCCCCATAATGGCATACCATTTGAAAAAGTAGACAAGCCAAGGTATTGAAAGTGGGGTATGTTTAGTCTTTTTTAGTAGCCACTTAGTCACAAACACTGGCCAAAGTTAGCGTTCATATTTGTTTTTGTGTGAAAAAAGCAAAAAACGAATATTTGGCCAGTGTTTGTGACTAAGTGGCTACTAAGAAAGACTGGACATACCCCACTTGCAATACCTCGGGTTGTCTACTTTTGCAAATGGTATGCCATCATGGGGGTAATTCTCATTCCTGGGATACCATACGCTCTCAAAGGCAACATAACCAATCTGGCAAATTTCAATGTGAAAAAAATGAAATGCAAGCCTTATATGTGACTCTCTAACGTTCCAAAACACCATAAAACCTGTACATGGGGGGTACTGTTATTCTCGGGAGACTTCACTAAACACAAATATTAGTGTTTTAAAACAGTAAAACATATTACAACAATAATATAGACCATAAAAGTGCAGTTCGCTTGTAAAAAATGCAAAAAACGTCACTTTTACTTAAAATATCATCGTTGTAATACAATTTACCAGTTTGAAACACGAATATTTGAGTTCAGCGAAGTCTCCCGGGTAAAACAGTACCCCCTATGTACAGGTTTTATGGTGTCTTGGAGAGTTACAGGGTCAAATATAGTGCTTGCAAATTAAATTCTCTGCACTTTCTCCCTGTGTTGTCATGCATGTCAATCAAATTTTAATTAATCAAATCACATAATTACGTTAAAAGATTATTTAAATATACATGTAGAATTTTAATATATATGCATTTATAGGTATTTAAATTCTACGTGTATACTGATGTAATCTTTTATGTAATTATATGTATTTATCTATATATATATATTTGCGGTTATTTGCATTTTATATATAGATAGATATATATAGAATGTCATTCTAAGTGTATTTTGTTACCGATATATATATATTAATAACAAAATACAGTTAGAATGAAATTACATATGCATATATAATTTATATTAAATTTTGTTTCAATATTTTATTTATTTATTTTATTATTTAATTTATTTATTATTTTAATTATACGTATTTATATATAATATATATATGTACATCTATTATATATATAATATATATACATATTATATATATGTAATGTCATTCTAAGTGTATTTTAATATTAATATATATACTTATATTAATATTAAAATACACTTTGTATGACGTTACATATATATAATATGTATATATATTATATATATAATATATATACATATTATATATATATAAAAATGCATTTATTTTATTTTTACACATGTCTAATTATTTTTTTTAATTCTTCCCACCAGCAGGGGGACTGTCTGATATTTCAAACAGTCCCCCTGCTGGCATATCCACAGCCAGCTATAGGGGGCCATGTGATCGCTCTTTGAGAGCGATCACATGGCCCCCGGGGGCCTCATTTGCCGTGGGAGGGCTGCCTGGGCTGTGAGGCAGTCCTCCCGAAGCGGATCGCGGCGGAGGTAAGTATAACTTACCTCCTGGGGCTGCAAGCCGTTACGGCGTGCTATGCCGTCATAACGGCGTTAAAGCCCACTTAACCCGTGACGGCATAGCACGCCGTAACGGCGTTAAGGGGTTAATAAATAAAGTTATGGATGTGTTATGCAGTAATTTAGTTGTGATAATAAATGCTGTGGCCTGTTTCATCCATACTAAGTGGTCTGTCGTTATTGGGGGGTTTAATGGGGTTAGATTTTGTTCTAGGCTGCATCGCGATTCCCCACTACGTACATACAAGCTTATAGTAATCTGTTCTTGATGATAATGACCTTAGCTTCTGTTTTAATGGCAAAAATATGCTCACTGTTTTGTTTCTCACATATATGCCTAGCACAAATGCCGATTTAGACAGGTTAAGCATCAACTATCTCGCTGTATTTTATTTCACTTCACGCTAATGATATAACTGTTTAGCCAAGCTTGCTAAAAATATAAAAATGTGCAGACTCTCATGCCACTGTTTAACAATTGTATATCTTGCAATACGCTGCAGTGGCGTCTGTTGATTCCTTGTACCCACCTGCACAGCAACAATAAAGAATTAAAAAAAAAAATATATATATATATAGAGTAGCTTAGGGTGAATCATGATTTTTATGATATTAATACTATGAAGTAATGAAAATAAAGGTGAATTCTATTAACGAAGATCTTTAAGAGGGACACAATTGGCCTGCCTGCTATAGTGAAGGAAAAATTAAGTCCTAGATATTTTACACTTGTAGGGGCCCACCGAAAGACCTACAAACTAATTATTTGTGCCTTATATTCTTTTGGAATAAACAGACCCAATATCTCACATTTGTCTCCATTAATCTTAAAATTTGTCAGAGAGCTAAACATTTTTAACTCCTTTAGCACATGATGTAGCGAATATACCGGATTCGTTAGTGATAATAAAATATTGTCTGCAAATCCTGACACCTTCAGCTCCCCGTCGTAGAATCTAAAACCTATAACCTAATGATTATTGCGGAAGGCTTGTAAAAGTGGTTCCATCACTAGGACAAATAACAGGGGTGACAAGGGCCCCCCTTGTCTTGTTCCATTTATATAGCAAAAGATGGAAAGAACTGACTATTAATATGTATAATTGCTGTAGCGCCCATATATAAACAGGGTATCCAATTTGTAAATCTTGCCCCAACCCTAGTGCGTCTAAAATACCAAATAGAAAGTACCAGTCCACTCTGTTAAAAGCCTTCCTCGCATCAACAGAAAGCAGTATCATAGGTGTTTTCAATGTGGAGATTACATGGATCATGTTGATATCTTTTGATGTGTTATCGTGGACTTTTTTTAACTGAGACAAATCTTGCCTGATCAGAGTGGACTAGTCTAGGCAAAAGGGGCCTGAGGCGAAGAGCCAATATTTTTTCAAACATTTTCAAGAACGTTAAGGATATCAGTCTGTAACCTCTACAACTTGTGGGATCTATTCCTGACTTTGGAATTACTGTGACCTGAGCTCTTAACATTAAGGGGGTAGCGCACTGCCTGGATCTAGTGTAAATGCTTGCAGAAAATGGGTGTCAAGCTGAGAAAGAAACATCTTATAATAATGGCCTGTAAGTTCATGGAGGTCAGGACTTTTGCCTACTGGGATAGATTTTTTGCCCATATTAATTCTTCACTAGTTAATGGAGACACTAGAGCTTTGACAGTGTCATTAGAAATGTTTTGGTTGAAATTAGATTTAAGATACTCTAAAAAGTCTACTGCTTTTTACTTTGAATCAGGAAGATTATAAAAATCTTTATAATAAGAACTAAATGTGTGTGCTCTTTTCTCTGTTGTATTATGCTGCTTGGAGCTCACATGGTCTACTATCTTGGCTATATATGAAGCTTGATATTTGTTTTAAGCATGTGTGCTCAACCGGTGCATGATCTGACCAAGTGACACTGCCTATCTTGGCATTTTCTAATTGGTGGAGATATCTATAAGGTACAAAGAACATATCAGGCCTAGAATTACTATTAGCCAAATGTGAGTAAAATTTATAATCTTTACCCAGTCTGTGAACTAAACGCCAGCAAACTATTAGTTTTAAGGAGAATAGTATATTCTGCACAAGTATACATTGTTGTTTTAATGAATCCCATCCTCTATATGTACTGTCTAATAGTTGGTCTAAAGCAATATTCCAATCTCCTCCCACAATCAAAACCCTCTCTGAAAAAGGCGCAAGTCGCCCGACTGTGCACTTGATAAACTGAACCAGAGATTAGCGAAGGTAAACATGGTGTTATTTAAGAATCCCTTCACAAAAAATATCTACCTTCTAAATTTGTGTTAGATGATGTGAAGAAATCCCCTTTTTATGTGTAATATTTCTTCCCTATTAATTCGGTAGATATAACTACCGAACCGAGACAACCCCCTGGCTCGTTAAACTTCAAAGAATGCTTCAATTGAACCCTCTATCTGTGCGGCCAGCGTTCGTACTACTGAACGCCACATGGCTGAGAAAGCGGCAGCCATCTTTTTTCAGGCGAACAAAGGCAGCGGGACTTGGTCGTCGAGTGTCTGGAACTAAAATCGGACACTCGACTTCCAGAACACCTGTTTCAACAAGCAAACGCTGGATCTCTATTTCACAAATAGCTAGAAGAGCGCTATTCAGTACTTTTGTGCATCCGAATGAGGGGATCAATCGCTGCTAAGAGCCAGGGGAATCCATTTGTGGAATTATTCGGTTTTTACCACTTAACTGAATAGACAGGAAAAACAACCCAAACTCCTGGAACTATTTTGGGCAGCCACCTCGCGGTTAGCCGGTCACAAAGGACTTCCACACTTTTTGAGAACCCATGAACCGATCTGGGTGAAATTTGAATATGTTGGTAACCCAGATCGGGGCTATCAGGGGATATATTATTTGTGGGGATACCCCATGTATAAAGGGGTGTTCAGAATATTGGGGAAAATTGTGATTTTTCTGCCTGGAGATAATCAAGTTATTACTTTATCAGACTTGATTATCTCCAGGACTAGGGGAGGGAATTGTATGTTTGGTCTGGGTGTGTTTTACTGTTTTCCTGTAACTGATTGGTTATACTGTGTCCCTCCCTGTGGGATGTCCCCTTTCATGGGGACTTGCATAAAAGCCTGTGTGTGGTCATTAAAAGCCAGTTCTGTTGTACCCTTCTTCTTGACTTCGGCTGATGTTTGGGGATTCGTATGCTTTATTAAGGGAATTATCTAATAAAGCTATTTGTATTCGTATGTATTTTGTCTATTTCATCTACCGAACGGAGAGCTATACTCACTGATGCTCTGGCGGTTCAGGAGGAAACTACCGATTGAGGATTGAATATACTAGGTTTCCTTATAGATGAGAATATAATAGCAACTACCCATGACTTGCCACCTTGGTAATTGCTATAATAAGTTTCAGATATGAATTTTGATCTGAGGATAGGTGCTAAACCCTCCTGAAAGTGAGTCTCTTTTTACAAAACATGCATTCGGGGCCCTCCTTTGGGGGTCCCTAAGAAATACTGTATGTCTTTCCAGTATATTTAATCCATGCACATTTAGAGTCATAGCATTAAGGCATGCTATTCACTGCTCGTAGCCTTGACATAGAATTCAGGCCACTGTCATACATACAAATTCGCCACATATTGAGTATACAAGTATTTAAGAGCACGTTTTTGTGGGGTTGTAGCATTTCAGGCACAAGGCTGGGCAATTTTAATTATATTTTTTTCTAAGCTCGTTTAGGCAAGGAAAAAAGAAAAGAGAAAAAAACAAAAAATATATCCATAGCTTATAAGCTTAGAACTAAAACATAACAAAAATATTTATCAAATATCATTATATGTCCCTGGGCAGATAATATCCGTGGTATCCACTGTATAGGAAAGCATTGATGCTAAGAAAAAAGAGGGATATCATTTTTCCGTAACTCCTGATAAATCTGAGTGTTCTTTCAACTTATTTTTCTGCACATTTTGCCAGTTAGGCTTTAGTGGTAGTGCTTTTAATTGTCCTTGTTGAAGACCTGTCCAATCCTCAACTGATTCTAAAGGAATATCCAAAGCCTGTTGAAAAGCTGGTATGCTGCTGGTGTTGAGATCAATAAATTCCTGCCTTTGTACGATGTTGGAAAGGCAAAGAGAAATAGCCACCGGAACTGGATACCACTATTAGTTGTTACAGGTTGAAGAGCTCTCCAGGCTTGTAGAGTAAATGGTGACATCCTTAAATATAATAATTGTATCCAGTCACGTTGAAGTCGTGCTTGTCGAGATATGTCTTCTTTCAGAGAAAAGTGATGTATTCTACAAATAATATCCCTTGGTTTATCTTGGGGAACATTTTTTTGGTTGTTGGATTCTATGGAATCTATCCAATTTAATATAGTCAGGAGGGGTTTTCTGCAATATTTGGTTAAAAAGTCGCTGTATGTTCTGTTCCAAATCTGCTTTCTCTTCTGTAGACTCTGGAAGTCCCCCTATCCATAGTATATTTCATCACCCCCTATTATCAATATCATCTAACCTTCTTTGAAAATTCTGAAGAGTTTCTTTACATCTGTATGTCTGTAATCTTGTATCAAAATGATGGAGGTCTGTAATCAGGGTTAGTAGTTTGTCACTGAAACTGGCTTCTATTTTTTCCAGCAATTGGGCCAATATGTTTTTTTGCTCCAACTCTTCCACCAAAACCTCTGATATTATAGGGCTTACAGGGCTTAAGGAAGGTGAGTCTTGAAGGCATTTTTGCAATGGCATCTTACCGGTCTCCTCTAATCCGGTCGTATCTCTAAAGATCGTAAAGATGATTTTTTAGGTTACTGCCTGCGCAACTGTATTCTTTGTGTTTTGACAACCTTTTTTTAAGTCATCTTGTAAGACTAGTACTTAGGATATTATTCTTTACCCCTATACTCTTGTGTGCAGTGGGCTCTTTAAAATCGTTAGTGATTTCTTCAGCTTTTCTATACTTTATATTACCTACTGATGGCTCTCCCTATATCAGTATGGTATCCTATTACACTGGTTGGTTTTTATTTCCATTAATGTAGGTTTCCTATGGCTTTTATACAGATACTTAGTGTAACGGAGCTCCGTGTACTCCGACCGAGTACCCTCCGTTGATGGATGCTCCTAGCGCTCTCAGAGGACTCCAAGCACTGCAGACGACACCACAACCACCGCAGGCTCCACAACCGCCGTAGCTTAACTGGAGCCGCGCCGTCTTCCTTCCACCCTGGATCGGCTTCTGTCCTCCAGGACCGTGTGGGGAAGACCTCTCCTCCAGGAGAGCGTAACAGGAACAAGCTCTTAAAAGAGCTAAGTGATTAAGAGCTCAGGGGAATATGCAGAGCATAGCAATCCCCAGTGTGATATAGCAGTTCCCTCCAATAACGAGACAAGGCTACGTATTGAGGGTCAGAAGAGGTCAGAGGACTGGAACACCCAGCCTGCTTTTTATTAGGATAAGGTACACACAGGACACTCCCAGGGGGAGGATCAAATTAACCAATAACAGCATAGTACAGCCCACAGGTTCCCTCCCCTCAGATAAACAGTTAAACCAATTATTACATACAATAAAAAATACAGTTTTCACATACACACTGTAACTTTAAAACCATACATTCAATTTCAATAAAAGTTACATATTCAGACTCAGCATACATCAAACATAAACACTTCCAAAAATCAGCCAAATCCCTCCAGTGGATCAAAAGTTAGCTGGAAGTCCCTTTATGACCGACCGCAAGCACAATTTCCTGCCCAAAACAGTTCCATAGATTTGGGCTGTGCGGTCGGTCAATTTCATGCGAAAAAACGACTAAGTCCCATTTCGAACGGGACTTAGTCTCTGGAGCTGCAAGTTCAGTATGGAAGAAGGTAAGGGTCAGCGGTGTTCGGCAAAATGTGTAGCCGATTTTAGTTCCACAGAATCTTTAGCATACACCGCTGACCGCATTCGAATGACTAAAATGGCTGCCGCCACGTGTTCGGCTGCCGAATGGCGGCCACCCAGCGCTCGGCAATTAACCTGCAGTAACCTCACAGCCTGGGAGGTAAATTGCCTGCACACTTTAACTTCTGGGTGGTCCGCCTGTGTGGTACTTGGTTCAGTAAGCCCTATTTACTGAACCAAGTGGGAGAGAGCCAGGGGCAAGTTATTTTACAGGTCTGGGGACATAGTCTTAAAGGGGTATTGTTCAGCAAAGTCACAATATGTCCCCAGACGGTTCTTAAAGGGCCATACACACCCAATAAAAGTTAATACATTATCAGGGGCACAATCTTCCAGGGGCCATAGTCATGAGGAAGGAGGCTGGCAAATAGGCTTCTCCACAATCCAAGGAAGCAGGGCAATTTTCCATTTAAAGGGCCAGTTACAAATAGCGATTTGTAACACTTAGTATTTGAGCAGATTAGTAATTTGTACCTCACAGTAGGTGTTATATGTGCATATTTTAGTGTCATATTAAATAAAGATTGTTATTTTCAAGCCTTTTATAATGTCCCTATCATCTCTGGTTTTTCTTTTCCAGATGATATTATAACATTTGTTTCCTAGTGTGCTTTGATTTACGATCGATTCATAGAGTTATCACCTTCTCCTATTTTGTTGGATTAGACATTACAAGCCTCTATTTGATTGCTCGGCACAACATATATTTCGCACACTCCTGGGCTTGTTTAGCATTAAATAAGTTTAATACAATTTTTTTTTAATTTAAAGCAATGATGGTATAGCATTTATTTCAAGCATGATTATATGTTACACAGAATTGTGATAAAATTGCAATTTCATGGTTAAATAAAATAAATGAGTAACATTTAATGTATTCATATTTAAGTGATATTAAGGTATAAAAATTAAGGAGATATTATTAAATCCTTCCCCTCTAGGAATATTTTAGACTGGATTACTGATAAATAAATGTTTGTTAGATATTGTTGTACAGTTACAATATAGAGCATTGCAGGCTGCTTTTGCACACAGCAAGGATTTCCTGTAGTGTACTCAGTTTGCTCATAGACTTCAAAACTGCTGCTTACAATTCAGAAATATTAATACAATAGCACAGTGGGTGACAATGATTTTTGTATTTTCTAATAATCATAACAATATTCTAAATGAGTCCTTTTTTATTTTCATTTGTCTCTCTCTTAATTAAGAATTAGAGGGCAGCATGCCTATGCGATTAAGTTTGATATGACTGAATGCGCTCAACTGACAGATCAAATGATAAACAATGCTCTGAAAAATGATAAAGCGAATGATGTTAAAAATAAAGTTCTCAGCCGTGAAATATATGAAGGAACGCGGATTACAATGGCTTCATATAAAGATCTAGGTGACAACAAAAGGGAGCACGCAGAACATCGACTTCTTTCTCCACCTACTGGGTTAAACTTGTCACCAGTGCAAAATCTACTGAATAAAGCACCCCGTGCTGGATGTGCAGTGTTCTTCACTTTAAACTCACCGTGTCAAGCGTATTGTACCAAACCCAATGGGCTGTATAATATTGTGCCAAAACTAGTCCAGTTTCATGGCATCAATAACAGAGCATTTGTTTACAAACAGGTATACAATGAGGCACATGTTCAAGTTTGTTGTCCTCAGAATCGCTTGAGATCAATTCATGATACAATGTCCCTGTATCGCTGTGATGCTACCTGCGTTGGATGCTTTCCAAATGGAGTCTTTAATCAGAATTGTTTGGCTTAATTCAGAACATATCACATTTAATCATCACAGACAGTAAAATGTAATTTAATAATGAATACAGGTGACACTCTAAGCACCTTCACCATTGTGGTGTCATAATGGTATAGTGAGTTTATAGGTGTCAATCATTTTAGAGCTCTCTCTGACCCCCAGACTCCTCTCTGATAATTCACTGATAATGCAGAAATTACACTGGCACTGCCACAGACAGCCCTGGTATTAGTGTAGCCACAGTTTGACTAAAACCTAGGGATAACACCCACAGTCTCATAGCAGTTACACCATTACAAGGTGATGAAGTGGTTATGGTGCTTAGAGTGTCCCTTTAATAATCACACATACTCAGCATTATTTACCAATGTAATTCAACATATAAATTTGTTTCATTATATATCTGTCTCCTACATAATAAATACAGCATGACAGCCTGAGTATGTATTGTCTTTATTTCTGATAAATGGTAGAGAATCGCTAAACTAGAATTATTGTATAGTGATTTATAGCCTAGTATGTAATGTTCAGTTTATACCACTGCCGACCATTATATTACTGGAAGTAATGGACTGCCTGTTACCCCGACCTGGTACCTCCGTCAAACACGCTTCCAAGTTATCGCCATGACACCATAACCACTTTCCAGACCCCAGCTGCCGTAGCTTGGCTGGGGTCTCGTCGCCTCCTCCCATCCTAGACCAAAGACCCGGTTCCAGCTCTCAGTGGTTAGAGCTCTCCTCCAGAGAGTATAGCAGTATATCCAATATTATAGCAGGTATAGATAGCATTCCCCCCACACATTAGTCGAGACTTAATGCTGGGAGTAGACTAATTTTAGTGGTAGCCACACTGGCCTTTTATGCAACTCCCCATGCAAGGGGTTTCCTACAACATATTCTAGGGGCATTTCCCCCTGGACCAATAGATACACAGTTACACATCACACATCTAAACTATATTAACTAAACACAGAAAAACATACATTTTAACAAGACCTTGAAAGTACCCCAAAACACATGGAAACCCCATAAAAAGCCAAATCCTCTGATAGCCCCGATCTGGGGGACCAACATATCCTATCCCATATTCTATCAATATTGTATCTATTATATCACTGGAATTCTATCAATATTGTATCTATTATATTACTGGAATTCTATCAATATTGTATCTATTATATCACTGGAATTCTATCAATATTGTATCTATTATATTACTGGGAATTCTATCAATATTGTATCTATTATATTACTGGAATTCCATCAATATTGTATCTATTATATCACTGGAATTCTATCAATATTGTATCTATTATATCACTGGAATTCCATCAATATTGTATCTATTATATCACTGGAATTCTATCAATATTGTATCTATTATATTACTGGAATTCTATCAATATTGTATCTATTATATCACTGGAATTCTATCAATATTGTATCTATTATATTACTGGAATTCTATCAATATTGTATCTATTATATTACTGGAATTCTATCAATATTGTATCTATTATATCACTGGAATTCTATCAATATTGTATCTATTATATTACTGCTGGGGAGGGCTGTCAGCTTTAAGTCTGGGTAGTAAGTACGACCGAATGGTTATTTATTTACTCCCAGACCTCCCAGATGTCCGTGTGGATGGTCTGTTTACATAGAGCGTGCAATATTTATGGATTTGACAGACTGCGACTACTGGAGTTATAAGGTGTGCCATCATGGGGCAAACACCTGCAGGACATCACACAAACCCATTGCAGTCTGGCAGCCTGGTCTGCCCCAGATGTCGCATTCTACCAAGAAGTACCCTCAATGCCTGGAGGGTATTGAGAGCACAGCTCACCAGTCCATGAGCAAACCCACACAGTGCTGGGCTAGTGCATAATTCCTGCACCCTTACTCCTGCAGTAGTGAGCCAACAGGCATCCAAACCCACCTGGCTCTTTTTTAGCTTCTTGTAACTGGCAATGAAGATACATCCTTCATCCCTGCAAACCTTCCATGCTAGTGGTCTTGGGGACAACTTCCCCCCATTGCCAGCCTTCCAATGCAGGGTGGATAATAATTCTCCTTCCCTGGTGTTAATAAATGTATCTGCAGTATTGCTTTACAGTGTAGGTAAATTGTACGATGAACCGTGTAAGTGATTAGTGGGTGTTCCCCTCACACCTGTATTTGTAATCTTTCTTTTCATGATATTTAACAGTTTTTATACAGCGCACTTATCCAAAGCGCTTAACAAATTAAGTAAAAATGACATCGTAATTATACCAAGAGGGGATAAATAGACACACTGAACCAAAATGAGAAGAGAATCTAGAGATGGCTACATTGAGACACAACTGCATGATATAAAATATAAAATAATAATTAAAAAAAATAATATCATCCTCCCCCCTCCACTTTCTGTAGAGATCAAGGGATAGAGAGTCCCACATTATTATTATTATTATTATTATTATTATTACTGGTATTTATAAAGCGCCAACAGATTCCGTTGCTCTGTACAATTAGTGGAGAACATACAATATACACAGACAAATACAAAATGTAGACATGGCCCTGCCCGTAAGCCGAGGTAAAGCCATTTAAGCTCTTTTATACAAAGTATAAGCTAGATAGCCCAGGAGCTTACAATCTAAAGGATACCGTGGGGATTGGAGACAAGAGGTAGCAGGGGAAATTTGGAAGTGATGGCTAAATAAGTATACAGAGAGTTGCAGCTATTGGTAGAATATAGAGGGAATGAAGAGGTAAATGAGAGCGAATTTTAAACAGCTGGAGGAGCATGCTATACATTTAGAAGGAACCTGGGTGGGTGAATTGAGCCGAGTAGAATTGTAGAGGCTTGCAGCAAGGATTGTATGGGGAATGGGCCTAGGGAGGGAGCAGAGATTAACAGTTATATCAAAGCATTTACAGCTAGGACTGGCAAGCATGTCGCTTTGGAGTCACTTGCTGAAAGCACTATTTCCCAAGTGCTCACCTACTTCAATGTTGGTCAAAATATCAACGTTGTTTGTTAAAACCAGGTCCAGACAAGCGTCCTTTCTAGTTGGTGCTTGTACAAGTTGTGACATGAAGGTGTCATTTAACAAGTTTAAAAACCTAATTCCCTTTGCTGAGCTACTAGTCCCGCTGTCCCAATTTATGTCTGGGTAATTAAAATCTCCAATAATTAACGTGTTACCCAGATTTGCAGCCTTCTTCATTTGCTCAAACAGCTGTTGTTCATCGTCAATATTAACATTAGGTGGTTTATAACATATCCCAAGCAATGATCGATTTCCCTTCTTTTGCCCCAATCAGATATTTACCCATAAAGCTTCCACAGTTTCCTCATCACAATCCATTTGCTTAAGATTTGGCATTAAATCATGGTTGACATACAAACATACCCCACCATCCTTCCTAAATAACATGTACCCATGTAAGTTAACTGCCCAGTCATGTGTCTCATCCCACCATGTTTCTGTTATGCCTATTATATCATATTGTTTAGCGTATGCTAATGCCTCTAGTCCCCCCATTTTGTTATTTAGGCGCCTTGCATTAAAAGGAAACATTTTAAATTATTTTTTAACATTATTATTTAATATTAATATTACATACCTCCTCTATTCTGATTAAGATCAGTTTCCAGTCGGTCACATTCTTTTTTATAGTTATCAATTAGATTTACAATATGAGATAAAAAGGTGCCTTTAAAATACTATACAGTGTATGTATAAAGTGCAACACAGTGTGAGTACCAGTGCACTATAAAGTGCTAACAAAAAGTGTATATAAAAACATGAAGCACAATATTGTGCAATATTTTAAAGTGCACTTAGTGATAAATATAAAAAAACTTACTAAGTAGTCACCTAAAAAATGGAACTTCAAAATATCCTCTCGGTAATATGGTGGAGCAAAGTACATAAAATACAGGAGGAAAAAATATATATATTTCTAATATGTCACGCCCACTACAGTGAACTTAAATATAACAGGATGGCTGAACTACGACGTGATCTGAAGAAGCCGCCCAGGTGAAAAGTATCATCATGTTTTTAGGACGTACTTACTGGGCACCTCAGAGTTTTAGGGATTTTTTATATTTGGCGCCAATACCCAGCTCTGTGGATTCACCATGCATTGTGCGACCGGACTGTTGTTGGAGTACCTGTCCGCTCAGGGATCCAGTGATTTATTCACACACTGGGATCTAGTGTTTTGTTGGGACTCTGTTTTAGAGTTTTATTGATCTCCATTACCTGATGTCATCTCAGGGGCATACCTAGAGCATTTGGCACTCAGGGCAGATCCTGTATTTGATACCCCTACCCAAACTTTAGAATGTGAAAAACACCCACTATTATGTTTTCAAAAATATTTAGTGCACAAATTTGTAAACTGTATGTTAGAAAGAGTTCCCTCAAGGCCCCCATTAGAGACTACAATGGAGACCAATAGAACCTGGAGAGTCTCTCTAATACTCTGCCCCCCATTCACAATATAGTAATATAGCAACTCTCTGATACCCAGCCCAAGTTGTCTCTTCTCACCTTAATTACTATTGCTAGTTGCTGTGGCTGGCAAACTGTGACTGACTGCAGTGGCCGGCTGGCAGAAAAGCTGGCTGCTGGGGCCGGCTGGCAGTCAGGACAGCTGCTGTGACTTGCTAGCAGACTGGTGTGGCTGGCAGGCCTCTTTCTTCCCCCAGTCCCTATGTCTGTTTATTCACTTTCACAGCCCCTCTGAGCCAATTTGACTCCCCTGCCCTTCTGTGTGCCTCTTAGTACCCCTCTGTGTGCCCCCCAGACTCTGTGTGTCTTTGTGCCCGCTGTTTGTCTTTGTGCCTCACTGTGTGTCTCTTTGTTCCCCAGCCCCTCCATGTGTCTCATTAACGCTCTGACCTTCCATGTGTCACATTCACCCCCCAGCACTTCCATATGTCTCTTTAACCTCCCAGCCCCTCTCTGTGTCTTATTCACAGCCCACCCCCTCTGTGTGTCTCATAAACCCCTCAGCCCTTTGTGTGTCTCACTTACAATACAAGCACCTCCATGTGTAAGCCACCCCATGTGTCTCATTCACCCCCAACGCATCCATGTCTCAGTAAGCCCCCTAACTCCTCCATGTGTCTCATTAAGCCCCCAATCCATAAATAATGAGAAAACGGGCACTCTACCTTGAAAGTATTCACCTTGGTGCCACCCAACACTGTATATACAAGTAGAAATGGGAAATAAGAGCATTCATAGGTCTTTGCAATCCATATAATCCTTTATTTAAAACCATGAAGAATGATGTCATAGTTCTGGGCACTCTAGGAGCTTAACGGGTTTCCTCATTACCAGAAGCAGGACCAGGTAACTCTTGGCATCATAACCATTACAGAGAGCTGAAGTGGTTATGATGCTTGGAGAAACCATTTAAGAAACACTACACTGCACAGAGCACACAGCGCACTGCGCAGAGCACACAGCACACAGCGCACTGCGCAGAGCACACAGTGCAGAGCGCACTACGCAGAGCGCATAGCGCAGAGCACACAGCGCACTGCCAGAGCGCACTGCACACAGCACACAGCGCACTGCACAGAGCACACAGCGCAGAGCGCAGAGCACACAGCACAGAGCACACAACATACAGCACACTGCACAGAGAACACAGCGCAGAGCACACAGCGCACTGCACAGAGCACACAGCGCAGAGCACACAGCACAGAGCACACAACATACAGCACACTGCACAGAGAACACAGCGCAGAGCACACAGCGCACTGCACAGTAATCACACATTTAAAACAAAACCCACTGGACCTACTGCTCCTACTTTTTCTCTCTATTGGTCAGTTGGCACTCGATCGTGGATAAAATCAACAATTAGTCGCGGTCCCCTAGCCATCAATCAGCTGTTTCCTACCTCTTAATTGGACAGGAGATCCAGCCCATAGGATTGGCCAAACCTTTTGTCCATCATGGAAAACTAGCCTGCTTAGTCCCCTCCCCCTCCCCATACCCCTTCCCCACATCCCTCCCCATATCCCTCCCCACATCCCTCCCCCTCTCCAAATAAATTCAGCTTCTCCTTCTTTCTATTCCTCCTTCTTTGGCGACAATAACAGAATCACGAATAATAGAGTTGTTTGTCCATATGTAGGCCCGGAGTTCGGGAATGTAGACGAATAAAAGAGTGGCCAAAATTAGAATTAATTGCATTTCGGGACAAAATTTTACACGTTCTTAACGAAAGGAGATTCCCTTTTTACTGGCTGTTGATTTTTTTTAATTCTCAATTGTTCCCTTTTCCTTCTGCAAGCTTCCTCTCTCACAATCTACACGTTACACTCAGTTCAGAACTATGCAGGATTATTCACTAAAGTGAGAATTCAA
The DNA here is from genome assembly GCF_036172605.1 of Pelobates fuscus. Taxonomy (NCBI): domain Eukaryota; kingdom Metazoa; phylum Chordata; class Amphibia; order Anura; family Pelobatidae; genus Pelobates; species Pelobates fuscus. The sequence continues at coordinate 11,441,389 of NC_086318.1, read as the reverse complement.
ACTTAATTTCAAATGTAAGGCCAAAGTAGCCAAACTGGATTCATGGATGGCTTGGAGGGTGTTTCTGTTTCAGCTATTTTGATCTTTATTTCCAATTTCACTTTGACTTCTCATTTTACTGAATAACCCTGTCCAATAAAACATTTCATTGAACAAAAAATAACATTCCTCCAGTAAATATTTTTTTTTTAAATTTGATTGTTTATTATTGAAAATGTCATAGAATTACATAGTAATGCGATTATACAGAGATATTATATGCATGTGTATATGCATGTGTCTGTGTATCTGTGTGTCTGTATGAGTCTCTGTATGCGTATTTGTGTATGTGTACCTGCATCAGTGGTGTATCCTGGTTTTGTGCCTCCCTAGGCTTGAAAAAACTCGGGTTGAATTAAAAAAAAAAAAGTGAGTGTGTGTGTGTACGTCATATTCCGGCTCCCAGCATCACTCTGCGGCGCGCGAGGGAGCTGAGCAGAGAGCTTACTAATCAGTGTTCCCTCGCCAGTGTCGCACGCCCACCCGCCTGGCTTGTTAGTTAGCTGCAAGGCTAACAAGACATTTGCCCTGGGCATTTGGGGGCGACTTTTTTTGCTGCCCCCTGGAAAATGCCAAATGCAAAAGGGTAATAAGCGCTCTCTTCTCAAGGGTGAGCAGCAGTTCACCAACAAGGTGTTCCCTCTACCTTGTGATAAATGGACAGATAAAATAGAAAGGTGAACAGTGCTAAAGATCAGAAATTGTACATACGTTTAGTAGAAATACTGGCCAGCGGAGTAACTTAAAAAAAAGGAAAAACAAAGATACAAATAATGGTACAGTATGTATGAACGATATAATTCCACAAGAACAAAGGTGTTATATTCACACTCACACTTTGAGGAGCTATATCAGCTCGGTGTTAAGAGCTTGGACGGAATAATCCCCGTCTATGGATTTCTTGAGGTTCCATATCGTTGGTGAGTTTATAGGTGTAAGTATTCGTTATATGAAAAACAAGAGTAAAATACGCCACATGGTATATAGTGAACTTTTGAGAAAGCTTCGGCGAAAGGCGTCAAGTGAGGAAGAATTTGGGACTTTTATACAGGACTGGTTTTATAGTGTATTATTCACTTTTTACTTATTGTATTAAAGTATTTATAATTTTTAAACCATCCAGTAATTTTTTTGTCCTCCTTCCTATTTAATACTGCTTTGCTGCTATACCTGGGTCCACTATATCCCGAGGTGGGGATTATTCCACCTGAAATTCTCCAAACTAGAGCAGGTCGTTGCTCTAGTATATGTAAGTAGGATCATCTACTCTTACTACAATATTTTATATTTACGTACTAGACCATGTGGCGTATTTTACTCTTGTTTTTCATATAACGAATACTTACACCTATAAACTCACCAACGATCTGGAACCTCAAGAAATCCATAGACGGGGATTATTCCGTCCAAGCTCTTAACACCGAGCTGATATAGCTCCTCAAAGTGTGAGTGTGAATATAACACCTTTGTTCTTGTGGAATTATATCGTTCATACATACTGTACCATTATTTGTATCTTTGTTTTTCCTTTTTTTTAAGTTACTCCGCTGGCCAGTATTTCTACTAAACGTATGTACAATTTCTGATCTTTAGCGCTGTTCACCCTGGAAAATGCCGCCCAAGGCAAATGCCTTGTTTGCCTCGCGGCTAATACATCCCTGACCTGCATGTGTGTCAGTATGTATGTCTGTGTATCTGCATGTGTGTCAGTGTGTGCCCCTGTGTATCTGTCTGTGTCTGTGTATCTGTATATGTGTCAGTATGTGTGTTAGTGCGTGTTTGTGTAACTGCATGTGTGTCCGTGTATGTATCTGTATGTGTGATATTGTGTGTATCTGCATATATGTCAGGGTTTGTCTGTTTATCTGTGTTTTAGTGTGTGTCTGCATGTTTGTCTGTGAGTGTATCTCTATATCTGTATGTGTGCCAGTGTGTATCCGTTTATGCACCTGTGTGTCTGTGTATCTGTCTTTGTATGTCTGTGTATTTTGATGTATGTACCTGTGTATGTATGAGCCTGTGTATGTGTGAGTCTGCATTTGTGTCAGTGTTTGCATCTGTATGTGTGTCTGTGTGTGTATTTTCACTAGGTAAAAAATAAGTGTGGTTAAGTCTACGATATATCTGTGTGTGGTTTCTTTTGTGTGTGTCTTTGGGTGGAAGGTGTGTTTGCATGCTAGAAGGTGGGCCCAAGCTAATGCTTATTACATTAATTCCAATCAGCCCTCCAATTAAAGTCCTCAAATGCCTCCGTCTCGTAGCACGGTATTTCAGTTCGCCTTTTTGGAGGAGTTAATTTAGGATATTCTAAGGTAAACATGCAACTAAAATTGCTGACATCTTCAGTTCCGTCAATGGTGGGCACAAATGGTGGCGTCACATTCTTTAATAATAATGCAGCCCAGTCTGTGTGCTGGAAAGGAATGTACATCATTGAGTAAATCAGTAAAATAACTATATATAACACAGAATTACAGATAATATGCCCAGAAAGCTACATTCTGTACAGATCCCAATGGGATTCTTCAAACTGATTCTCAAATTACCTTAAAAGAACAGTCTAAGCACCATAAGCACTACATTAATCTGTAGTGGTAATGGTGCCATGAGTTCCATGGCTCCCTACTAGTGTGAGAAGTCAAGCTGTTTGTGAATGGTTTGACAACTTACCTGTGGTCCGCCGGTCGCGTCTCCTCTGCAGTCCGGAAGCTTGCTGCACTCTCCTAGCCTGGGGATGCATGGAGGTACTCATTGGCTGAGAATACTAAGCTAACACTCTCAGCCAATGACCTGACCGCGAACAGTGCACAACAGACTCCAGGTAAGCTGTCAAATCATTCACAAATGGGAGGGTGCCAGCAGGCTTCAGTGGTTATGGTGGTTAAGATTACAGAGGGCACCAGGCAGGTTTCCAGTTTGCTCCCCATTCTTCACATAGAGATGGTTAATGGGAGCTGGTGGGATAGTAATCTGTTAAAGTGACAGCTTCATGTTTGAGATGGTGAGATGCCTTCTTGTCCTGGCCCACTAACTGCTGGTGATGTGTTTATGGAGGTAAAGTTAGCAGCACAGAAAGTTATAACACTCACTGCTGCTGCAGGTTCTGGGTCATCGATACACAAGCTGGGTATAATTTTACCATGATTCCTTGAATGATGTAAATAGGGCACTATGTTTTCTAATCACACAACTAACTTAGAATGTTCATTCAGCTGTTAGAATGAGTCTTTCCTGATAATTCTATTTTAAAGGGACTCTGTCACCTGGGATGTGGGAAACTACACAGCAGAAGTTCAACCTCGTGTCAACCTCAGACCTAACCCTAAGACAAAGCAGTCCCTACTTTATCCTAAATTATCTTTGGACTATGTTAGAATTTCCGTGACATTTCAGTGCACTCAGCAGGAGTATTTCATAGATTTGATATGTTTTTGGTGACTAAGACATTTTAAGTAAAAATAAATAACATGTTCTATTTAAAATGTACGTACTTGGAAAAAAGCGTGCTCCTTAACGTCCTGGGCGTCTTTCTTGCCGGCTCCTAGTCGTGCCTTTACTTTTTTAGTGAGAAGCTGTAATGGGGATTTTTTAAAATAAACATATAGTTTATTTTAATAATAAACATCAGAATCACATGAATTTACTCTGCAGGTAGAGCAAAGGATGTCGTTATCACTCACGCTGTGTAATGCAGAGATCAACAAGCAGAACATAACATGTCACTGCTGCCCGGACATTGTCCAGGCCCTGGGGAGTCAGCACAGCTAAACGGACAAGGGCACGTGTATGAGTGTGGGGATGGTGCTAGTGATTGGCTGTATGTGTTTAGGGGAGGGTTATGGGTTTGTAGTGGGGCAGTAATCATCTTACCTCAGTGCCTTTTGGGATTCTGGCCAGCAAACAACTTCCCTCCCACCCACCTAATTTTCTGTTTTTGTTCCATCACAGCTAGCGGGGAGTGTGTCCTTGCCAATAGGGTTGGGGAGCAGATGGAATGTCAGGAGATGGACAAGGTGGGTCTCAACCTCTCCTGCTCTGTAAGGTAAACTTTTAAGTTACCGAATAGGACATGCCCACCGAGCAAAAAGCCGGCTGGTGGTAGAGCATTTAAGATGATGGGAATTTTTGGTTTGGACGAGGGGGGAGGCGAGACACCAGTGGGTAAAGTTTTGGTGCATAGGCACCTGGATGAGTTCGTTGGCAAGGACGGTTATTTAAGTTGGAGGCTATAGGGCAATAAGTGTAATTTATATGTTAATTATGGTATGTATATGTATATATATGTGTTTACTTATATTTGAATTAAAGAAAAAGAATAAAGTTCGGATGAGTCCTACAGTTGTAAGTTTAATAAATGCGGTGTTTGTAATTATTGGGGGGATAATTGGGGTAGTCTCCTTACTCTTAGTCGCACCATATTCCCCGCTATGTACATACATGACTGCTGGCATGGTTCATAGTTACTGCTTGCTAGCTTCCTGTTTATTACAATCAATGTCGGGCTCTAAATATCTGCAGCTTAACCAATGTCTGTCTGCAACCCAGGTATGGATAGCGGAGGGGGGAAGGTCTTTCCTCCCAAGCAGCAAGCCAAGTACCAGATTCATTTTTCATTTGCCGTGGTCACATAAAGCACCACCCACGTACGTACATTGCGACCACAACACTTTCCTTTTCTTCTCTGCTGTCCCTTTAAGCATAACATAGTGCAGGGCAGATGGCTTGAAAGAGCCTGGCACTCGGAGCTAGCAACCGGCCTCCTCCCTGTGTCAAGCTCAGTACTTACTTGGCCCCATGCACTTCTTAATTGCCATACCACTTCCTCATCAGGGTTGTTATGTGTGAGACTGAAAGCATTTTCTCCTACTCACATGATACTCCTCAAGAGAGTGGATGGAGTATGTGACACCATCGACAGTACCCTATGCAACCTCTTCTAATACCCCCTGGGATGGCTTGCTAGAGAGACTCATAATGTCAGTAAGTAAGTTTGATTAATTAAACCACCATTTCTTTATTGATATTGTCATTGTATTTTTGAGACCAGCTAAGTGATGTATGGTGGGAACTGGCGTGGAGAAGCGGCACAGTCACAATGGCATGAGGTACTAATTGATGGATTAGTGATATAGCGTAAGGAAAGCAGGGAGCAGACTGGGTTGTTGATATGGTGAGAGTGAAATGGACCCGCAAGTGAATGAGGCATGTGAAGGATTAAAATCATATCTGACATGGACACGGATAGAGTGGACAGGGCAAGTGACATGTGCAAGCAGACAGTGGGTAGGGCAAGTGGCACGAAGGAGTGGCATGGCAATTAAGAAGTGCATGGGGTAATTAAGAAGTACTGAGCTTGACACAGGGAGGAGGCCGATTGCTAGCTCCGCGTGTCGGGCTCTTTCGAGCTAACTGCCCTGCACTGAGTGATGCTTAACTCCTTAAGGACACATGACACGTGTGACATGTCATGATTCACTTTTATTCAAGAAGTTTGGTCCTTAAGGGGTTAAAGGGACAGCAGAGAAGAAAAGGAAAGTGTGGTGGTAGCAATGTACGTACATGGGTGGTGTTTAAGTGTCCACGGCACGAGGTGTGTTATATTGCAATCTATCTGTCTTCACAATAAAAGACTGGGCTCTGGATCTACCCTGCGCTAACTACCTTCAACTATATTGTTATACAGGGCGCTAGTGGGAGCGCTGAATGTCATGTAAATATTAAATATTAGTGTCTTATGGCTAATGAATAAAGGATCATTAAGGATGTCATAGAATGAATAAGCAGATACTCCGGGTTTGGTTTCATTCTCAGTAATAATGAATGTTTTGTAGTAGAGGCTGCAGGATGCCCAATAAACATCTGATACACATATAGTTAAAAACTGCAGTACTTCCCTTTTGCTGAGTGCATGTGCAGGAATGCTAGACATGTTTACTGCTGGGAAATACTTGTGGAGATATCAATACTCTCGCTATTTGGGTATTAAGTTGGGCAGTAACGAAGGTGGCAGACCATCTCGGAAATGCCTGAGAGCCATATGACCAGATATGGGACAAGAGCTGTACATGATCAGGGTCTGGACCTATGTCCAGGAATGCTAAGAATATTCATACGCAGTAAAGTAGGAAATGAATAAAGTAATAGTTAATTGGTTATTAATTACTGCAGTAATGGGAGTAACCCTTGCATATCTCGCTTACGTATGAACTACATCATTTATGATATATAAGCTCCGTTAACGGAGGACTGGGGCCCAGTGTATTTTAGACATGAGTCAACACTGGGTTAATTCTGCGCAGAATAAAATAGTTTGTCTTTCCCACTGATCCGTGCCCAGTGTGTTTATGTGACTTGATTATTGAAATACAGCTAATACTGCTATTACAGATTCCCTACCTGCATTAACACACCGATAGTTACATCCAATTTAAGGTATTGAGATATGTGTATGACCAGTAAGTAAGAAAACTGATACATTCCCTCTTCCAAAGATCATCTGAACCTCCATTCTTTTCTACACACTTTATATCACTATCTTACTTGTGTCAGACCATTCATATAAAGTAATGGTGCAATATGTTGGGATGTGATGTCATAAATTATTACTGTACTTATTAGACGCACAGCTCCATGCAGAGGGTCTAATCCTGAAACCTCCAAGAACTTAGAATTCATTCATCCTACGGCAGCTCGCCAGGATCAGTTTCCCTCATCGATGGTCAGTGGAAGGTTTGATCACGGCTCATATAATCTATTACATTTATTAAACACGAAACATGTGTGGGGCGACTAACCTGTCTTATTAACGAAGTAGCATTTCTTGATAGACCTTCTGGGTATAGAAATGTTCCTTTGATGATACTCGCAGTCAGTATGTCTATATCAAGGCTGTCGAAGGGGAACTACAGAATAAAAACATTTTTTTTTAAAACTCGATTTCAGTTTGTAAAGTTGTAAACTACAGGAATCAACAGCTGAGCAATAATGGAATAGTTTAAGGTTTTTATAATGTTAGTAGTACAGATGGTACAATGTTTCAATAAGTATGCATGAAAGGTGTGTGGTGCGAGTGCATGAATGTACCAAATGTACAAGAGAACTGAACTCTGTTATAATATACATCATCAGGGGCTGCTCTGTGATTAGCTGGAATTTTCAATAAGCTGAATGATTTGCACACCAGCAGGGAATCTCCATTTTGACAAAGGACTGGAAGGTCTATATTATATTTTATCTCTCCTGGTGTTTTTATTTACTTTTAATATGGTGTATTGATTTTTGTATTTTGTTCGGTTATAATGGGCTAAGATGGCTTGATTTCCTTTTTGGCAGAGACATAAAAACAATCAATAAGTAAGACTTCGACAAGTAAGTATTGAGCTTGTTTTATGTATTAGGGCCAAAACTACTGGGCATTCTCTTACCGTACAGGTATTAGCCAGGGAGCAGTATACAGAGGGTTACACACTATGTACACACAGCTATCCAACAGTCGCCAAAGGACTAAGTAGCCATGGACCAGGGGCATAAGATAGAGCTAATTCATTGGAAAGAGATTTATTTCACTATCAGGGAATGGTAGGAGCAAATCACGCAGTGGGAGGTGTTTGGCAGACAAATGTTTCTTGGGGAACCAGGGGTCAGGGGTTAATTGAGAGGGGGTTATAACAACTAGGAATGCATCTCTCGGGGGATCTATTTTGGGAAGGGAAAGGTTTAATATGCAGGGGAATGTTGGGATGTAATATTAATATTGTAATACCAAAAAAAAGCTACAGATCTCTTAACTGCAGCCTTTACAAGCCCTCCTCTTCTAACCCCGCCCAGACGTTCTGTGACTGTCCAATCACAGACCTCCCAATGCAGCTCAATGAGAAGTCGTTGCAAGGCAGGTGCTCTGGGCAATTGCTGCCTCTTGAGTTTATCTCCCCTGAGCTAAACAACCCAGGAAGTAACCGGACCATTTGTATGATTGACAGCAGAGCTGTGTAACAAGGTTAACTTACATTGAAATCTGCACGTTTTATAAAATTAAAATGGACACTGCGTAAATAAAGCATTTCAGCAAGCTACAGTGCTTTAGGTGTGTGGAGTGCTTCTTTAAATTGGTAGAGTCTCTTTGGATTTGCAGAGAATGAATCTGCTTACAAATTCCTATTGAAAGACTGTTCTTACCTTTCCAGACAGCATTGCATAACTGACCACTCCAGCGCTCCACCAGTCTACAGCTCTTGTGTACGGCTTGCCCATTAAGACTTCAGGAGCTGCGTAAAGCGGTGTTCCCCAAGGGGACCCAATTGTGTCTCCGTATCCGATTCCTCAGAAATAAGGAAAATAGAATTGGGTATAAGTTGAAGATAGATATTCAGTTTTAGCAAATTAGACTGATCTGTAATCTTAATTGAACATGCTGACGGGTTAAATCACGGCTGATAACTGGTGACATGTTTCTGTATCGGATCTAGTGTTTCTATAAGAATAATAGTGAATAGATATTGCTGAGATTGTTATTCAGTGGAGCTTGAATTCACTCCATAAACCTTTACCCAGCAGGAGTTTATGGGATGCTGTCAGACACGGTTCTCCATGTCGGTAACCACAGGGGTGTTAAAATATAAAGGACTAAAGCAGTAGCCCAATCTCCTTTAATAATTTCAATTAGAATAATTGGGGGTTTGCCTACCTGGAGCCCTATGCATAGCGTCTCACCCTCTGCCCTCCCAGTAATATCTCCTTCTGTTCCTCCCCAGTGTGTGTGGTGGCTGTGTGTGATCTGTATGTGGTGTGTGCTGGCTGTGTGTAATGTGAGTGTGCATCCGACACTGCCTGCTCAGCCCTGGATAGAGACTGAGTAAAAACATTTTAGCTTAAAGGGGGGGCCGCATAACCTGAAAGACCCCATGGACACTTTAAATTAAAAATAAATACTTTTACCGTTACAGAGTTCCTTTTGGAATGAAGAACACAATTCATACACATCATTTTATATATTAAAAGGTTGTTTATATGAAAGCTAGCTCTGACATTGCCGGGACATTTTGACCTTACTGAGTGAGAATACCTTTATCAAAATGTATGTTTTAATTATAAAATTATATTTACCTTCTTTGCAAAGACCAAAGTCTGTGATCTTCGCGAACCCTTTGTCGTCCAGAACAATATTGTCTAATTTCAGGTCTCTAGATTAAAATGCAGAAAATTAAGTTTTATTCATTTTACATAACACTAGAGGCACTTAGATTTCACTCTTTAGGATTTTAAAATTGTTAATGTGAATAACTTACTATAAACAAACAGGGTTAAATACAATAACACAAATATCACGGACACTCCATGTGTAGTATTTTTTCTATAATCTTACCGGTGGATGATCTTCTGTTGGTGTAAGAATTCCAGTCCCAGGACGACACAGGCCAAATAAAATCTGGGAATAATTAATAAATCTGTTACTTTCTAGAAGATGAAGTGTTTTATTATTAACTGCTTTAATTCCGTATATTCCAAGTCACTCCGTGTTCTGACATATTACATTAAATCCCGGGTTTCCTTATTCTCGCTCACTGCTGGTGGCTGGATAGTTATCAGCTGATACAATGGTGATTGGTCGTTTACCATTCACAGCTGGTTCCATTCACCAATGCCGATGCTTCCAAGACAGTAAGCTATAGTTGGTGCACACAGCGGTGTATGTAACCGCACTGATACAGCATTGGACACATACAGCAGGCAGATATACAGCAGCCCATGGGATATACATCATGGTATACAGTATGAAGTCATTTTTAATATGTTTGTTAATGGCTAATCATGTTTATACTCAATCTAAAACCCACAGAGCTAGCTATCTGTCCTCTTCCTCGGTTATATCTGATTGCTTCTTACTCTACTTTTTGAAATCGAATCGGTCTTTTATAAAGAATTTGTCAAATTCTGTTTGAAATATGTTGTTACTGTTATAATGTAATGAGTTTTGTTTTTGCTCTCCCTGTTATATCCCTGGCATAAACAGGTATAAATAACTAGAATTTATGGAATTTGTAGCCCTCCTGCAGAACATTGGATTAGACCTGCAGCTTATACTCACACAGCTCTGGGTTCTGGAAATGGACCTCTTTTGAGGTGTGTCTTTAGGTCGCCCCCAGCAGCATATTCCATCACAAAAACTGCCTGATCTTGAGTGTGGAAACTTCCAAACATGTTAATAAGAAATGGGTGACGCCTGTTGGTCACAGCTTGAAATACCCGCTTCTCAATCAGAAGGCTGGAAAGGAAAAATAAAAGATAAAAGTCATTTTCCACCCATCTCCAAAACCAATTGACAAACAAAAGACAGAAAACATGACCTTTTCTTTCCAAAAACCATTAATTGTTCTTCATTTACTGACCAATCGAGTATTGATGATGATTCTATGTCTCCTTTTCTTATTACTTTCAAGGCATACATGTTGCCTGTGTCCTTGTATTTAGCCAGCAGAACCTGAAATTAAAATGAACAAATTGTTGTGCTGCATCTGTTAAGACATCCGTTATATCGAACTAGAATTGGAATTCCACCTTAAACTTACTTTCCCGAAGGTCCCTCTACCCAGCACAGAGCGGAGCTTGAAGTCCTCCATGGTGAGAGGAATCCGGAGACGAATACTGCCAAGAAAGGAAAATGTTCATTTATTTAAATTGTCCTAAACACCCCCCACAATAAAAAAGACTTAGAATAAAAGGCTCCTGTAACACAGGTAAGTAATCATACCGCGCGTCTGGTGTTGGGTTTGTAACCATTTCTTTGCCATCGCTGGTATATTCGTGGCCTTCTCCAAAATCCTAGAAAGCAAAACCATACATGATTAAAGGATTTTTTGTGTTACCTACCTGCAACGTATAACACTGAATAACACACTAAAAGCATTTCCCCTGAGATTCTCTGTTTACCTATAAAGATTTAGGAAATGGTAAAGGAGGAGAAAAAGAAGCATTGTCTAATGTCTACTCTCTCGCTATGTTTTCTCTATCAGAGGTTATATTAATGATTGACAGGGAGTTACAAGAACTACAAGAACCAGATTTAGCCCGAGTTCAACCATCAACGTTGGCATAGGGGACACATGGACCAGCCAAGCCCTTATTTGTCAAAAAGCTCCTAAATGGTTTAACAAACAAATAAGTGGGCTCATATCCACAGAATCATTGCACCATAACTACATTACTGTGCTATAATGGTTATTGTACACAGAGTGCTCATTTTTTGATGAAGTTTAGAGGTAAAGAACAACCAGCACATCTGAGAGCTTTACCTGAGCCAGGAAATCCGGGAACTCAATATAAATCGAAATCTCACGCAGAATGCTATATAAAAATGTCTGACTTGGAGCAGGAGGAGCGTCTAAGTCAGGTTCCACATCCGGTAGGACAACTGGTTGCATAGAGAAGATTTGAAAATCGCTATCAGGAGGAAGAAAATAATAGTTTATCTAGTTGTCATATCACTATACTCATTATATCTTAGACAATGATGCTGCTATATTCAGGACATTATTTAACCCCCACAACAGACTTATAGATAATCAGCAGGTATAGTGGTGTAAACTGAGATGGATTCAGGTCCTAACAACATTGATGAGAAAGATGTAAAGTGAATACCCAGCCGGCTCTGGCTCCTGTGTGTCCGCCACCAACATCGAAGGAGCAGCAGTACTAATGTCCGTCTCCGGAGCTGGTAACGATGGTTCTTCTGTAAAGATTGAGACATAATGTAAGTAATGTATATTATACACGGTGATTAATAATACTTCAATAATTCTAAACTCAATGCAACAGAGAATCAAGCAAACACCACTATATCCAAGCCTATGCTTTATGATATTTAATTTATAAAATACAAATTACTCCCTTTACCTCCCACTTCTAAGAGGAAATGCAAAGACAAAGCAATTGGAAGATACAGCTGTACATTTCCTCATAAAACCTTGGAGTGTAGACATTTATGGGATACGTACAGATCTCTTATACCTCCTTGTAAGAGAGTTAAAGCTTGATGTGGTTATGGTACAAGTCCTGCCCTGGCACCCCATTATTAGACATCAGGTGCCGCTCCCTGTGTCCACTACTAGTGACAGAGAGCCCGGACGCTCCTAAACAGGAACTTATCTTAGCTCTCCTGATCTGAGCCCGGAGCAAGCCCTGCAGAGCCATTCTAATACAGTTTGACTCCTTACAAAGCAGCCACCAGGGCACTACTGGCACCGCAACAATAATGACCTGTAGTGGTTATGGTGCCCAGACACACAGCCAAACTCTCAAAACTAACTCACAAAAATATAAAATACATTGTCATTGTTACCCATTAATATTCTTTCAAACTGCATACGAGGACTGAACGTTTACCTTTGATAAGAGACTGGATTTGACTGCGCAAACTGGCTATTTTATTCTCGCTGTCTTTAAGTTTTTCCTGGACAGCAGCAATATGTTGGACATTCTGTAACAGTAATAAGAATAGCTGATTAAACTGGATGGAGAGATATAGGACTAATTAACCTCATTCCAAGAAATAAACTTTAACTACCCAGGATACATGTGGACTCTGTGTGATTCTCATTGATCTCAAACAATGATTTTCACCCAGATATTAAAATATGATTATGTCAGTTCCAGGCAGTCCTTATACATAACATATAACATAAATCCAGTTCACTTTGTTTCTCTTTCAGTATACGAGAGCCTTAATGGCTCAAAATACAGCAGCGGAATGCTTGCATCTGGGGGAAGGGCACTAGGCACACTATAGTGCTTCCTTGCAGGCAGACTGAATTATAGACACGCATTATAGAAGAAATCCTAAATAAAACAATAAAAAACATGCATCCTTTCTACTTAGAATTTAGAAAAGTGCTTCATGGGTGATTAAGAAAAGCACATGCCTTCAACTATTTCACTGTGAGAGATCTTGGGAAATCTAGTTGGAAATTTGTATCACCTCCCTGTGAGGGTGTAAAAGGCATGTCACGTAAAAGGTGTACGAGCGTTTTGGGTGTTGCCCCTCCCCCATCAACAATTTTAAAAAATATTATTTGTTATTAAACTCAGTTTCAATGTATCAGACTTACTTTAAGAGGATCATTGGAATATGCGTTGATCATATTCTCTGCTCCCTGCTTCACCTTCAGCTCAATGTCCAGTTGTTTCTGCAAAGCACTCAGCTTTGCGTTCTCTGTCTGGGAGCTGGTGTCACCTTTAGGAGCATCTCGGATCTCTGGACATCCCGGGAATTAGTAACAAGAAAAAAATACAACATTTGGAAATGTCAGCAGACAATATCACTCAATAAATAAAGAGAGTTACATTAGAGTAGGTAATGCCGTTATAGATAACACAGACCCAGAGAGCAGCTTTAAATCAAGGAGTATAAACACTGAAATAAAAGATAAATACAGAGTAAACAACAAAAATCCCAGCTGCTAGAAGTCCCCCGTGCTTGATGACACCATAGGAAGACGCCATGTACATGCCAGGGAGACAGCCACTAGAGGCTGGATTAACCCTCAGTGAAACATAGCTCCTCTGAAACTGCTATGTTTTCAGCTACAGGGTTAAAACTAGAGGGACCTGGCACCCAGACCACTTCATTAAGCTGAAGTGGTATAGGTGCCTACAGTGGTCATTTATTTGTTAAATGTGCACGGGACCCATTTATATTTCTGTAAAACTAACAAGGCACAGCCTTCCACGGCACTATTTATTTAAATCTCCATGTTTTCACGCTATATAATGTGGGTGATCAGATGCCCAATAAAGTCGACAATCTCATATTCAAAATATGTGCAATAACTGATCACAAAGATATGATTTCCTCTTTTAAAGTCTCTAAAATATCCACCTGATTGTAAAATGAAAAAGCAACAGTTATTACTGCTATGACCCACCAGTACTTTCCAATGAGATGTCACTTGTAGAAGAGTTCAGGTCAACAGTGGAGAACCCATCACTAGCTGACGAGCCACTGACAGTTTGGAGAGAGTCGTGAGTCTCTGGAGACTCTGAAAATTAAAAAGAAAGACAGATCACAATGTGATTTACAGATAGTATGTTCAATGTTCAAGGTTAGAAAAACTACACAATACATAACCTTTTATTTAAACAGACACTTCGTGTATTATAATAACCCGTGACCTTCCAGATATTTTGTTTGAGAAGCTACTCTTTCTGTGCTTTTGTTTTTCTGATTCTTAAATTTACAATATTTAGAGAAAAGCAGTGACAAGCTGCCGTGGTTATAGTACTATCCCCAACATTTGACGTCTTTTACAGATTTCACGGGGAGAACATTTGTTATTTTAACACGAGTGGCCACCACTAGCTCCATCCATTTAAAAACATGACTGGAGAACGTAGCTCAAGAAACAGTTTGACTTTTACTGAATGAAACTACTGCCAAGTGCTGAACTAGACACACCTGCTGAGTTTATGGGATATGCTCAGCATTGTCATTATAAATAATGGGAACATTAAGACTGGCTGACATTCCAGATATATTCTGCTATCAGACAGTAGTGGATTATGGGTAGGAGGCAGTCCCCCTGTATGGGGAGACACACAAGGTGGTACGGGGGTTAGGAGAGACTCATAACAGGTGTCTGGAAATATTTAAAAGGGGAGCTACCTTTCAGAAAATATTAACTTAGGAAACAATCTATCTATAGAAATCTAAATGTTAAAGGGTTCCTCCAAGCACCATGACCGGTTCAGTGATTTGAAGTGGTCATGGTGCTTGGAGTCTTTACATACAGAGATATTTAGACGAGTGTCATTAGCCAGTCTGGGATGAGAGTTCTGTGCCAGATAATGTGAATTCTGTGCATATTCCACGCACAGAGGGCCATTCTTTGGCTGAGAGAGCTCAGTTGAGATTCTCAGTCACTGAATGACTAGTGGTATTGGCGTCCGGCTTCTGAAGCTCTGCGCCTGGCAGAACCCTGGTAAGAGGGCAAATCATTGCAAAACGGTTTGCCCATTACAGGTGAACTGGCCCAGGGTACTCCTAGCATCATTACCATTACACAGGGCTATAGTTCTTATGATGCTTGGAGATAGAATTAAATTATAAGCCATAAACAAGAGTTTATGAGAACAATAAGAATTGACCGGAGCTCAGTTAGCTTGTTCTTTGGTGGGTCCACATTCAGGTCTCATACATCACTTGTACCATTACAGAGAGCACCTAAGGTAGTCATATATCAGACTGATCCAACCCACAAGGGCAGCCAGATCTGCTCCCTCGGCACGAGACATACAGCAACCCCAGACAATCTTCCAGAGAGAATATTTGTGATCTTGATCCCTCTTGTGGGTGGGATTGTCTGGATATACGAGGGTCCACGGTCCTCCCTGTAATGGATCTTCTGAGACATGGGCCATGGCTAACTGCGGACTGCCCCATACAGTATAGCACAGGAGCTCTCTAAGCTATAACTCTGACACGACTGAATGCCAGAATAGCAGAATGAAGCACTAATAAATTATGGAGAGAGCAACACTAATATGACAGTTTGTGCAACTCCGTTCTCTCTGCAATGTGCCGGCGATGAAGCCGCCATGAGGGTGTCAGAAAAGAAGGAACGTTCTGCTAGGGGAACTTTCACAGTGCTTCCCAAATAGAGGAGTGGAGATAGGGGACATGTATGAAAGCAGCGTTATAGAGAATGTAACACCAACTGGAATAGAACAGGTCGCTCTTACCAGACTGCGGGAGGATATTACACCAAGTTACAAAATACAGAGAGCTTTTATAAAATGCTAGAACTGATTCAGTCTCCATGGAAATCGATAGATATACACTTACATATATACAGTATCTCACAAAAGTGAGTACACCCCTCACATTTTTGTAATTATTTTATTATATCTTCTCATGTGACAACACTGAAGAAATAACACTCTGCTACAATGTAAAGTAGTAAGTGTACAGCCTGTACAACAATGTAAATTTGCTCTCCCCTCAAATAATTCAACACACATCCATTAATGTCTAAATCGTTGGCAACAAAAGTGAGAATACCCCTAAGTGGAAATATCCAAATTGGGCCCAATTAGCCATTTTCCTTTCCTGGTGTCATGTGACTCGTTAGTGTTACAAGGTCTCAGGTGTGAATGGGGAGGGGTGTTAAATTTGGTGTTATCACTCTCACACTCTCTCATACTGGTCACTGGAAGATCAACATGGCACCTCATTGCAAAGAACTCTCTGAGGATCTGAAAAAAAGAATTGTTGCTCTACATAAAGATGGCCTGGGCTATATGAAGATTGCCAAGACCCTGAAACTGAGCTGCAGCAAGACCATACAGTGAGTTCACAGGACAAGTTCCACTCAGAACAGGCCTCGCCATGGTCGACCAAAGAAGTCGAGTGCACATGCTCAGCATCTGTGACGGACCACCTGGCACCACGACTGGGTGCTTCCGCCAATCGCTGCGTCCTAGCTGTCACTGTGTACCATAAGCACTGCACCGGACACCATAAGCACCGTAGCCCCTTAGCTCGGCTGGGGTCTCACCGTCCCTTCTCACCCTGGAACAAACTCCTGAATCCAGCTCCCAGTGAGAAGACCTCTCCTCCACGAGAGTATAGCAGGTATAGCAGTGTAGCTCTTACAAGAGCTAGTGATTATAGCCCAGGGGAGTATCGTGATATAACAATCCCCAGAGCAGATACACCTGTTCCCCCCACACATGAGATGAGACTCTATGTTGAGGGTAGGCAGGAACTCACTTATTGGCAGCCACAACTGACCTTATATGCAGGTCCCCATGCAAGGGGCACTCCCCTTGGACCTGAGAGTAGACTACAGTAAAAAAAAAAAAAAAAAAAAAAGAACACACAATGAAATTGGCTCTCAGGTCCAGGACACTCCCATACACAAATAAGATAATCCCTTCACTGTGCCTGAGAGATAATTGAATCAGGAACTATACTAAGCTAATTCAATTATCTCCAAGCTCAAAAAACCTACTTTTTAACAGTACTTTGAAACTCCCCCCAAAACCCATGGAAACCCCACAAAAGTTACGTCCCCTGATAGCCCCGATCTGGGTGACCAACATATCCAAAAGTCACCCAGATCGGTTCAGGGGTTCAGGAATTTCCTGGAAGTCATAGTTTTGACCGACTGCACGCATGTCCCATGCCCAAAACAATTCCATGAAATCAGTGTCAACGGTCGGTCAACTTTGGTAGTCATTTACAGGTTTCCCTGCATGGCCCATAGTCTGTGGGCAGGAGGCTGTCAAGCAAGCTCCTCCAGGAGCTTGTGGCAAACTCACGTGGGAAGGGGAGTTTGTCAAAGCGTCATATCCAGAGGTTGTCTATGGGAAATAGACGTATGAGTGCTGCCAGTATTGCTACAGAGGTTAAAGGGGTGGGGAGTCAGTCTGTCAGTGTTTAGACCATACGCTGCACACTGCATCAAATTGGTCTGCATGGCTGTCATCCCAGAAGGAAATCTTCTAAAGATAATGCACAAGAAAGCCTCCCAAACAGTTTGCTGAAGACAAGCAGACTAAGGACATGGATTACTGGAACCATGTCCTGTGGTCCGATGAGACCTAGATAAACTTATTTGGTTATTATTATTATTATTATGTTATTTATATAGCACCATCAAATTCCACAGTGCTTTACAATGGGTGGACGAACAGACATGTAGTTGTAACCAGACAAGATGGACACACAGGAACAGAGGGGTCGAGGGCCCTGCTCAATGAGATGGTTCAGATGGTGTCAAGCGTGTGTGGCGGCAACCAGGTGAGGAGTACAAAGACAAGTGTGTCTTGCCTACAGTCAAGCATGGTGGTGGGAGTGTCATGGTCTGGGCCTGCATGAGTGCTGCTGGCACTGGGGAGCTACAGTTCATTGAGGGTACCATGAATGCCAACATGTACTGTGACATACTGAAGAAAAGCACGATCCACTCCCTTCAGAGACTGGGCCGCATGGCAGTGTTCTTACATGATAACGTCCCCAAACACACCTCCAAGATGACCACTGCCTTGCTAAAGAAGCTGAAGGTAAAAGTGATGAACTGGCCAAGCATGTCCAGACCTAAACCCTATTGAGTATCTGTGGGGCATCCTCAAATGGAAGGTTGGGGAGTGCATGGTTTCTAACATCCACCAGCTCTGTGATGTCATCATGGAGGAGTGGAAGAGGACTCCAGTTGCAACCTGTGAAGCGCTGGTGAACTCCATGCCCATGAGGTTTAAGGCAGTGCTGGAAAATAATGGTGGCCACACAAAATATTGACACTTTGGGCCTAATTTGGACATTCCACTTAGGGGTTTACTTACTTTTGTTGCCAACGGTTTAGACATTAATGGCTCTGTGTTGAGTTATTTTGAGGGGACAGCAAATTTACACTGTTATACAGGCTGTACACTTTCTACTTTACATTGTAGCAGAGTGTCATTTCTTCAGTGTTGTCACATGAAAAGATATAATAAAATATTTACAAAAAATGTGAGGGGTGTACTCACTTTTGTGAGATACTGTATATAGCAATCACACACAGCATTTTAATGTACCTGGAAGTCGATCTACTTTCTGCTCAACATCATCAGGTATCTGACGTCTGGCGCGCTGAAAAAGCAGAAACAAAATCAATTAGAAAACAAAAGGCACTTTGCAAGAAAAATGCTCAAACAAACCAAAAGCTTTCACAGTCTATCCCCTGGTTGCTGCCACAGGGGCCAGTGATACGTTTTAAACTGCTAGAAACAAACTAAAATACAGGAAATGAGTCTACTTAAAGGAACACTCCAGGCACCATAACAACTTGTGTAGGACTCACCTAATAGGTTGGCCTTGCCGTGACAGGTGAGCTTACAGTTTATTGACCATTAGAGTGATACTGAAATCATCATTATTGAAACATACATAGGGATTTAGGATAGCACTCAGATAACTTTTTATTTGTTCTGTGTATTTGGGCTGATGAATACTATAGCCCCTAATGCCGCCCAAGAGTAGTGGGAGTTTGATTCCATGGGCTTAAGTTTGTGCAGCATGACATTATTTCATTGAAGTTGTTATGGTGCCTGGAGGCCCAGGCGCAGTGTTACATATATAAGTGTTAACCTGTTCTAACACTAAAGATGACTCCGGTCTCTGTCTGCTCAGCTCAGGTTAAAACAGAAGTTGTGCGAGCAGTGAGAAGGGTCAGTGATTGGCTGAGAGAGCCAGCTGCCCATCGTTAGCTAATATCCTTTACTCATGATTGGCTGAGAGTGTTAGCCGACGCTCTAATCCTTCCACTGCCGGCTTTTCACTACTTGTACTTGTTCCCGTATTAGTCCGAGCAGGAGAGGAGAGGGAGAGACGGTGCTTGGTGATACATCCTTAATGTCAGACATTCGACAGCGATTTAACAATTAAAACGTACTACACTACATTTGCATATATTTCTCTCTCTTTGTTTTATATGAGAATACACCTGCCTTATTGCACTGACACTTTAAGTGATTTATGTCCCATTTATTAGTATTTTGCACAAGATTTGCGGCAAAGACCCTTTTTATTTAAGTTACCATAATATTAAAAGTTCTGGAAAGTGACTGTTAGCCTTGATAAACCATTATAAGGTCTAATTTATTTACTAAACCCAGAGTTCATCAACTCAAACGATCAGGAAATGAAACATGTGGCTGCATTAACGTCAAACTCGAAGCAAACTAACCATTCTAGCTCGCTGTAGTGGTTATATTACCTGGAGTGTCTTGGCGCTGTCCCTGCTTTAATATCAGACAATTTAGGCTCTTCCAAGTACCTGGATACCCCCCTCCTCAGCCACAATGATAGGAATTACCACTTCTGTATTATCAATGCCCATTATAGGAAGCATGGATGGTATTGATTGGCTGAGAGCCCTGGGTTACCCCCCACCCATCACAGCGGTCCAGGTTGGATGGAATACACATTTATAGCGTTAAACTGTAAATTCCACATTATCATTATGGACAAGGGGGGCGTCTGGGTAACAAGTAGAGACCTCTCATTTGTCAAAATGCTCCCAAATGGTTTAACAAACAAAAAGTGAGTTAATACCCACAGACTCATTGCACCATAACTACTTCAGAGAACATCCAGCAAGTTAGAGCTTTACCTGGGCCAGTATATTCTGGATCTTAACATAAGCTGAAATTTCATGCTGAATGCCATCTAAATATGTCTGACTAGGCGTCTCAAGGTCATGTTTCACATCCGGTAGGGTAATTGATTTCATAGGTAAGATTGGAAAATCGCTATGAGAAGGAAGAAAAGAATCGTTTATCTGGTTGTCATATAACTATACTCATTATATCGTAGACAATATTGCTGCTATATACACAACATTATTTAAAGGACACCCCAAGAATACTTCTCACTAGTGTTGCCGATTTCTATGTCTTTGCACCGTATAGAATTCTACATTCTGTGCTTCCTGTGTGACACCCAAAGCACTCTCACACCCTGCCTGGCAGAATGCAGAATTCACAGGAGTCCTGCAAAGATAAGGAGATCTGGCGACACAAGCATGCAAGCTGTAGGCAGCCTTATAAAATGTATCTGTGATTGATACGCATGCTAAGAAATCTATAGACAGCCGTAGACAAACATACGACAAACATATAGATAATCAGCAGGTGTGGTGGTGTAAACTGGGATGGATTCAGGTCCTAACAACATTGATGAGAAAGATGTAAAGTGAATACCCAGCCGGCTCTGGCTCCTGTCTCTCCGTCACCAACAGCGAAGGGGCAGCAGTATTAATGTCCGTCTCCGGAGCTGGTAACGATGGTTGTTCTGTAAAGGTCGAGACATAACATAATGTAAGTATTGTGTATTATACGCAGTGATAAATAATACTCCAATCATTTTCACCTCAGAGCAAATGGAGATAAAACAAAAACATTATATCCAAGCCTAGACTTTATGATACTTAATTTATAAAATATAAAATGTATTCGCACCTTCTAATTACTCCCTTTACCTCCCACTTCTAAGAGAAAATGTAAAGGCGATGTAATTGGAAGATACAGCTGTACATTTCATAAATTCATAAAGCCTTGGAGTGTAGAGGTATATGGGATACGTACAGATCTCCTTGTAAGATTGTTAAAGCTTGCTGTAGTGGTTATGGTGCAAGTCCTGCCCTGGTACCCCATTATTAGAAGTCAATGCATTTTTATTCCCGGGGCAGCTCCCGGTTTTGGCTACCAGTGACGGAGAGCCGGACGCTCCTAAACAGGAACTTCTCTTAGCTCTCCTGATCTAAGCTCAGAGCAAGCCCTGTGGAGCCATTCTAATATAATTTGTCTCCTTACAAAGTAGCCACCAAGGCATTCCTCATGGCCCAGAAACACAGCCAAACTCTAAAAACGAATATCTCATGGCCATGAAACACAGCCAAACTCTAAAAACTAAAACTCACAAAAATATAAAATACGTGTTCATGGTTACCCATTAATATTCTTTCAAGCTGCATACGAGGACAGAACGTTTACCTTTTATAAGGGACTGGATCCGACTCCGCAGCCTGGCTATTTTTTTCTCACTGCGTTTAAGTTTTTTCTGGGCAGCGGCAATATGTTTGGCATTCTGTAACCGTAATAAGAATAGTCAGATAGCTGATTAAACTGTATGAAGAGATATAGGATTAATTAACCTCATTCTAGGAAATAAACTCTAACTACTCACATCCCAGGACACACGTGGACTCTGTGTGATTCTCATTGATCTCAAACAATGATTTTCACCCAGATAATAAACTATTATTATGTCAGGCAATCCTTATACATAACATGCAGGGACGATAAATCCAGTTCACTTTGTTTCTCTTTCAGTATACGAGAGCTTTTATGGCTCAAAATACAGCAGCGGAATGCTTGCATCTGGGGTAACGGGCACTAGGCACACTACAGTGCTTCCTTGCAGGCAGACTAAGTTATAGACACGCATTATGGAAGTAAAAGCTTTAAAATTGAAAAAAAAAAATCAATCTTAAAAAAAACATGCATTCTTTCTTTTTAGAATTTTGAAAAATGCTTCGTGGGAGATTAAGAAAAGCACTTGCCTTCAACTATTTAGCTGAGAGAGATGTCGGCAAACTTTTGGAAATCTAGTTGGTAATTTGTATCACCTCTCTTGATTTCAGGAACAAATATCACCAGCAAACTATCCGCTCAAAAGGACACTGTAGGCACTCAGACCACTTCAGCTCATTGAAGAGGTCTGGGTGCAATGTCCCCTGTCCCTTATCCCTACAGTTCTTAGAAACTGCAATAATTACCTTGCAGGGTTATCTCCCCCCCTAGTGGTTTCTACCAGACAGCCACTAGAGGGACTTCTGAGTGCTTAGATGACTTTTGGCCATCTAATTGATGCTGTCCTCACATTCTGCATGAGGACTTCCAGCATTACCAGAATCCCCATAGGGAAATCTTAATACGAGAGCGGCCATTGCTGCGCATGTGCATTAGGTCTCCCCCGCCGGTCAATGTCGGCGAGAGAGGGGCGTGGGCAGAGCCTGACCCAGCGCCAAAGGACATGGTCGCTGGATTCAGGAAAGTGACTGAAGCGCCGCGGTAGGGGGGGGAGAGAGGGAGGGAGGGGGCCCGGTAGTATTCTATAGTGCCAGGAAAACAGCTTTGTTTTCCTGGCACTATAGAATCCCTTTAAATTAGCTTGAATGGTGTCAGGGTATAAAAGGCATGTCCTGTAAAAATTAAAACGTATTCTTTCTTTTCAAACTCAGTTTCAATGTATCAGACTTACTTTGGGAGGATCATTGGAATATGCGTTGATCATATTCTCTGCTCCATGCTTCACCTTCAGCTCAATATCCAGCTTTTTCTGCAAAGCACTCAGCTTTGCGTTCTCTGTCTGGGAGCTGGTGTCACCTTTAGGAGCATCTCGGATCTCTGGACATCCCGGGAATTAGTAACAAGAAAAAAATACATTTGGAAATGTCAGCAGACAGTATCACTCAATAAATAAAGAGAGTTACATTAGAGTAGGTAATGCCGTTATAGATAACACAGTCCCAGAGAGCAGCTTTAAATCAAGAAGTATAAAAACACTGAAAGAAAAGATAAATACCGAATAAACAATAAAAATCCCATCTGCTAGAAGTCCCCCGTGCTTGATGACACCATAAGAAGACGCCATGTACATGCCTTCCAGTTTCAATAGATGTCAGTGAGATAGATCTACAGTAAATATTGTATCGACTCCAGTCTTTCATGGACATTCCTAGGAATACTCCAAGTATGGTTTAACTCCTTACCTGGGTCCCACCAGGCGCCTGTGACCACATCCCGGGTATTCAGTCTTCCCGACATCTGACGTCTTTTCCAGATTTCATGGGGAGAACATTTGTTATGTTTACACGAATGGCAACCACTAGCTCCAGCCATTTAAAAACATGACTGGAGAACGTAGCTCAAGAAACAGTTTGACTTTTACTGAATGAAACTACTGCCAAGTGCTGAACTATACTCACCTGCTGAGTTTATGGGATATGCTCAGCATTGTCATTATAAATAATGGGAACATTAAGGTTAGCTGAGATTACAGATGTAGTTTGTATATATATGGCGAACGACCTTCCCGAAAATATTAACTACGCGATCTAACGTGCCAGAAATGTCAAAATCGCATATTCTGTACATTGTGTTCAGGAAACCATCTAACAATAGAAATCTAAATGTTAAAGGGTTCCACCAAGCACCATGACCACTTCAGTGTTTTGTAGTTGTTATGGTGCCTGGAGTCTGCACTTACAGATATATTTAGACGATTGTCATTAGCCAGTCTGGAACGAGAGGTATGTGCCGGATAATGTGCATTCTGTGCATATTCTATGCACAGAGGGTCATTCTTTGGCTGAGAGAGCTCAGTTGACGGCGCTCGGTTCTCTTGTTCTTTGGAGGTTTCACGTTCAGGTCTCATACAGGTTATAAAATACTAGAACTGGTTCAGTCTCCATGGAGATCGATAGATATACACTTACATATACACACAGCAATCACACACAGCGTTTAATGTACCTGGAAGATGATCTACTTTCTGCTCAACATCATCAGGTATCTGACGTCTGGCGCGCCGAAAAGGCTGAAACAAAAACAATTAGAAAACAAAAGGCACTTTGCAAAAAAAATGCTCAAACAAACCAAAAGCTCTATTCCCTGGTTACAAACAAACTAAAATATGGGATATGAGTCTACTTAAAGGAACACGCCAGGCACCATAACAACTTGTTTATAACTCCCCTAATAGGTTGGCCTTTCCGTGACAGGTGAGCTTACAGTTTATTGACCGTTAGAGTGATACTAAAATCATTATTGAAACGTACATAGAGATTTAGGATAGCCACTGCTGCCGCCCAAGAGTAGTGGGAGTTTACGTTAAGGGTATAATTTTGTGTAGCATGCAATCATTTCATTGAAGTTGTTATGGTGCCTGGAGGCCCAGGCGCAGTCTTACATATAAGTGTTAACCTGTTTTTGATCGGTTTAACACCAAAGATGTGTCTCCGGTCTCTGTCTCTTCCGCTCAGTAAGGAGTGATGGCTGGAGTTAAGGACAGGGACGGAGGAGAATTATGTGAAGATAGGAAGGAGATCCCAATCCCAGATAACTCAGATACAATGAAAAATGTGTCTTGTGGAGCAAATATGTTTTGTGCAAATTGTGTACATACAATAAAGTGCAAATGTGTCAAAATGATATTACATCCATTAAATCCAGTATTTCATTGTATAAGGATTTAACTTAATTAAAATAAGAATAAAATAAAAGATCTGCTACTCCCCCTCCAGTAAATCACATTAATAATCATAAAATGGGTCTCACTGTATTCTCCTTTTGGACCCAGCCATGAATTATATTAGCGTTTGGGGTAATAGCTCTCAGTTAATTATTAATATAATTGGAATCTTAAAGAAACCAAGTCATTTACTTACATTTCGACAGCGCAAACGTGGAAAACACGAGAAAATGTTTCTATTTGCCATCATTAGCAACTTGATCACTACAACAGCTAAGCAGTGTCAACTGTCTGAGCAGTGTCTAGTGACTGCTGTAAGCTGTGACCATAAAGGGTGATGTCACATGATGTCACATCGAACTGTCACAAAGGATCACAGGCTCATCCAGCCAGATAGACAGACACACAGACACCCATATAATATATAGTTTTATATTATTTTAATAAAAGATACATTATATATATATATATTGAGCTGTTACAGTCTGTCTGTCTGTCTGTCTGTCTGAATATGGGCTGTGGACGGTCTTATTCACCAAACTCGAGTTATAGTGAATTGAAAAAAAAAATGGAAAATTTAGACAAAATATATGATTTAGAAAATCTCTTCAATTCAACTTTTGCCAGAGATTGCAATTGTTTTTTCAATTCACTGCAACTGTCTGTTTAGTGAATAGCTCACAATATGTTTCTCTCTCTCTCTCTGTGAAGCCCTTTCCACAACAGTAAATGAGAGGGCTGAATTAATGATGGCAGCTACAGATAGCGGCTGCTCCCACTAATCTCAGGAAAGATTGAACAGCCCTAAAACTGATAGAGTCTGTATTTTATGTATTAAAGGGACCCTCCAGGCACCCAGACCACTTCTGCCCATTGGAGGGGTCTGGTTGCCAACTCCCATCACCCTTAACCCTGCAAGTGTAATTATTGTAGTTTTCATAAACTGCAATAATTACCTTGCAGGGTTAAGTCCTCCCCTAGTGGCTGTCTATCAGAGGGAATGCCTGTGCATTCTTTACGCCAAAGTGCATAACTTTGCATTTTTCTACATTCCATTCCATCTGCCATTTGAGTGCCCAGTCCCCCAGTCTATCTAAATCCCTCTGCAGCAAAGTAATATCTTGCTCACATTGTATTACTTTACAAAGTGTTGTGTCATTTGCAAACACTAAAACATAACTTAAAAGAAGAAAAACTACCACAACAAGAGGACATAGTCTTAAATTAGAGGGGCAAAGGTTTAAAAATAATATCAGGAAGTATTACTTTACTGAGAGGGTAGTGGATGCATGGAATAGCCTTCCAGCTGAAGTGGTAGAGGTTAACACAGCAAACGAGTTTAAGCATGTGTGGGATAGGCATAAGGCTATCCTAACTATAAGATAAGGCCAGGGACTAATGAAAGTATTTAGAAAATTGGGCAGACTAGATGGGCTGAATGGTTCTCATCTGCCGTCACATTCTATGTTTCTATGACTTTCACTGCTTTTTTCAAGATCATTTATAAACATGTTAAATAGAAGGGGTCCCAGAACAGAATGGACACCACTTGCCACCTCAGTCCAGCTTGAAAATGTCCCATTAATGAAAATTCTCTGTACTCTGGTTTTAAGCCAATGTTCTACCCAAGAACAAGCATTTTCATCTAGACCGATTTCCTTGAGTTTGGACACTAACCTATTGTGAGGAACCGTATCAAATGCCTTGGCAAAACCCAAATAGATCACATCCACTGCAACACCCTGATCTATACTTCTACTTACTTCTTCATAGAATGCAATCAAGTTAGTTTGACATGACCTTACTTTAAATAGCTTTGACCACTCTAAGAATTATTTATTGAGTTGTTTGATATCTATGGAATTAATATTGAGTTATTTGATATTGGTTTGATGGTTATTATCAGTTATTTCATTACCAGTTTGACATAACTGTATGTTTCATATGTTGATTTCTAAATGAATGTTGTGTGTTTAAATTGGCGTAATTAACTGGGTATTTCTGACTACCGTTTTACTAATAGCAAGCTGATTGCATTGTCTGTGTACTAATATTGTACATTACTTGCTGTGTATGCTGCCCTCTACTGTTAGATAATTTATTGAGTTAGCTACTAACCTCACTCATAGTGATTTAAAAATGATCTGGTTATGTTTATTAAAATCATAATACTGCCATATTCAACCTTTTGTTATTGAAAATATTCACAGATTATCACGCACGAATATTATTTATCACAATAAAAGTATATTTTTATAAATATTGTGAATAATTGAGTGAAGTCTAAATTCTCTAATAAACGTACTCAAAGGTCTAGAAGAGTTAAAACAAATAGTTAACTCTTAGCTTAAATTAATAAAGCGATATAGTGCTATAATATAGATTTTTTATATTAATACAAATTATTATTTTTTGATTATTTTTAATATTTTATTACTCCAAATGTATTCTCACACTACCCATGAGTGTGTCTGTGATTGTGTATAAGAATGTATGCTGTGTGTGTATAGCTGCTTGATGTGTATTATGGCTGCTTGTGGTCTTGCTGTGTTGAGTTTTTTTGGGAGGGATGTTTGTTGTGTGTGGGCATAACTATGTGCATTAGGGTGACTATGTGTTGTGGATGACCACGCGTGTATGAGGGTTACGGTGTGTCTTGTGACTGACTATGGGGTGCGAGGCAATGCAGAAGTAATGGTAGGAGGAAATTGTAGGTATAACAGGAGGAGAGGACTGTAAGGGTGACCAGGGGGTTGACAATATGGAAAACTGTGGGGTCAAAGTAGAGGGGTCAGTGGTTGTAATTATGGGGGGTGACAGTGTGGGTAGGCTTTATTTCTATGTTTAACATAGCATTGTGGTCGGGACACAAAAGGCCATAAACTGTAAGGCACATAAGAAACGTAACGTGGAATATACCTTAAGTCAGTTGAGATGTGCTGAATCCGACGTACCGGTAGGCCAGTAAAATAAAGAGGGCAAACTTTTTATGAAAAATACGGAATTTATTAAATCAGCAAGATACCACAAAGAACAATTAATCCATTACATTTTGTAAATCTTGTCTGAGTTCGATTTCGGTTGGGTAATATACACCTTGTTCCAAATTATTATGTAAATTCTATTTAAGAGTCACAAAGATGAAATATTTTGTTTTTCAGTTTAACCCCTTAACGACGGGTGACGGACGAGGTCCGTCACTCAGGGGAAACCCTTAACGACGAGTGACGGACCTCGTCCGTCACCCGTTAAAATTAACCCCAGATCGCCGCAATCGCGCCGATCGCGGGGTTAATGGTGCTCCGGTCTGCCTCTGTATTAGAGGCAGACCGGGAGCACCGGATCCGGCTGTCCCAGTACATGTGCCCGCTCTGACAGCATGTTAGAGCGAGCACATGTGCTGTGTGTACTTACCTTCCGCCTCCCTGCACTTCCGGGTTCAGTGTGAAGTGATCCTGCCCCCTGTTGAAAAAAAAATAAAGTTAAAATAAAATCCCACCCCCCCTTTACCCACCCATTTTAATAAAAAATTAACCCCTTCCCTGCCAATTGATCACTGACTACAGTGATCAATTGGCAGGGATTACATTTTACTATGATCTGATTTTTTTTTTTTAACCCTCAGGGGTTAAATTTATTCTATTAATTAATTTAAATATTTTAAAATTATAAATTTAGCTAGCTGGGGTGGGTGGAAGTTACTGGGGAATTGGGGGATGTAGTGTTAGGCGAACTAGGGGTTAACGTTTTAAAATAAGCTTTAAAAAGTAAAAAAATTAAGTTAAAAAAAAGTTTTAATAATGTTTAAGTAAAAAAACAAAACAAAAAAAAAACCCTTTACCCAGTCCAAATAAAAATTAACCCCTTCCCTGCCAGTCGATCACTGCCTACAGTGATCAAAATACAGATCACAGTATTATACTGTGATCTAATTTTTTTAACCCCTGACGATTAACTTTTAGTTATTTTTTAACCCTCAGTGGTTAAATGTATTTAATTAACTAATTTAAATATTGTATAATTAAATATTTTGCTAGCTGGGGTGGGTGGGAGTTATGGGAAAATGGGGAATTTACTGTTAGTGCTGCTTACTGCTAGTTAGGGGTTAACGGTAAAAAAAAGCTTAGAAAAATGTTACATCTGTAAAAAAAAGTTTTACGAAAGTTTAGGAAACTTTAAAAAAATTAATAAGCAAAACAAAAGTTTAAAAAATTGTTTTAAAAAGTAAAAAAAGTTTTAAAAAGTAAAAAAATACATTTACTAACGCTCATTACCACTACACCTGGTACAAGCTAGCGGAAAACTGATCCCACGCTAAGGTTCAAAATATGCCTTTTGAAATACCCTGGGATGTCTTCTTTAAGAAATGGTATGGCTTTATGGGGTATTTGGATTATATAGGCTGGTAAAATACTCTAAAATGGGACATGGGCACAGCGTAAAGTTTGAAAAAAAAATGGAATGGCTGTGTCCCAAATGTGCCCCTCCGATGTCCACATATACCTGGCAAAGGTACATACGGGGGTATTTTTGTACTTAGCAGACATAGCTGAGCAACATATGAAGTAGTATACAGTGGTAGTACACATAAGGTTTGCAAAATATACTGTGCAAACTCACTTTGTGTGTCAAAAAGGCAGAAAAAAATCGCTTATTACCACTACACTTGGTACACCCTAGCGGAAAAATTATCCCACGCTAAGGTTCAAAATATGCCTTTTGAAATACCCTGGGGTGTCTACTTTAAGGAATGGTAGGCCTTTGTGGGGTAGTTTGAATTTAAAACCTGCGAAGATGCTTGGAAATTGCACATAGGCCCAGCGTCAAAATTCAAAGTTCGGTAAAAACTGATATGGCTTGTTCTCCTATATGGCACTGTAGCTTCACGAAATAGTGCCAAAGACATTCATTGGGGGTGTCTTTTTACTCAGAAGACTTAGCTGAGCATAATTTGGGGGTTTTGAACTTAGTGGCACATATGAAATATACAAAATGCCCAGCAAAAATGCAATCCGTATGTAAAAAAATGCCCAAAAATATATATTTTTTCTTTATTTTTACTTGTGCATGAAGTAACAGCAAG
Organism: Pelobates fuscus; assembly: GCF_036172605.1. Taxonomy (NCBI): domain Eukaryota; kingdom Metazoa; phylum Chordata; class Amphibia; order Anura; family Pelobatidae; genus Pelobates; species Pelobates fuscus. The sequence continues at coordinate 11,411,480 of NC_086318.1, read as the reverse complement.
TGTGCAGAGCCACGACAGCAGCTGCAAGCATTTTCTTAGCATTTCAATGTGTGGCATTTTAAACAGCACATTTTTGTTTTTTTAAACATGAAAATAACTGACTTTGTAACATCATAGCTCGTATTAAACATGCTAGGCTAGACAAGGCCCCAGGGAGAGTGCGCAGCTTAGCGGACAGGGGCACATGTATGAGTGTGGGATGGATGGTGCATGATTGGCTATGTGCTACGTGTGGGAGTGTGAGATGTGAGGAAGTGGGTGGTGACAAAGCAGACTGACCTCAGTGCCACTTAGGAGCCGGGCCAGCAACAAGTTTCCCGCCCACCCTCCCTTTGCTGCTTTGGGCCCGGGTGGTTGTCACAGCGAGGCGGTGCATGTCCTTGCCAAATAAGGGATGGTAGATTAGATGAAAAGGGGGTTAATGGCCGGGTCTCATCCTCCCCCTGTCTCTTATGGTGAACCTGGAGGAGGTACCAGGTTGGACGTGTCCCCACTGGGTTGTAAGTCGACCAGTGGGGAGCATTATGGTTGGGCCCCACCGAGCGGAAAAACGGCTGGTGGGGAGCCCTGAAAAGGAAGATGTTTTTTATTATGCCGAGGGGGGGAGGTGAGAGCCTTGGGGAAGTTAGATTGGCAAGGACGGTTTCTTGATTACTGTATGACTGTATAAAAGTGTTTATGTTAATTTATTATGTTATATGTTTAAGGAGTTATACAGTATTTCGTGATAGTAATAAATGCTGTGGCCTGTTTTTCCCAAGAAGTTGTCTGTCGTTATTTGAAGGGGTAAGTTATGGTTTTATGGGGGGATGAGGGGAATGCTATCCAATGCCCACTACGTACATACATGCATTTAGTCACGTTTAAGATTATGGTAAGGCTTGTGGCATTGCTTTTCTGAGAAGGGTAAACATTTATGCCATAGTGACAGTCGAAAATTTACAAGCAATAGACCACTGACATGAGGAGTATTAACTTAAATGGTCGTGTGAATGAGCCAGTAGGCAAGTGACCACTGGAGTTGAGCAGGACCCTGCGCGGCTACAAGGCTCTGTGTGGGGTCTGGTGGGGAGAAGAGGCCAAAAAGGGCAAAGTGGCAGCGGTGTCCTGCTGTGCATCTTAGGTCTGAGGCTGCCAGCGGGTTACGTGTAGCTGCTCTCTCTTACAAAGTCCACGTGTTTTGGGACTGCGGGTGTCTCTGTGCTTGCATGCCAGGATCGGTCTTCCCAGACCCCGGTCTGGTACCACAGCTGCTCGGCACATAACGAGAGAATTGTCGCAGGTACCAGATTGTGTGTTTCAGATGCGCTTTTGTTATGCCTGACGCCCGGGTGAGTACAGCGTTCGTCCTGCCAAAATAATTTTTTACCACATACTTTGGCATATATTGGTGGAAAAATGGGGGCATGCTAAGGCACAATATGCACCTTATGAGATACCCCGGAGTGTCTACTTTTACAAATGGTAGGCCTTTGTGGGGTTTTTATGACTATGAACACTCAAAAGGGCAGGTCTCCTGTATGGCAATGTAGCTTCACGAAATAGTGCCAAAGACATACAATGGGGGTGTCCTTTTACTCAGAAGACTTAGCTGAGCATAATTTGGGGGGTTTGAACTTAGTGGCACATATGAAATATGCAAAATGCCCAGCAAAAATGCAATCCGTATGTAAAAAATGCCCAAAATTATTTTTTACCACATACTTTGTCATATATTGGTGAAATAATGGGGCATGTTAAGGCACAATATGCACCTTATGATATACCCTGGAGTGTCTACTTTTACAAATGGTAGGCCTTTGTGTTTTTTTTTTTTTGAACAGTCAAACTACTATAATACCCCAAATGGAAGCATAGTCTCATTAAATCCATCTCTCAAAATTCGACTGTGAATACTGAAAAGGACAGGTCTCCTATATGGCACTGTAGCTTCACGAAATAGTGCCAAAGACATACAATGGGGGTGTCATTTTACTCAGCAGATGTAACTGAATACAAAATAAAACTTTGTACAGGAATAGCACACACCAACTTTACAAAATACACATGAGAAGTTCTTTGTTATAAGTTTATGTGCCAAAACCCCCCAAAAATACAATTTTACTCCAATATTTAGCAGAGGTTGGCGGTGAAATGGCTACGTAGAAAGTGTCAAAACAAGCTTAGGTAAATAACCTGCGGTGTCTACTTTATATAAATGAATACTTTTGTGTGGCAATTTTGTTTTCTTTTATGGCTATTAAGCTTACAAGACAAACATACCAAATTCTAAAATCGCTCCACATTAAAAGTTTATTTTACTCCTTGTGCTTTGTGACCTGTGTAACGAAATCCCTGTTTAACCAACCTCAGAAACAGCATTTTGTTTGATCATACGTATTATGCTCAATTCGTATAATACTAAGAAACTAATAAAACTACCGACCCCAGGTAGCTACAGTTATGGAGCTCTCTTCGGATGGAATTGCACGAACAACTGGTGAACTTGGACTTTGCTCGACGTTTTTGAGAACTGTATTCGTGGGATCTGAGCGCTATTCGCCTATAATATGCGCTCAGTTCCAAGCTATCTGGGGGTATGTGGAACATGGGGACTTCGTTCAGCGAAACATGAGTTACTGATTTTAATACAGTTTTGTTAAAAGGTAAAAAGCACATGTTTCTCTCTGCCCGGAGATAATTAGGTTCTCTGCAACCACTTAAGTTAATTATCTCCAGGATAGAGAGGAGGGGTTACACTCTTCCTGTGGGTGTGTGTAATATTTGTAAAGTACAGTGATTGGTTCTGTATATTCTGTTTCAGTCTTCCACAAGGTCCCATGTGGGAGTGTCCTTGCTGGAAGACCATCATAAAAGGGCTGATTTTGGCCATCAATAAACACATTCGTTTTACCCCTTCATGAAGTCTCGACTCATGTTTGGGGAATTGGGAGCTATAATCACTACTTCACTCTTTTCAGCTTGGATTTCGGGAGACGCTACAAGGATCAGCGCTGCACGGATAGCAGGATCCTTAAAATCCCAGACACATTATATATTCTGTAAATCAGAACTACTAAATGAATTTATTTTTAATTACTTTCCTTAACCTGCACTAATTGTGCACACATTATTATTGCAAAAACTGTAAAAAAAAATCTAAATTTTTCATTTATTTTGCATTTTTCTGTATTTTTTTTATAATAAATAAGCATTTATGTATTTATATGTTACATCAAATTAAAGCCCTTTCTGTCCTTTAAAAAAACGGTATATAATATGCGTTGGTGCAATAAATTAGTAAAATGCAAATTGCAGTTGAATGCAAACAGCAAAAAATGCAAAAAAATGCCTTTGTCATTAAGTGAAAGACAAGCTTCTGAAGCTCTGTCCTTAAGGGGTTAACTCATGGATGGCATTGTGTCTCAGGGTTCTTTTGATCACTGAAAACAATCTCGGACACCTGTGATAATTAGATTGCCAGGTGAGCCCAATTTAAGGAAAACCTACTGCAGGAGGGTGTTCCACATTATTAAGCAGAGCACCATTTTCATGCAACATGGGGAAGAAAAAGGATCTCTCTGCTGCCGAAAAGAGTGAAATAGTTCAATGCCTTGGACGAGTTATGAAAACATTAGATATTTCACGAAAACGTAAGCGTGATCATCGCACTATTAAGAGATTTGTGGCTGATTCAAAGCACAGACAAGTTTGTGCAGATAAAGGCACATTGAGGAAGATTTCTGCCAGATCCATACATCGGATCAAGAGAGCAGCTGCTAAAATACCATTACATAGCAGCAAACAGATATTTGACGCTGCTGGTGCCTCTGGAGTCCCACAGACATCAAGGTGTAGAGTCCTCCAGAGTCTTGCAACTGTGCATAAACCTTCTATTTGGCCACCACTAACCAATGCTTACAAGCAGAAACGGCTGCATTGGGCAGAAAAATACATGAAGAATAATTTTCAAACAGTCCTGTTCACTGATGAGTGCCGTGCAACCCTGGATAGTCCAGATGGATGGAGTAGTGGATGGTTGGTGGACGGCCACCCTGTTCCAACAAGGCTGCGACATCAGCAAGGCGGTGGTGGAGTCATGTTTTGGGCCGGAATCATGGGAAGAGAGCTGGTCGGCCCCTTTAGGGTCTCTGAAGGTATAAAGATGACCTCTGCAAAGTATGTGGATTTTCTGACTGACCACTTTCTTCCCTGGTACAGAAGGAACAACTATGCTTTCCGTAATAAAATCATCTTCATGCATGACAATGCACGATCTCATGCTGCAAAGAATACCTCTGAATCAATGGCTGCTATGGGGATAAAAAGAGAGAAAGTCATGCTGTGGCCTCCATCCTCCCCTGACCTCAATCCTATTGAGAACCTTTGGAGCATCCTCAAGCAAAAGATCTATGAGGGTGGGAGGCAGTTTACATCCAAACAGCAGCTCTGGGAGGCTATTCTGACATCTTGCAAACAAATTCAAGCAGACACTGTCCAAAAACTCACAAGTTTAACCCCTTAAGGGCACATGACATGTGCGACATGTCATGATTACATTTTATTCCAGAGGTTTGGTCCTTAAGGGGGTAATGGATACAAGACTTGTGAAGCTGCTATCAAATAAGAGGCCCTTAATGTTAAAATGTAACGTGACCTGTTAAAATGTTTAAAAAGTTAAAATGTTGTTATAAGTTTGATTATTATTATTATTATTGACATTTATATAGCTCCAACAGATTCCGTAGCGCTTTACAATATTTTGAGAGGGGGGATGTAACAATAAATAGGACAATTACAAATAAACTTACAGGAACAATAAGCTGAAGAGGACCCTGCTCAAATGAGCTTACAGTCTATAGGAGGTGGGGTATTAGAAACATTAGGATAGGAAATATCAAGTAGGAGTGAAGCAGAGCTGGAGGATTGAGCAAAGCACTATCCCATAGGAGAGCAAGAGACAGGTATGTAAGGGAGAGATTACTCTGGGAGGCCATACGCTTTCCTGAAGAGATGGGTTTTAAGGCCCTTCTTAAATGATTGAAGACTAGGGGAGAGTCTGATGGCAGTAGGCAAGTTATTCCATAGGAGAGGAGCCGCCCGTGAGAGGTCCTGCAAGCGCGAGTTGGCCGTACAGGTGTGAGCAGCGGTCAGGAGGTGGTCGCGGGCAGAGCGGAGGGTACGAGGAGGGGCATACCTCTGGATCAGTGAAGAGATATAAGAGGGGCTGGAATTGTTCAGTGCTTTGAATGCATGGGTTAGCACTTTGAATTGACTCCTATAGGATACAGGGAGCCAATGTAAGGACTGGCAGAGGGGTGAGGTGTGAGAGGACCGACTAGAGAGGAAAATCAGTCTAGCAGCAGCATTCATTGAAATTGATTGAAATAGCTTTTGACTTCAGCAGGTTTGTTCAATAAAATTTGAATTGTACTCTTAATAGTTGATAACATGAGAATTATGCTGACTTATTTACATCAATTATTTAGGTAAATGAGAAAAATATAATAATTTGCATAATAATTTGGAACAGGGTGTAATGACAGTATGTAGAAGATATTCAGTGGGCCAATTTCTGAATAATATGGACTTATACACACACAGCGCAATATAACTACAGCTCCTTATACACACACAGTGCAATATAACTACAGCTCCTTATACACACACAGTGCAATATAACTACAGCTCCTTATACACACACAGTGCAATATAACTACAGCTCCTTATACACACACAGTGCGATATAACTACAGCTCCTTATACACACACAGTGCAATATAACTACAGCTCCTTATACACACACAGTGCAATATAACTACAGCTCCTTATACACACACAGTGCAATATAACTACAGCTCCTTATACACACACAGTGCAATATAACTACAGCTCCTTATACACACACAGTGCAATATAACTACAGCTCATTATACACACAGTGCAATATAACTACAGCTCCTTATACACACACAGTGCAATATAACTACAGCTCCTTATACACACACAGTGCAATATAACTACAGCCCCTTATACTCACACAGTGCGATATAACTACAGCCCCTTATACACACACAGCACAATATAACTACAGCTCCTTATACACACACAGTGCAATATAACTACAGCCCCTTATACACACACAGTGCAATATAACTACAGCTCATTATACACACACAGTGCAATATAACTACAGCTCATTATACACACAGTGCAATATAACTACAGCTCCTTATACACACAGTGCAATATAACTACAGCTCCTTATACACACAGTGCAATATAACTACAGCTCCTTATACACACACAGTGTAATATAACTACAGCTCCTTATACACACACAGTGCAATATAACTACAGCTCCTTATACACACACAGTGCAATATAACTACAGCTCCTTATACACACACAGTGCAATATAACTACAGCCCCTTATACTCACACAGTGCGATATAACTACAGCCCCTTATACACACACAGCACAATATAACTACAGCTCCTTATACACACACAGTGCAATATAACTACAGCCCCTTATACACACACAGTGCAATATAACTACAGCCCCTTATACACACACAGTGCAATATAACTACAGCCCCTTATACACACACAGTGCAATATAACTACAGCTCCTTATACACACACAGTGCAATATAACTACAGCTCCTTATACACACACAGTGTAATATAACTACAGCTCCTTATACACACACAGTGCAATATAACTACAGCTCCTTATACACACACAGTGCAATATAACTACAGCTCCTTATACACACACAGTGCGATATAACTACAGCTCCTTATACACACACAGTGCAATATAACTACAGCTCCTTATACACACACAGTGCAATATAACTACAGCCCCTTATACACACACAGTGCAATATAACTACAGCTCCTTATACACACACAGTGTAATATAACTACAGCCCCTTATACACACACAGCACAATATAACTACAGCTCATTATACACACACAGTGTAATATAACTACAGCCCCTTATACACACACAGTGTAATATAACTACAGCTCATTATACACACAGTGCAATATAACTACAGCCCCTTATACACACACAGCACAATATAACTACAGCTCATTATACACACACAGTGCAATATAACTACAGCTCCTTATACACACACAGTGTAATATAACTACAGCTCCTTATACACACTGTAGCGGAGAGCCGATCTTGCACAGCTATTCTCCACTAGAGATTCCAGTGAGGCTCAGGAACAAGGTGATGTTAAGTCCACAGGCAAGGTTTCCAGCAGGTAAAGTAATACAGCAGTATCCCCATCGCAATCCCAATAACTGGACGACACACAGTTTCAGGAGTAGTCTGACAAGCTTTATTCCACAGTTCCTTATAAAGCCCTCTCCCATGCAAGGGAGGAGGTTCTATCACTTAAGACATTATCCAATCTCTAAGCAGTAACCTCCCACAGATCTCCTCCCCTCCTCTAGCATCATAATCCCCTTATTGTGTACACAGTTTTCCCCGAGTTTTGGATGTACCCTAAATACTTGGGGTACATCCACAAATCCAACATCCCCAGATAGCTCTATTCTGGGGGACCAACATACTTAAAAATTAGCCCATTCGGATGAATGGTTCGTGAGATATGGGGTTCCAAAGATTTGACCGACCGCATGGGTAAAGTATCCGAAAACAGTTCCATGCATTTTGGCCCTGCGGTCGGTCACAAACAAGGGAATGAAAACAGGCGAATTGCCTGTGTTATAGAGCCTGGAGAGGGTTTGAATGAATTCCCTTGTTTATTGGGCTCTTTCTACCGAACGGCGGGTCATTCGGTAGTTTCCATACGAATTTCTGGAAGTATGGAGGTCTCAGCGGTGTTTGCCTAGTCAAGTGTCCGATTTTAGTTCCAGACACTCGACGGCAAAACACAGCTGTTCGGTAGTTTAAGATGGCCGCCGCCACGTGTTTGTTTCCCGAATGGCGGCCACCCAGAGGACAAAGACCACACTGCACTGATTGCCAATTACCTGTTTGCAACATTGTTGCAAACGGTAATTGGAGGCACACTCATTCCTGGGTGGTCTGGTTGTTCGGTAGTTTCATTCCCTTGTTTTATTTGAATGATTCTACCGAACAACTAGAGGAATACAATTCTTTACATACATTTAACTGTCATTATACCCGGATACCATGCTTTCTATACATGTACATACACATTAAACCAGCCATATGACCAAATACACTTATTCTCATACATGTCGTGGGACAGCCCGGTACCAATCCGCTACACTGCTCCCCCTTGCCCACAAGCCGGCATACACAGTCTGATCCAACACGGATCGGCTTGGGGATGTCCGGGGGCTCACGGATCATTTCTCTAAGTCAGTTTGTCTTGACAACCCGTCAGCATTTCCATTCTGCTTACCCGGCCGGTACTGGATATTAAAGTCAAAAGGCTGTAGCGCCAAACTCCAGCGCAGCAGCCTGGCGTTGTCTCCAGCCACCCGGTTCAGCCAGACTAACGGGTTGTGATCCGTGAGCAAGGAAAAGGGCTGTCCATATAAATAGGGTTGTAGCTTCTTTAGGGCCCACACCACAGCCAGGCATTCCTTTTCGATGGCGGCGTAGCTTACTTCTCGAGGTAACAGTTTGCGACTGATGTAAGCCACTGGATGTTCCCCGCCATCGGCCCCGACTTGACTCAGTACTGCCCCCAATCCAAACATAGAAGCGTCTGTGTGAACAAGAAAACGTTTAGTTGGATTGGGAGCTGCCAAGACAGGGGCATTTATCAGTGCATTTTTCAATTGTTGGAATGCCTGCTCACACTCCGGGGTCCAGTTTACTTGGCGGGGAAGGTTCTTACGGGTCAGGTCAGTGAGGGGTTTGGCCAGGGCGCTATAATTGGGAACAAACTTCCGGTAATACCCTGCTGTCCCTAGAAACGCTAAAACCTGGGTCTTAGTCCTAGGGGTGGGCCACTGGGCTACAGCCTCTACTTTGGCGGGTTCGGGTTTTTGTTTACCGCACCCTACTCTATGTCCCAGGTATTGTACCTCAGCCATGCCGATACTACACTTGGCCGGCTTCAAGGTCAGACCTGCTTCCCTTATCCTATCTAGTACAGCTCCGATGTGAGCTAAGTGTTCCTGCCACGTATTGCTAAAAATAGCAATATCGTCCAGGTAGGCACATGTATAGTCCTGGAATCCATCTAGGAGTCGATCCACCATCCTTTGGAAGGTGGCTGGGGCGTTTTTCATCCCAAATGGCATGACCTTAAACTGGTACAAGCCAAATGGGGTGACAAAGGCCGACTTCGGGATGGCGTCTGGGGCCAGGGGGATTTGCCAATACCCTTTACACAAGTCAATAGTGGTGAGGTATTGGCCCCTGGCCATTCTGTCCAGTAACTCGTCTATCCGGGGCATCGGATAGGCGTCAGATACAGTCTTCTCGTTCAATCTCCTATAGTCCACGCAGAAGCGGGTCGTACCGTCTCGCTTTGGTACGAGGACTACAGGAGATGCCCAAGGACTGTCTGAGGGTTCAATCACCCCCAGTTGGAGCATTTCGTCGATCTCCTTACGCATGTTTGCCCGTACCGCTTCTGGAATGCGGTATGGCGTCTGGCGCATGGGTAGTTGCCCTGGGGTCTCGACCCGGTGAGTTGCCAGAGGCGTGTATCCAGGTACATTAGAGAACGTGTCGCGTTTCTCTTCCAATAGTTGCTGTACCTCGATCCGCTCCTGTGGGCTCAGCCGATCTCCCAGCGTAACCTCCCCTAAATCTCCGGACAGCTGCCCATCCCCCAGCAAATCGGGGAGGGGTAAGCTGTCAAACTCTTCCGTGTTAGGGGCACAGATGGCGGTTACCTCCTCAGTACGCTCGTGGTAGGGCTTCAGCATGTTCACATGGAGCATGCGTCGCCCCCCAGTCCCTGTGCAGGGGCCGATAATATAGGTGGTATCGCATCTTTGCTCCACCACCTTATATGGGCCCTGCCAGGCGGCCTGTAACTTATCATGTCGGACAGGTTTTAAAATTAGTACCTTCTGCCCGACCTGAAAGCTACGGTCCCTGGCTCCCCGATCATACCATGTACGCTGGCGGGTCTGGGCCTCCTGAAGGTTTTCCCGTACCGTCTTGGTCAACGCTTCTAGGCGGTCCCGAAAGGCCAACACATATGGTAGGATGGGAGTGCCATCTGTGCTCCGGTCTCCCTCCCAATGCTCTCTAATAAGATCCAATGGGCCTCGGACCCTCCTTCCAAACAATAATTCAAACGGGGAGAACCCTGTGGATTCCTGCGGCACCTCCCGGTATGCAAATAGGAGGTGCGGCAGGAATCGTTCCCAGTCCTTGTGGGTCTCTGCGAAGGTTCGGAGCATCTGCTTCAAGGTACCATTGAATCGTTCGCAGAGCCCGTTCGTCTGGGGGTGGTAAGGGGCGCTGATAATAGGCTTAATGCCACAGATCCTCCAGAGGTGTTGGGTGAATTCTGCGGTAAACTGGGTACCCTGATCCGAGATAATCTCCCTGGGTAATCCCATCCGGGAGAATATCCGCATGAGGGCATCCGCGACCGTCTCAGCGTGGATGTTGGTCAGAGCCACTGCCTCTGGATACCTGGTGGCATAATCTACGACCGTTAAAATATACCGTTTTCCTGACGGGCTAACTTTATTGAGGGGGCCTATCAGATCCACCGCTATTCGGCTAAAAGGTTCCTCTATTATGGGTAAGGGGTGAAGTTTAGCCTTCCTGCGATCCCCCCTTTTTCCCACTCTCTGGCAGGTATCGCAAGTCGTGCAATATCTGCGTACTTCCTGGCTAATCCCTGGCCAGAAGAAACTCTGGGTTAGTCTGTACCTGGTGCGACTAACCCCTAGATGTCCGGATAGCGGAATATCATGCGCTATCCGGAGTAATTCAGCCCGGTACCGCTGTGGTACCACTAATTGTCTCCTCGCTATCGGGTCTAACCCCGTAATCTGTTTGGTTGTTTCCCTGTATAAAAGTTGTTTATCCCAGATAAACTTCTCTCCCTCCGCCCCGGGGGAACCCGTGCCAACCTTGTCCCTATACACCTGAAGCGTGGGGTCTGTTGCGACTTCAGCTACAAATTCATTAGGTGGAGCCCAGGGGACACATTCTAGAGGGGGGGTAGGGTTGCTTACCTGGACCTCCGGCAGTGTGTTGTGGTCCTGGGTGCGGGCCTGTTGTCGGGTGACTACAGGGTTGACCTCTCCTGTGGTGGGTGACTGGGGCTCAAAAGCAGAAGTGAGCCTCCCCAGATCGTTCCCCAATAAAACCTCCGCCGGTAAATGTGGCATCAACCCCACCTCCACTTCCCCTGCCCCCGCTCCCCAATGTAAATGTACCCTTGCTGTAGGTAGCCGGTACACTGCTCCCCCAGCTACCCGGACGGCAACAGTTTTGTTCAGTTTTGCCTGATCTGAAATCAGGTGGCTCTGTACCAAAGTGATGGTGGCTCCCGAATCTCGTAATCCCCGGACTGCTGTACCATTCAGATATACCGTCTGTCGATGGTGCCGTAGATTATCCACATTGGCCTGGACCGGATCTGCCTCGTGCAGTACCTCCCATTGTTCCACAGTAGTAATGGGGACTGCGGAACCATATGGGGTGGTGACTAGGTCCTGGTAGTGGTGGGCTGCGGCCGCCCTGGGTGGAGGTGGGCCTGGACGAATCCAGGTGGAACGGTCCCGTAGCTGTGGGCATTCCCTTTTATAATGTCCCCACTTCTGGCAGTGATGACAGGGGCCAGCGGTGGGTTGTCGGAACCGGGGCTGTGCAGCGGGTGGTGGAGGTGGTGGTAGCGGTCTCGGTGGAGCTGGGGTGTAGTTGTTTCCCCCGAATGTTTTAAAGGTTGCTTTTGGAGCTGCAGGTTTTTGTGACCTGCGTGCATCCAGGTAGTCATCCGCTTTCCTAGCCGCCTCGGTAAGGGAAGTAGGGTTTCTGTCCCTTACCCATTCCTGGACCTCATTGGTTACTCCCTCATAGAACTGCTCCATCAGCAACATTTGTATTACATCCTCCATAGAACGTGCCTTGCTAGCTTGCACCCACCCGAGCGCTGCCCCCTGTAATCGGCATGCCCACTCTGCGTGCGAGTCCTTCTCTGTTTTCTTTAGATCCCGGAACCTCCGCCGGTATGCCTCGGGTGTTATAGCATACCTGGCGAGTATAATTTCTTTCACTTTACTGTAATTCCTTATTTCGTCATTAGGTACAGTCCGATATGCCTCTGCTGCCCTCCCGGTTAACCTTCCGGCCAAAATAGGTACCCAGTCCTCTGCGTTAATTTTATGCAGTGCACACAGTCTTTCAAAGTCTTGCAGGAAAGCGTCTATATCTTCCTCTGCCTCCACATATGTTTTAAAAGCCTGGTATGGTATTTTAGGCTTACCTTCCTGTGGCACATTAATTGCAGAGCTTTGTTCTGGTGCCTGTGTCCTTAGGATGAATTCTTGTACCTCGGCCATTGTCCTGGTAACAATTTCTGTTGGGGGGTTTTCCCCATAAAAGGATAGCCTGAACTGAACCTGCCTCTGGAATTCCGATCCTTGTGGTGTTCCTCCCGGCTCCCTCTGTGCCGGAACTGAATCGCCCTCCATTCTGTACTCTGCCATGAGTTCTGTAACAAGTACTGCTTTCTTCTTATTGCTGGCTTGTATACCCCTTGCCTCTAGGAGGTCCTTTAGCGTGGAGCGTTTTAGCGCAGAAAAATCAATCTCCATCCGTACTCCATTTACGCTTGTTCCTCTGTGAGTTTGGATCCCAGCGCTGCCAACCAATGTAGCGGAGAGCCGATCTTGCACAGCTATTCTCCACTAGAGATTCCAGTGAGGCTCAGGAACAAGGTGATGTTAAGTCCACAGGCAAGGTTTCCAGCAGGTAAAGTAATACAGCAGTATCCCCATCGCAATCCCAATAACTGGACGACACACAGTTTCAGGAGTAGTCTGACAAGCTTTATTCCACAGTTCCTTATAAAGCCCTCTCCCATGCAAGGGAGGAGGTTCTATCACTTAAGACATTATCCAATCTCTAAGCAGTAACCTCCCACAGATCTCCTCCCCTCCTCTAGCATCATAATCCCCTTATTGTGTACACAGTTTTCCCCGAGTTTTGGATGTACCCTAAATACTTGGGGTACATCCACAAATCCAACATCCCCAGATAGCTCTATTCTGGGGGACCAACATACTTAAAAATTAGCCCATTCGGATGAATGGTTCGTGAGATATGGGGTTCCAAAGATTTGACCGACCGCATGGGTAAAGTATCCGAAAACAGTTCCATGCATTTTGGCCCTGCGGTCGGTCACAAACAAGGGAATGAAAACAGGCGAATTGCCTGTGTTATAGAGCCTGGAGAGGGTTTGAATGAATTCCCTTGTTTATTGGGCTCTTTCTACCGAACGGCGGGTCATTCGGTAGTTTCCATACGAATTTCTGGAAGTATGGAGGTCTCAGCGGTGTTTGCCTAGTCAAGTGTCCGATTTTAGTTCCAGACACTCGACGGCAAAACACCGCTGTTCGGTAGTTTAAGATGGCCGCCGCCACGTGTTTGTTTCCCGAATGGCGGCCACCCAGAGGACAAAGACCACACTGCACTGATTGCCTGTGGCGAAACCAGCTTCGCCACTGTGAACTGGAGAGGCCTGGTTGCTAGCCTCCTGCCCGCTGACTATGGCCCCTGGACATGCTGCACTTTAAAAACTATATTTGGGCATGTAACAATTTGTATTGCTGCTGCTGGCCCTTTAAAAGCAGCGATGGGCATATTGGAACTTTTGGGACTACTGTACCTTTAAGACTGTGGAGCGTAGTACAGTAATCCTGCCTTTAATACTTTCACGTCATGTATGTATTTTTGTATGCAGTTAACCTGGGTTATATATGTGTCAGCATTCATCTGATGGTTCGGTAGAATCACTCCATTCATTGTATGGAGGAAACTACCGAACAACCAGACCACCCAGGACTAAGTGTGCCTCCAATTACCGTTTGCAACAATGTTGCAAACAGGTAATTGGCAATCATGTAATGTGTTCTGTGTCCTCTGGGTGGCCGCCATTCAGGAAACCAACACGTGGCGGCGGCCATCTTTAACTACCGAACAGCGGTGTTTTGCCGTCGAGTGTCTGGAACTGAAATCGGACACTTGACTAGGCAAACACCGCTGAGACCTCCATACTTCCAGAAGTTCGTATGGAAACTACCGAATGACCCCCCGTTCGGTAGAAAGAACCCCACAAACAAGGGAATTCATTCAAACCCTCTCCAGGCTCTATAACACAGGCAATTCGCCTGTTTTCATTCCCTTGTTTGTGACCGACCGCAGGGCCAAAATGCATGGAACTGTTTTCGGATACTTTACCCATGCGGTCGGTCAAATCTTTAAAGTTCCATAACTCCTGAACCATTTATCCGAATGGGCTGATTCTTGCATATGTTGTCCCCCTGAATAAGGGCTATCAGGGGATACCTGTTTTGGAGGTGTAGCATATGTATTTGGGGTACATCCAGGAATTGGGGAAAAAGGTGTACAGTATAATTGTGTTAAGTGTTAATCTAAGGGGAGGAAATGTGTGGGAGGTACATCCATGTGATTGGTTAATTTCATCCTCCCCCTGGGAGTGTCCTGTATGTACTTGTTGGTAATAAAAGCCAGACTGGGTGTCCCAGTCTTGAGTTCCTGCTTAACCCTCAAAATGAAGTGTCGTCTCGTTCTTGGGGGGGATTGGATTGTAAGCTGACTGCCAAGAGTGTAAGCCGATTGTATGCTTTTCTTGTTCAGCTGTTCCAGTTCGGAGTGTTATTTCGTATCCAGCTCGTGAGTTCTGATGTTCTGCAGTAGCTGTGCCTGTCTATGGAAAAGGGGATTATCGCCTAAACGCATTTTTCCCCTTGTATGCTGAAACGGTCCGTTACAATTGGTGGCAAGCGGCGGGATCGTTCCTACAACCAGAGGGACAGCTACAGACAACACCATTTCTGGATTACAAATTGAGGGCAACGCTAGTATCCGTACAGCGACCCTAGCTACAAAGGAAATAAGAAAATGGAAGGAGACAGAGTCGCAGCTGCTGCAGCACCTCCAAGGGAGAAGGAGGAATCCGAGTTTATCAGGGAATACAGGAGCAGGATGGCTCTATTCTCACCAGCCCGAGCGGTGCAGATGGCATCCCGGGTCTACGACGATGTACAGGCGTACCTCATGCTGCTAAGGACGCAGAGGATCCAACAAGATTGGTCCTGTGAGGAACCACAACAGGCAGGTGGAGATGGGACCGAGGTCTCTCCACCGGGCCCAACGGGATGGTGGGCAGCAGGCCCAGATCCCCAGCGACAGAGTAAGTCCCAGGGAGATGAAGGTGTCGTCCTTCCTCCCCAGCGGCAGGCTGAGTTACAGGGGGCAGAGGTTGTTGTTCCTGCCCCCCAGCAGCAAAGTGATGTGCCAGGAAGGCAGTGTGAAGTGAAGGGAGAGGAGAGCAGCGTCCTCCCTCCCCAGCGGCAGTGTGTACCCCAGGGAGATGAAGGTGTCGTCCTTCCTCCCCAGCGGCAGGCTGAGTTACAGGGGGCAGAGGTTGTTGTTCCTGCCCCCCAGCAGCAAAGTGATGTGCCAGGAAGGCAGTGTGAAGTAAAGGGAGAGGAGAGCAGTGTCCTCCCTCCCCAGCGGCAGTTTGCCATCCAGAGAGAGGAGCTTGTTACACCCTCTCTCCCACGGCAACCTAACCCACCGAGGGGAGATGTTAAGCCCCACAACTGTGCAGATGGGACCGTAGTCTCTGCACTTACAGCACAAGGGATAGGGACGGTCGGTCCTGTTCCCCAGCCTCAGTGTGATGGATCCAAAGGGGAGACAGTCAGTCTCCCCCTCCGGCAGTCGAGCTGTGCACCTAAAGGGGAGACAGCCAGTCTCCAGCAACCAGGCGCCCACCAGACTACTCCCGTGGTAGTGCTGGCAACAGGACAGAGTACCGCTGGTCTCTGCCCCCTCAGCAACCCACCAAGGCAGCCTACCCGTCTCCCACCCAGCAGTGGTGAAACCCCAGAACTTGGACAAAATTCTTCCTCACCCAGATGTAGTAACCGGTTAGTGGGGGCGGGCTGCTCTGTTATTTCTGTTTCGTGGGTGGGTTGCTGGACTAACCAGGGCACTGACCGGCAGAAAGTCAGGTACCCTGTTAGTCTAATTGGCAAAGGGGAGAAATGTGGCGAAACCAGCTTCGCCACTGTGAACTGGAGAGGCCTGGTTGCTAGCCTCCTGCCCGCTGACTATGGCCCCTGGACATGCTGCACTTTAAAAACTATATTTGGGCATGTAACAATTTGTATTGCTGCTGCTGGCCCTTTAAAAGCAGCGATGGGCATATTGGAACTTTTGGGACTACTGTACCTTTAAGACTGTGGAGCGTAGTACAGTAATCCTGCCTTTAATACTTTCACGTCATGTATGTATTTTTGTATGCAGTTAACCTGGGTTATATATGTGTCAGCATTCATCTGATGGTTCGGTAGAATCACTCCATTCATTGTATGGAGGAAACTACCGAACAACCAGACCACCCAGGACTAAGTGTGCCTCCAATTACCGTTTGCAACAATGTTGCAAACAGGTAATTGGCAATCATGTAATGTGTTCTGTGTCCTCTGGGTGGCCGCCATTCAGGAAACCAACACGTGGCGGCGGCCATCTTTAACTACCGAACAGCGGTGTTTTGCCGTCGAGTGTCTGGAACTGAAATCGGACACTTGACTAGGCAAACACCGCTGAGACCTCCATACTTCCAGAAGTTCGTATGGAAACTACCGAATGACCCCCCGTTCGGTAGAAAGAACCCCACAAACAAGGGAATTCATTCAAACCCTCTCCAGGCTCTATAACACAGGCAATTCGCCTGTTTTCATTCCCTTGTTTGTGACCGACCGCAGGGCCAAAATGCATGGAACTGTTTTCGGATACTTTACCCATGCGGTCGGTCAAATCTTTAAAGTTCCATAACTCCTGAACCATTTATCCGAATGGGCTGATTCTTGCATATGTTGTCCCCCTGAATAAGGGCTATCAGGGGATACCTGTTTTGGAGGTGTAGCATATGTATTTGGGGTACATCCAGGAATTGGGGAAAAAGGTGTACAGTATAATTGTGTTAAGTGTTAATCTAAGGGGAGGAAATGTGTGGGAGGTACATCCATGTGATTGGTTAATTTCATCCTCCCCCTGGGAGTGTCCTGTATGTACTTGTTGGTAATAAAAGCCAGACTGGGTGTCCCAGTCTTGAGTTCCTGCTTAACCCTCAAAATGAAGTGTCGTCTCGTTCTTGGGGGGGATTGGATTGTAAGCTGACTGCCAAGAGTGTAAGCCGATTGTATGCTTTTCTTGTTCAGCTGTTCCAGTTCGGAGTGTTATTTCGTATCCAGCTCGTGAGTTCTGATGTTCTGCAGTAGCTGTGCCTGTCTATGGAAAAGGGGATTATCGCCTAAACGCATTTTTCCCCTTGTATGCTGAAACGGTCCGTTACAATTGCGGTCGGTCACAAACAAGGGAATGAAAACAGGCGAATTGCCTGTGTTATAGAGCCTGGAGAGGGTTTGAATGAATTCCCTTGTTTGTGGGGTTCTTTCTACCGAACGGGGGGTCATTCGGTAGTTTCCATACGAACTTCTGGAAGTATGGAGGTCTCAGCGGTGTTTGCCTAGTCAAGTGTCCGATTTCAGTTCCAGACACTCGACGGCAAAACACCGCTGTTCGGTAGTTAAAGATGGCCGCCGCCACGTGTTGGTTTCCTGAATGGCGGCCACCCAGAGGACACAGAACACATTACATGATTGCCAATTACCTGTTTGCAACATTGTTGCAAACGGTAATTGGAGGCACACTTAGTCCTGGGTGGTCTGGTTGTTCGGTAGTTTCCTCCATACAATGAATGGAGTGATTCTACCGAACCATCAGATGAATGCTGACACATATATAACCCAGGTTAACTGCATACAAAAATACATACATGACGTGAAAGTATTAAAGGCAGGATTACTGTACTACGCTCCACAGTCTTAAAGGTACAGTAGTCCCAAAAGTTCCAATATGCCCATCGCTGCTTTTAAAGGGCCAGCAGCAGCAATACAAATTGTTACATGCCCAAATATAGTTTTTAAAGTGCAGCATGTCCAGGGGCCATAGTCAGCGGGCAGGAGGCTAGCAACCAGGCCTCTCCAGTTCACAGTGGCGAAGCTGGTTTCGCCACATTGCCAATTACCTGTTTGCAACATTGTTGCAAACGGTAATTGGAGGCACACTCATTCCTGGGTGGTCTGGTTGTTCGGTAGTTTCATTCCCTTGTTTTATTTGAATGATTCTACCGAACAACTAGAGGAATACAATTCTTTACATACATTTAACTGTCATTATACCCGGATACCATGCTTTCTATACATGTACATACACATTAAACCAGCCATATGACCAAATACACTTATTCTCATACATGTCGTGGGACAGCCCGGTACCAATCCGCTACACACACAAAGCGCAATATAACTACAGCTCCTTATACACACACAGTGCAATATAACTACAGCTCCCTATACACACACAGTGCAATATAACTACAGCTCCTTATACACACACAGTGCAATATAACTACAGCTCCTTATACACACACAGTGCAATATAACTACAGCTCCTTATACACACACAGTACAATATAACTACAGCTCCTTATACACACACACAGTGCAATATAACTACAGCTCCTTATACACACACAGTGCAATATAACTACAGCTCCTCATACACACACAGTGCAATATAACTACAGCTCCTTATACACACACAGTGCAATATAACTACAGCTCCTTATACACACACAGTGTAATATAACTACAGCTCCTTATACACACACAGTGCAATATAACTACAGCTCCTCATACACACACAGTGCGATATAACTACAGCTCCTTATACACACACAGTGCAATATAACTACAGCTCCTTATACACACACAGTGCGATATAACTACAGCCCCTTATACACACAGTGCAATATAACTACAGCTCCTTATACACACACAGTGCGATATAACTACAGCTCCTTATACACACACAGTGCGATATAACTACAGCTCCTTATTCACACACAGTGCAATATAACTACAGCTCCTTATACACACACAGTGCAATATAACTACAGCTCCTTATACACACACAGTGCAATATAACTACAGCTCCTTATACACACAGTGCAATATAACTACAGCTCCTTATACACACACAGTGCAATATAACTACAGCTCCTTATACACACACAGTACAATATAACTACAGCTCCTTATACACACAGTGCAATATAACTACAGCTCCTCATACACACACAGTGCAATATAACTACAGCTCCTTATACACACAGTGCAATATAACTACAGCTCCTTATACACACACAGTGTAATATAACTACAGCTCCTTATACACACACAGTGCGATATAACTACAGCCCCTTATACACACAGTGCAATATAACTACAGCTCCTTATACACACACAGTGCAATATAACTACAGCTCCTCATACACACACAGTGCAATATAACTACAGCTCCTTATACACACACAGTGCAATATAACTACAGCTCCTTATACACACACAGTGTAATATAACTACAGCTCCTTATACACACACAGTGTAATATAACTACAGCTCCTCATACACACACAGTGCAATATAACTACAGCTCCTTATACACACACAATGCAATATAACTACAGCTCCTTATACACACACAGTGCAATATAACTACAGCTCCTCATACACACACAGTGCAATATAACCTACAGCTCCTTATACACACAGTGCAGTATAACTACAGCTCCTTATACACACACAGTGCAATATAACTACAGCTGCTTATACACACAGTGCAATATAACTACAGCTCCTTATACACACACAGTGCAATATAACTACAGCTCCTTATACACACACAGTGCAATATAACTACAGCTCCTTATACACACACAGTGCATGACATTTGCACAGACGTTATTCGGCATGTGCTAAAACTTTATATAAACCTTTGCACAGACGTTATTCGTCATGCACTATAACCTCATACTAAATAAGACACGGACACAGTTAATTCTGTTGGAGTACAAAGTCCACAGCTTTTATTAATTAAATTATTAATTAAATCATAAATTAGCATAATTAACATAATTTAGGGTCATTGTCCAACTATACATTAAATTACTATACCCCCCACACAGTACCCCTGACAATGACCCTACCAATTGAACAATATATAACCAAATAACAATTAACTTGAAACACGGCCTACCAAAGAGGCCCCACATCATATTGATAACTGTAGGGGTGTACCTCAGACACCCCTACACCCCCAGGTTCGTCGCCACCGAAGAGCTAGAACCAACCAGTCCTTAATTCCATCAGGCCAACACCTCGGCCTGTCCAGTTCAAACTCCACGCCAAATTCCAATTTTTACTATGCCCTGTTCCGCCGCTGTGACTTAAACGGAACTGCTAAACCTAGGGAGGGTGGGTGGGACAATTTACAGGTAAGAGAGGCTCTGGTTAAAATGGCCCCTATTATAAAATGGCTGTTCTTTATACTCCCTGTCTCCGCCCCCAAGCACCATTAAACTAATCCAACCCCCAAACACTAGCACCTGCCCACTCCCTGGCTCTGTCAAGGCCCACTCCTCCTACTGCGTTGTTACATGGGCTTCATGACATTTGCACAGACGTTATTCGGCATGTGCTAAAACTTTATATAAACCTTTGCACAGACGTTATTCGTCATGCACTATAACCTCATACTAAATAAGACACGGACACAGTTAATTCTGTTGGAGTACAAAGTCCACAGCTTTTATTAATTAAATTATTAATTAAATCATAAATTAGCATAATTAACATAATTTAGGGTCATTGTCCAACTATACATTAAATTACTATACCCCCCACACAGTACCCCTGACAATGACCCTACCAATTGAACAATATATAACCAAATAACAATTAACTTGAAACACGGCCTACCAAAGAGGCCCCACATCATATTGATAACTGTAGGGGTGTACCTCAGACACCCCTACACCCCCAGGTTCGTCGCCACCGAAGAGCTAGAACCAACCAGTCCTTAATTCCATCAGGCCTACACCTCGGCCTGTCCAGTTCAAACTCCACGCCAAATTCCAATTTTTACTATGCCCTGTTCCGCCACAGCACATGGCTTGACCTCCTTAAGTGCATGTGTGACCCCCACCACACCTAAACAGGGCCTGTTCAATACCTTCGTGGAAGCCAAGGTTCAACAAATCATTCCCCACGTCTGACAGGTGTACCCCGTCCCTCCTAAAATACCCAGGCAACATGCCCTCCAACTCCCTGTGCCGCACCACTATGCCCCCAGAACATCTTATAAAAACTGCCATCATCTTATTAATTTTACCCCTTGATCGAGCTATTGCAGCCGGATCCCTGGCGTGTCTCCACACAAAGCGCGGAACCATCTCGGACCACACCACCACCACGCCTGGAACCAGCTCCCTCAGCCGATCCACATCCCTTTTCATCCTCCTCACCAACTCCCTTTGGGGAATCCCACCTAAGTCGTTCCCCCCTCCGTGAATCAACACTACATCCGGGACCGACCCACCAACCACTTTTCGAAACAAGAAACTACATAAACTCTGCCAACTAGCGCCCCTAAAACTAAACCAATATAGAGTCACTCGTTCCAATGGAAAGCCCAGCTGTGATCCGCTTCTGCGAACTGCGGCTCTCTTCTCTGCCCAGTACACATACGAGTGGCCCAGTAACCAAACTTCCAAACCTGAAAAGAGACAAAATTAGTGGCAGAAAAAAGGCAACGTCCCCAACCTAAATTCGTGCACCCAAGCAATTACACCAACTTATCCGGCCTTACATACGAGCGGAATCGCACGGATTCCCACCTCCCTATTTGTTTGATCCTCTCGTCCCCCAAACCTAAACGCGCAGCTTCCGTCGCTGCCCCAATGCGAAAAGAGTGCGTCCCAAATTGACTCGGTTCCAGGCCCAACTTCTGCAATCCCATCCTAAAGACCCGCAGAAACTGAAATCGTGACAACGCCGAGCCATCGGCGTGTAAAAAGAAACAACCCTTCCCTTCCGGCCGAACCTCACAGTACCTTGTGCCGCAAGCCACCGGGCAAGCCCCTGATCCTGGCAACTCATACAGTACCACCGCACATCCTTTGTCGTAAACGTCCGTTTTAGACCGGCGTAGCCATATCTGCACCCGATCACTACCTATGACCACGTCCTCGAACATCAAACCGCCGTTCCCCAACTTGTTGGCACTCACCAGCTCACTAATGCGAAAAGCACCAAAAAACGCCCAGACAAACGCCCCAGAAAATAGTGCTACCTCGGAAGGGGAATTACACAGATCGATCAACACCCCTAACAGGTTTTGCAAGACCGAAAACGACACTGGCCGCCTCGGGTCTGCGAGCTTCTTACCCCTCTTAAAGCCCTTCAAAGCCTGGCGTATTAGAAAATTCTTCGTAATGTCCTCCCACCCGTTGAACTTGAACAAAAAACGCCATGGCAGACATGCACCTATCTATCACGGCCGGTGACGCCTGTTTAGCAAACAAGCGACACAGTACCCACAACAGCACGTCCACCCTCTGCCCCTGCGAACTGTCACCCCCTACCTGCTGTACCGCCTCGTCCCATTCTTTCCAAACCTTGACGTAGCCCGACCAAGTGCTCGGCGCCAGAGAATTCTTTATACACTCCCCAAGCATGCGGTCCCGAGCTGCCACATCTCGCCAGGGCAAGCCTGCCCCTGCGCCATAGCTTCCGGCGCCGCTTCCCGAAATCGTTCCCACTGAAAACGAGAAAGCGCATCAGCTACCACATTCAACATACCAGGGATGTGCCTAGCCTCAAATACCAAATTGAAAGACATACAGAGAAGGACAAAACGCCGCAGCAAACACAAAACAGGGGGAGACGACGCCGACAAACTATTGATCGCCTGTACTACCGCCATGTTATCTGAGTGAAATACAATATGCTTGTTGGACAACACCTGTCCCCACAAACTCACCACTACCACCACCGGGAATAGCTCCAGAAACGCCAGGTTTTTAATCAGCGAGCTCTGCCTCCAGGCCTCAGGCCATGGCTCGGCGCACCAGTGACCCCCCAGGTAAGCCCCAAAGCCTATGCTACCAGAAGCGTCGGTGTACAGACCAACAACCTCCCCTGATGCCGCCGGCTCTCGAAAAATCACCGTCCCATTAAAAGCCTGCAAGAACCGGTCCCACACCATTAAATCCGCCTTCATATCCGCCGAAACCCTGATGTAAATCGACGGCAGTCGCACCTTGCTCGTAGCTTGCGCAAGGCGCCTACAGAAAACCCTCCCCATGGGTATGACCCGGCACGCGAAATTAAGGCTCCCCACCAGCGATTGGAGCCCACGCAGTGTCACCTTCTTGGCCCTCCCCACCGTTGCCACCAGCTCGCGTAGCCGTGATAATTTGTCCCCCGGTAGCCTGCATTCCCATTTACCGGAGTCAATTTCTAAACCCAAAAAAACTAAGGCACGTCGTAGGCCCTACCGTCTTGTCCTCCGCCAGGGGAACCCCTACTTTGTGCGCCACCCATTGAAACACGTCCAATATCTGTTTACAACGGACCGAGTCCCGCGGGCCCACGCAAAGAAAGTCGTCGAGGTAATGCACCACCGCGCCCCCTGCCGACTCCGTCCGCACAACCCACTCCAAGAAGGTACTAAACCTCTCGAAATAGGCGCATGAGATCGAACACCCCATAGGCAGGCACAGGTCAACCAAAAAATTCCCCCTCAAAACAGCAACCGAGCAGATGATGGCAGTCCGGGTGTATCGGGAGCAATCGAAATGCTGCTTCCACATCTACCTTTGCCATCAGCGCACCATGCCCCAGCCTCCGAACCAACTCGACTGCCTTGTCAAATGACGTATAAGAGACGGAGCTAAGGGCCGTGTCGATGTCATCATTCACCGAAGCTCCTTTCGGGTACGATAAATGATGAATCAACCTGAATTTGCCTGCCTCTTTCTTGGGGACCACGCCCAGAGGGGATATTCGCAAATCGGGCAATGGCGGTGACGAGAACGGTCCCGCCATCCTCCCCAGTTGTACTTCTTTACCTAGCTTTTCCCGCACTACCTCCGGGTGCTCCCGAACTGACTTGAGATTCCCACATAACGTACCAGGTCACCTAACCACGTAGGGAATAAAGAACCCCTCCCGAAAACCCCGCCACAAGAAAACAGCATCTTCCCTGTTAATGTATCGCCTTAGCCAAGGCAACATCACGTCTATTTTCACCGGAGACACTCCCAACGGAAGCTGCGGTAGCCGCCGCCCCTGTGGGCCCACTTCCCCCGCCAGACTTACCCTTTTTAAAGCAACGGTTGACACCGTGGGTTCCCCCGCAGCCGGAACAGTCCTGCCGGAACCTGCAAGTATTACCCCATTTGCAATGTCCCTCGTTGAACATCCAACAGAAACCTTTCTTTTGCCCAGCCGACCCGGCCCCTGAGGCCGCGCCGGCTGCCCCGGGAAAGGGCGCCGTCTTCTGGGCCATCATAAGGCGCATCCATAACGGTAGGTCCATTTGGTCCCACCGCATGCTCGCATTCGCTGCCAGCCGTTGACGAAATTGTTCGTCGTACCTCCACCAAGCCAAACCTCCGTAGGTTCGGTACGCATCTCCTATCCCATCCAAATAACAAAATAGTTCTGAGCAACGCCCTGGAGCCTTCTCCCCGATTACACTAGCTAGAATGCAGAAGGCCCTCAACCAATTCCCAAAGGTCTTAGGTATCTTGCGATACCTCCGCCTTTTTTCTTCCTCCTCCTTTTTGGCATCCTTCTTATCCTCCTCCTTCAAGTCTAAGAACTCCTCTAGGGGAAGGAGGGAAAATATCTCCACAAACTCACCTTTCCATATCTTCTCTTTCACTTCTACTTTTAAATGACATCCGAGGGGGCCCGCGAAGGACACGTGCACATTCTGCCGCGCCGCATCCGGGACATCACCCACCTCACGCTCCTTGCCCCCTCCTTCCAACCCAGACAACTCAGCCCCCGCTCCTGACTCACCTCCGCCGGGCGCGGACAACCGTGTCCCCCCGAGCCCTGCCACCGTGTCCCGACTACTCTCTCGCGCCCACACCTTCCCGAATTGCGCAGGTGACCCCTCCGTCCCAGACCAAGAATCTAACAATGTTCTTAAATCATTTAACAACTGTCCCGGGTGTTGTATGTGTGGGAACTCACCACTCGAACCTCTGGCCGCGGCTGGCTGCAGAGGCGCCGTCCTTCCGTCCACCTTCGCAGGCACCAGAGAATCCCGTTGTCGCCGACTCCCATCCGCCCGGACTCGCCTCGAGACCGTAGGGGTATTGCTCCGAGACCTGTAGGGAGAAGGAAATCTGGGTAGTCTGTCCTGAACCGCCCTCACCCGCCTTTCCTCCCTACGTTCCTCCCAATCCTCCTTAGCAACGCTTCGTCTCGTAGGGCGACTGCCCTCACGAGGTGGTCCCCTCCAACGATCACTGAGCCTCCCTCCAGGTGAACCTGATCTTCTCCGCGGACTCCTCCTCCTGCTATCCCTGGAATCATGCCTCCTGCAACAGGATCCTGCTACGCTGCACCTGCTCCGCGCAGATGATCTTTCCCTGCTCCCTGAACTCCTTGTTCTGCTCCTCGATACGCTGCGCCTGACACCAGAGAAGCGTCGTTCTGCTCTCCACCCGCTCCCTGCGGCCTCCCTGTCATGAAGCTGACCCTGAGAGCGGCCAGATGGGCCCTCTCGCCTACCGCTGACATCCTGAACTAACATAACAGGAGAAGCACCCTGCCCCCCAACTGTCAGAGCCGAGCCTGGCCTCTCCTCGGCCGTCTGCCCCAAGCCAGATTCAGCATCACTATCCTGGCAGACTGCCGTGCGCCCAGACCCACTCGCTTCCTTGTCCCCTTGAGGTCCCCTTGTCCCTGCAACTGTCACCCTGCCCTGCCTCAGCCTGAGACGTCCCTGCCATGACTCCGCTGTCCTGGCTTCCCCCCAAGGCCTGAGGGGCCGTCATATATCCGCCATCACCATCACTCCCCTGCCCTCCAGCACTCGCACTAGTGGCTGACTCACCGGGACGTGTCTGCTTCGTGCCGCCGCTCACACGACCCCCAGCCAGCCTGGCCTCCGTCCCGGCCGTCTTCAGAGATCCGCCCGGACCGTTCCTCCTGCCAGCCGCGGAACCGCGTGGCTTGGATCCTTCCGCCACCGTGCGCTGTACGGCCGTCCTCGGCAGGCCGCTGCCGCGCCCACCGGAGCGAGCCGTGCGCCTGCCTGGCTCTGTTGACCGGGCCTCACCCGGACCGTCGGTCACACCACATCCCGCCGAAGGGCTCCTCCTCCGCCGCGCTGCGGGCCCAGCGCCCGGGCTCAAACGCTGAGGTGGTCTCGTCCTCCTCGCCGGTCGACGGACCGGTACCGCAGGAGCAGGCCCGGCAGTCCCCAACTGCTGATGAAGCCAATCCAGCCCTCTGTCCTTCACAGCTGCCCGAACACCATCCAGTATCTCATCGAGCGATGCCATAATCCTGCAGAAACGACAAAGAAAAAGAACCTCGCCGACCTGACACAATTTACAGGTAAGAGAGGCTCTGGTTAAAATGGCCCCTATTCTAAAATGGCTGCTCTTTATACTCCCTGTCTCCGCCCCCAAGCACCATTAAACTAATCCAACCCCCAAACACTAGCACCTGCCCACTCCCTGGCTCTGTCAAGGCCCACTCCTCCTACTGCGTTGTTACATGGGCTTCAATATAACTACAGCTCCTTATACACACACAGTGCAATATAACTACAGCTCCTCATACACACAGTGCAATATAACTACAGCTCCTTATACACACACAGTGCAATATAACTACAGCTCCTCATACACACACAGTGCAGTATAACTACAGCTCCTTATACACACACAGTGCAATATAACTACAGCTCCTTATACACACACAGTGCAATATAACTACAGCTCCTTAGACACACACAGCACAATATAACTACAGCTCCTTATACACACACAGTACAATATAACTACAGCTCCTTATACACACAGTGCAATATAACTACAGCTCCTTATACACACACAGTGCAATATAACTACAGCTCCTTATACACACACAGTGCAAAATAACTACAGCTCCTTATACACAAATAAAGCAATATAACTACAGCTCCTTATACACACACAGTGCAATATAACTACAGCTCCTTATACACACACAGTGCAATATAACTACAGCTCCTTATACACACAGTGCAATATAACTACAGCTCCTTATACACACACAGCGCAATGTAAATACAGTTCCTTATACACACACAGGGCAATATAACTACAGCTCCTTATACACACACAGTGTAATATAACTACAGCTCCTTATACACACACAGTGCAATATAACTACAGCTCCTTATACACACTCAGTGCAATATAACTACAGCTCCTTATACACACACAGTGCAATATAACTACAGCTCCTTATACACACACAGTGCAATATAACTACAGCTCCTTATGCACACACAGTGCAATATAACTACAGCTCCTCATACACACACAGTGCAATATAACTACAGCTCCTTATACACACACAGTGCAATATAACTACAGCTCCTCATACACACACAGTGTAATATAACTACAGCTCCTTATACACACACAGTGCAATATAACTACAGCTCCTTATACACACAGTGCAATATAACTACAGCTCCTTATACACACACAGTGCAATATAACTACAGCTCCTTATACACACACAGTGCAATATAACTACAGCTCCTTATACACACACAGTGTAATATAACTACAGCTCCTTATACACACACAGTGCAATATAACTACAGCTCCTTATACACACTCAGTGCAATATAACTACAGCTCCTTATACACACACAGTGCAATATAACTACAGCTCCTTATACACACACAGTGCAATATAACTACAGCTCCTTATACTCACACAGTGCAATATAACTACAGCTCCTTATACACACACAGCGCAATATAACTACAGCTCCTTATACACACACAGTGCGATATAACTACAGCTCCTTATACACACGCAATGCAATATAACTACAGCTCCTTATACACACACAGTGCGATATAACTACAGCTCCTTATACACACAGCGCAATATAACTACAGCTCCTTATACACACACAGTGTAATATAACTACAGCCCCTTATACACACACAGCACAATATAACTACAGCTCATTATACACACAGTGCAATATAACTACAGCTCCTTATACACACACAGTGCAATATAACTACAGCTCCTTATACTCACACAGTGCAATATAACTACAGCTCCTTATACACACACAGCGCAATATAACTACAGCTCCTTATACACACACAGTGCGATATAACTATAGCTCCTTATACACTCGCAATGCAATATAACTACAGCTCCTTATACACACACAGTGCGATATAACTACAGCTCCTTATACACACAGCGCAATATAACTACAGCTCCTTATACACACACAGTGTAATATAACTACAGCCCCTTATACACACACAGCACAATATAACTACAGCTCATTATACACACAGTGCAATATAACTACAGCTCCTTATACACACACAGTGCAATATAACTACAGCTCCTTATACTCACACAGTGCAATATAACTACAGCTCCTTATACACACACAGCGCAATATAACTACAGCTCCTTATACACACACAGTGCGATATAACTACAGCTCCTTATACACACACAGTGCAATATAACTACAGCTCCTTATACACACACAGTGCAATATAACTACAGCTCCTTATACACACACAGTGCGATATAACTACAGCTCCTTATACACACACAGTGCGATATAACTACAGCTCCTTATACACACACAGTGCAATATAACTACAGCTCCTTATACACACACAGTGCGATATAACTACAGCTCCTTATACACACACAGTGCGATATAACTACAGCTCCTTATACACACACAGTGTAATATAACTACAGCTCCTTATACACACACAGTGCAATATAACTACAGCCCCTTATACACACAGTGCAATATAACTACAGCCCCTTATACACACACAGCGCAATATAACTACAGCTCCTTATACACACACAGTGTAATATAACTACAGCCCCTTATACACACACAGCACAATATAACTACAGCTCATTATACACACACAGTGTAATATAACTACAGCCCCTTATACACACACAGTGCAATATAACTACAGCTCCTTATACACACACAGTGCAATATAACTACAGCTCCTTATACACACACAGTACAATATAACTACAGCTCCTTATACACACACATTGCGATGTAACTACAGCTCCTTATACACACACAGTGCAATATAACTACAGCTCCTTATACACACAGTGCAATATAACTACAGCTCCTTATACACACACAGTCAGAGGCGGCTCTCTAATTAGGCGATTTATGCGGCCGCCTAAGGCCTCGCGCTGATGGGGGCCTCGCGGCCGCCTAAATCGCCTTAGGGCAGTGTGACAGGTCTGGTCCTCGGTCAGAGACCGAGGACCCGACACAGGAGGGGGCCCGGCGGCTTGCCCTTAATGCCGCCGGGTGCGAGGCCCCTCCTATGCCTGCCCGGGAGAGAGCCAGCCTGTCTGCAGCTCCGCTGAGTGCAGAGCTGCAGACTGAGTGGGTCTCGCGATCTCACCCAATCAGAGCGTTGCCGCAGGTTACCACGGCAACGCTCTGACTGACTGAGATCGCGAGACTAAACTCACCACGTGGTCTGCAGCTCTGCACCCGGCGGAGCTGCAGACTATAAAGTGAGCCCACCGGACCACCAGGGAAACATAAGGTATTTATGCCACCCCACCACCCTCTGCCCCAGCCACCCCACCAGCCACAACCACCCCACCACCCTCTGCCCCAGCCACCCCACCACCCTCTGCCCCAGCCACCCCACCAGCCACCCCACCACACTCTGCCCCAGCCACCCCACCAGCCTCTGCCCCATCCACCCCACCACCCTCTGCCCCAGCCACCCCTCTGCCCCAGCCACCCCACCACCCTCTGCCCCAGCCACCCCACCAGCCACAACCACCCCACCACCCTCTGCCCCAGCAACCCCACCACCCTCTGCCCCAGCCACCCCACCACCCTCTGCCCCAACCACCCCACCAGCCACCCCACCACCCTCTGCCCCAGCCACCCCACCACCCTCTGCCCACAGCCACCCCACCACCCTCTGCCCACAGCCACCCCACCAGCCTCTGCCCCAGCCACCCCAACACCCTCTGCCCCAGCCACCCCACCACCCTCTGCCCCAGCCACCCCACCAGCCCCCACCCCAGCCACCACCCTCTGCCCCAGCCACCCCACCACCCTCTGCCCCAGCCACCCCTCTGCCCCAGCCACCCCACCACCCTCTGCCCCAGCCACCCCACCACCCTCTGCCCCAGCCACCCCACCAGCCACAACCACCCCACCACCCTCTGCCCCAGCCACCCCACCACCCTCTGCCCCAGCCAACCCACCAGCCACCCCACCACCCTCTGCCCCAGCCACCCCACCACCCTCTGCCCACAGCCACCCCAACAGCCACCCCGCCAGCCTCTGCCCCAGCCACCCCACCACCCTCTGCCCCAGCCACCCCACCAGCCACCCCACCACCCTCTGCCCCAGCCACCCCACCAGCCACAACCACCCCACCACCCTCTGCCCCAGCCACCCCACCAGCCTCTGCCCCAGCCACCCCACCACCATCTGACCAGCCACCCCTCTGCCCCAGCCACCCCACCACCCTCTGCCCCAGCCACCCCACCAGCCACAACCACCCCACCACCCTCTGCCCCAGCCACCCCACCACCCTCTGCCCCAGCCACCCCACCAGCCACCCCACCACCCTCTGCCCACAGCCACCCCACCAGCCACCCCACCACCCTCTGCCCCAGCCACCCCACCACCCTCTGCCCCAGCCACCCCACCAGCCACCCCACCACCCTCTGCCCCAGCCACCCCACCAGCCTCTGCCCCAGCCACCCCACCACCCTCTGCCCCAGCCACCCCTCTGCCCCAGCCACCCCACCACCCTCTGCCCCAGCCACCCCACCAGCCTCTTCCCCAGCCACCCCACCAGCCACAACCACCCCACCACCCTCTGCCCCAGCCACCCCACCACCCTCTGCCCCAGCCACCCCACCACCCTCTGCCCCAGCCACCCCACCAGCCACCCCACCACCCTCTGCCCCAGCCACCCCACCACCCTCTGCCCACAGCCACCCCACCAGCCTCTGCCCCAGCCACCCCACCACCTTCTGCCCCAGCCACCCCACCACCCTCTGTCCCAGTCACCCTCTGCCCCAGCCACCCCACCAGCCACAGCCACCCCACCACCCTCTGCCCCAGCCACCCCACCACCCACAGCCACCCCACCACCCTCTGCCCCAGCCACCCCAACACCCACCCCACCACCTCTGCCCCAGCCACCCCACCACCCACAGCCACCCCACCACCCTCTGCCACCCCACCACCCACCCCACCACCTCTGCCCCAGCCACCCCACCAGCCACCCCACCACCCACAGCCACCCCACCACCCTCTGCCCCAGCCACCCCACCACCCTCTGCCCCAGCCACCCCACCACCCACAGCCACCCCACCACCCTCTGCCCCACCCACCCCACCACCTCTGCCCCAGCCACCCACAGCCACCCCACCTCTGCCCCAGCCACCCCACCACCCTCCTGCCCCAGCCACCCTACTGCCCCAGCCACCCTACCACCCTCTGCCCTCCTACCACCCCACTACCCTGTCACTGTCCTCCTACCACCCTCTGCCCCAGCCACGCTACCACCCTCTGCCCCAGACACGCTACCACCCTCTGCCCCAGCCACGCTACCACCCTCTGCCCCAGCCACGCTACCACCCTCTGCCCCAGCCACCCTACCACCCTCTGCCCCAGCCACCCTACCACCCTCCGCCCAGCCACCCTACCACCCTCCGCCCCAGCCACCATCTGCCCCAGCCACCCTACCACCTTCTGCCCCAGCCACCCTACCGCCCCAGCCACCCTACCACCCTCTGCCCCAGAAACCCTACCACCCTTTGCCCCAGCCACCCTACCACCCTCTGCCCTCCTACCACCCCACTACCCTGTCACTGTCCTCCTACCACCCTCTGCCCCAGCCACCCTACCAGCCTCTGCCCCAGAAACCCTACCAGCCTTTGCCCCAGCCACCCCACTGCCCTGTCACTGTCCTCCTACCACCCCACTACCCTGTCACTGTCCTCCTACCACCCCACTACCCTGTCACTGTCCTCCTACCACCCTCTGCCCCAGCCACCTTACCACCCTCTGCCCCAGCCACCTTACCACCCTCTGCCACAGCCACCCTACCACCCTCTGCAACAGGACCTTATACACACAATGCAAACCCTATTTTTAACTTTAGATGTTAGTGGGGGCCTCATGTTTGAGTTTCGCCTAAGGCCTCACAAAGTCTAGAGCCGCCACTGCACACAGTGCAATATAACTACAGCTCCTTATACACACAGTGTAATATAACTACAGCTCCTTATACACACACAGTGCAATATAACTACAGCTCCTTATACACACACAGTGCAATATAACTACAGCTCCTCATACACACACAGTGCAATATAACTACAGCTCCTTATACAAGCACAGTGCAATATAACTACAGCTCCTCATACACACACAGTGTAATATAACTACAGCTCCTTATACACACACAGTGTAATATAACTACAGTTCCTCATACACACACAGTGCAATATAACTACAGCTCCTTATACTCACACAGTGCAATATAACTACAGCTCCTTATACACACACAGCGCAATATAACTACAGCTCCTTATACACACACAGTGCGATATAACTACAGCTCCTTATACACACGCAATGCAATATAACTACAGCTCATTATACACACACAGTGCGATATAACTACAGCTCCTTATACACACACAGTGCGATATAACTACAGCTCCTTATACACACACAGTGCAATATAACTACAGCTCCTTATACACACACAGTGCAATATAACTACAGCTCCTTATACACACGCAATGCAATATAACTACAGCTCCTTATACACACACAGTGCGATATAACTACAGCTCCTTATACACACACAGTGTAATATAACTACAGCTCCTTATACACACACAGTGCAATATAACTACAGCTCCTTATACACACACAGTGCACTATAACTACAGCTCCTTATACACACACAGTGCAATATAACTACAGCTCCTTATACTCACGCAATGCACTTGCATTTATGTTAGTGCTGGTATTTGAATCCAGGGGTGTATTTATAGATAATTTTGGTGTTTAACACAGAGTTTAACACAGAGGTGTGTATGTTATTGTTGTTTCGATGCAGGAGTGTGTTTGAATGTAGTGTTGAAGTTTGAATGCATAAGTGTATTTGTGTTTACTGTTGACACGTGAATGCACATATACACATTTACTGCCACACACATTGTGATACACATAAACGTACACACACACACACACACACTGAAACACATGTAGATACACAGATATACACACTGGCACAAATGCAGATGTACAAACTTATATGCACGCACTGACACACATACAGACACAAAGATACACACATACAAACAAACGCAGATACATAACCTGACAAATATGAAGATACACAGACACAAAGATACAAACAAACACAGATACATAACTTGACAAATACGAAGATACACAGACACAGAGATACAAACAATGACACATATGTGAATACTCAGACACAGATACACACACTGACTACATACAGAAACACAAAAATACACACTGATACATACACCCAGATTCACATACTGACAACATACAGATACACACACTGATAACAGATACACTGATATTTGGTTTGAGTGTTACTAAGCTGAGCCTAGGGAACTCAAAATTAACAAATCATTGTTCACCTGACATGGCTTCCCAATTATAGCTGTGGGAGGAGTTCATAGGAGTTCAGGAGTTTTCAGGAATTAAGGGTTGAGATTTGGGCTTGCCCAAAGGCAAGACATATTGGGAATAGTCACATGATTTTTCTTTGGGCTCCAGCAATGTAGCAATGACACAGGAAAAAGTAATATGGAAATAAATTGGAAGTAAAATAATTCAGCAACGATAATGGTGGCTTTAAAAGTACAGTTTGCATGTGAGTGTCATTATGCCTGTCAGTGTGTGTGTCACTTTGTCTGTCAGTGTGCGTGTCACTATGTCTGTCAGTGTGCGTATCACTATGTCTGTCAGTGTGTGTGTCAGTATATCTGTCAGTGTGTGTGTCACTTTGTCTGTCAGTGTGCGTGTCACTATGTCTGTCAGTGTGCGTATCACTATGTCTGTCAGTGTGCGTGTCCGTATGTCTTTCAGTGTGCGTGTCACTATGTCTGTCAGCGTGCGTTTCCGTATGTCTGTCAGTGTGCGTATCACTATGTCTGTCAGTGTGCGTGTCCGTATGTCTGTTAGTGTGCGTGTCAGTATGTCTTTCAGTGTGTGTGTCAGTATGTCTGTCAGTGTGCGTCACTATGTCTGTCAGTGTGCGTGTCCCTATGTCTTTCAGTGTGTGTATCACTATGTCTGTCAGTGTGTATCACTATGTCTGTCAGTGTGTATCACTATGTCTGTCAGTGTGTGTCATTATGTCTGTCAGTGTGTCTATCACTATGTCTATCAGTGTGTGTCACTATGTCTGTCAGTGGGTCTATCACTATGTCTATCAGTGTGTGTCACTATGTCTGTCAGTATGTGTGTCAGTATATCTGTCAGTGTGTGTCACTATGTCTGTCAGTGTGTGTCAGAATGTCTGTCAGTATATCTGTCAGTGTGTGTGTCAGTATATCTGTCAGTGTGTGTGTCACTATGTCTGTCAGTGTGCGTGTCAGTATGTGTGTCAGTGTGTGTGTCACTATGTCTGTCAGTGTGTGTTATTATGTCTGTCAGTGTGTGTGGCAGTATATCTGTCAGTGTGTGTGTCACTATGTCTGTCAGTGTGCGTGTCAGTGTGTGTGTCACTATGTCTGTCAGTGTGTGTTATTATGTCTGTCAGTGTGTGTGGCAGTATATCTGTCAGTGTGTGTGTCACTGTGTCTGTCAGTGCGTGTCACTATGTCTGTCAGTGTGCGTGTCAGTAGGAGAAAACTTTTACCCCAACGTGCAGCATAGATGTGACTAGACTATAACTCATTATATGGGAAGGACCAACCAAAAGATATTGGAAACTACCAACCAATATATATATTATGGTTACTAGAATAGAGCCTATATAACGGCCAATAGTTGTTCTTTATGGGTAAACAAATAATAAAGTTAATTAAATTGGAAAAATATGTTTTGGTATGTACTAATAATAAATGTTCCGAATTTACAATCTTTCATGAACAGAAGCCTCTTATGTACCAACAGTTTCAAAATAAGTGATATAAGAAAGCAGTATTAAATAAGAGTTTTACCAAAGAAAGACATTAGATAAGGCTCACGCCACAAGAAATTCTATTTTTAGAGATTAAACACTGAATATGATAAAGAAAAGTTAAGAAATCAGTTCACGTGAACCGGACTCTCGATGTACCATGTGAATAGTGTAAGCTTACCTTCATATATTTAAATCTTCACTGTAGAAAGTGTTGCGTAATGTGTTATACATAATATAGAAAATAGTGCTAGATTAAATAAATCAATGTACATTATCAATGTAAAAAATGTACCTTGAACTTTTATCATCATGACATTGTTTTAAATAATAATTCAACACAAGATTCCCCCTGGAATAATAAGGAAGGGGGGACA
The DNA here is from genome assembly GCF_036172605.1 of Pelobates fuscus. Taxonomy (NCBI): domain Eukaryota; kingdom Metazoa; phylum Chordata; class Amphibia; order Anura; family Pelobatidae; genus Pelobates; species Pelobates fuscus. Next base: position 11,375,516 of record NC_086318.1, on the reverse strand, counting down.
TGACTGCTGCCCAAGTGATACCGGAGAAACTGACGGAAGCCAAGCACAGAGAGATGGACACAGGTTTCTTCAGGAAGGAAGAGATTCTTTATTGGATCACCGATCGGGACTCAGAGGGACTAGCGTCACCAAAATACAGCAAAGTCTGAGTACTGAATACATAGAGTACATTCCTTATATAGCACTGTAGCTCCTCCCACAATTAACTACACCCACACATACCCTTAACCTATTTAATGAATAGAGTCTAAACTCATCCATCCGGTCTAACCACGTGGCTCATCTGATACAAAGGAGAGGGACGCGTAATTCCAGTTCTTACATTCCTGCACCTGGTCAGTACAGTGATGACAGTATCTTAGCTACGTGTTATTAACTAACTGATACTACAAACACATATACATACATATGCCTTGTGGCAATCTTAGCCTGCTAAACTTGTATTTTACTGGAATTACATCACATTCCCCCCTTTGATGCCTCTGATATTTCACAATTACTTGAGGCATCACTTAACCTTGGTTTGCATATACCTCAGGTTACCATGAACCAGACCAGACTTATCTTATGATGTGAATCTTCAACATTCATCTTCTTGCATTGGTTCTCCCTGATCTAGAGCCTTATACTTATATATCGCCATTATCTGTGCAGCAGCCTTCCTCTCTGCTATACTTCCTATCAGGCTTTGCACAGACCTAACTACTAAGGGTATAAGACACGGTAGGAGTAGACACAACAGTAAAATCAGTAGGACTCCACCTACCACTGCCTTAAGCCCTCCAAACCACTCATACCAGCTACCAAACCAACTACTTGGATTGTACCCTTTCCATACCTGAGTAGGCACATGCGCTAGTTTAACCATATGGCTAGTAAGCTCAGCTATTGCTTGCCCTTCGTCATCTATTTGAAGACAGCAATTACTTAGGTTAAACTTCCCACATACACCTCCCTCTACTGCCAAAAGGTAATCCAAGGCTAATCTATTTTGGTAGACTGCTGTCCTCATCCTGGTGTTATGCTTCGCTAGAAGATTGAGTGCTTGTGATGTCTCATTTGTGATAATCTCAACCACCGCCTGTAATCTTATAATACGGTTGAGCATATAAATAGGGGTTCTATAACCAAAGGTACCATCCTCAGCCCACGTGGCTGGCCCATAGTAATCTATAATACGCTGGGGAGGCCATTCATCATCTTCCCAGGCGCCTATCTCTATGGGTCCCCTTTTCTTCCTATGATTCACATCATACACTTTAACACCTAAAGTCTCACCTGTTTCAATCGGTAACAAGAAGAAGGATGGTTTGAGCATACCCAACACACATGCCCCTTCCCAGTCCTGTGGCAACTCCGAATAGGCTTTCTTACCACAGATCCAGTACAAATTTGCTGGGGCTCTCCAAGTAGATGTGATGGATAGATCAAACCACACATCCTTTAAATTGGCATATCTAGCAAACGGGTTAGATGGTTCTGAGACATTTGAAGCCGACCACCAAGTTGTATTCTTTGTATCATCATCATAAGCTTTTTGCCCTAGACAAGTTAATTCTCCTACAGAAGTATTATACATTATTCCTTTCCTTGCTATGCAAACATAACCTATGATGGAGGTCTTTAATCTCCACTCAGATTTACCTCTAACACTCATATGATAATCGGCTTGTGTAGATATTAATTGGTCAACTGCCTCAGAACCGGACATTACCTCCTTTGCTTCCCAAGGCCATTGGTCTCCCATGTTAGTACCTCCACACACATAGCAGTTGGTAACATTAAGACTACCGGCAATACTTTCAGCTAAATCGATGAACAGGTTTTTAGCATTATGGGGGATCTTATTATCTATACTCATCTCTTCGTAAAAGGAATGGTATACTTGATGAGTCTGGGAGGATACCGTATCAGTCTCTATCCCTATAAATAATATTGTCCCAGGGTCTAAACCCGTCCCGTATATTTGAAACCCAAATAAATTTCCATACTTATCTAAGAACTTGTCGGGGTTATTTATAAGAATATGGACTGGGTTGCATTCCATAGACTTACAATAAGGGCTAGTCGGCAACTTAGTAACAATCATGTCTTTGTCTACTGTCTGTCCCCAAGTTGCCCACCCCACACAAGACCAATATGGGCAAAAGTTATAATCTCTATTTGGGCATCTAGGACTTACATATTTATTTTTGCTACTGGGACAAATATATTTATCGTTAGACCCATACGTCCTCTCCCATCTAAGATCCCCACATACATTCCACGGCTTTCTACCACTCGATATCGCTTTACACGCATCAAATAGCAGAACACCCGAAGAATGTACGGATTCTAACACCGTTTTATTAATTAGGGTCCCCTGAGGATCTCCATTCCTGAGAGTCAACCAAATTGTACGAGGCTGATACTCCGGACTGAAGCACTTAGGTTCTCCTACTCCTAAATGGCACACACTATAATCTATATTTAAGTATCTACATCTCGATACATCTCCTTTACATTCGTATTGTGAATGCCAAATTAGGGTTTGGGAAATATGGTTACCTGTTCTCGTAGTCTTAATGCATACCTCACAGCTAGGAGTGTCGGTACCTCTACCTTCCTGAATATAAAAACACATATAAATAAACACTATCAAAAGCACATCTTTCGCCGTCATCCTCAGTCTTCGTCCGTGCGATGGAACCTCAGCTTCCAGGATGTGAGGGCTGCAGGGAATGGAGTTCTGCTCATCTTCACAGGTGTCCCTTCGAGACTTTCCTGGCTTATACACTATGTGATGGTAAGCGGACAGGCTTTATTATGGCCTTCTCACTCACACCTGTAACAATAAAATTTGTAATCCACAATAATTCCTCGTTACTCCGACTGAGTAGTACGTTTTAACCGGATCTTGCAGGGATTCTCTGGATCTGCTGTAACTTGCCAAGAATCGACTGCTGCTGGTTTAACCCTGGAGTGATGTATCCACGGAGTCACTTCTGCTACTTTTATTGCTGTAGGGGTAGACAAAAGAACAACATAAGGACCTCTCCACTTGGGCCCTAACGGTACATTATTCCACTCTTTAATCCACACTTGGTCTCCTGGATGGTAACTATGAACAGGGGGATAAATATTCACAGGTAATCTATCTTGTACCCATTTCTGTACCTCCTCCATAGTCTTACCCAACTCTACAACCTGCTGCCGAGTAATTCCTTCTCCCAACTGACTCAAGTCCCCCCTTAAGTTACCAAGTACGGGAGGTGGTCGCCCATACATGATTTCAAAAGGAGAGAGGCCCATCCTTCTGGTAGGGGTACTGCGGATTCGCAATAAAGCTATGGGTAAGAGAACGTTCCACTTAAGTTGGGTTTCCTGACACATTTTAGCCAACTGGTTCTTTATAGTTCTATTCATTCTCTCTACCTTACCAGAACTCTGGGGTCTATATGCAGTATGAAGCCTCCACTTTATACCAAGCATATGAGTCAGTTGTTGTAGGCACTGATGAACAAAAGCTGGACCATTGTCCGATCCTATAGAACAGGGTAGTCCATATCGGGGTATTATTTCTCGTAGCAGGAATCTCACAACTTCTCCTGCTTTCTCTGTACGAGTAGGACATGCTTCTACCCAGCCTGAATAGGTGCACACAATTACCAGCAGGTAACGATGTCCACCCGATTTAGGCATCACTGTAAAGTCTATTTGTAGATCGGACATGGGGAGTCCCCCCATAAACTGAACTCCTGGTGGCTTTACTGGTCCTTGTCTTGCATTATTCTTAGCACACGTTACACATCTGCGTACAATGGCCTGAGTCAAGTTGGACAATCTTGGTATGTAGAAATGTTTCCTGAGAGATTCTTCAGTACTGTCTCTCCCAGAATGTGTCCCGTTGTGATAATTTTGGACAATTTCTACCGCTAGCGATGCTGGTATAACTATTCTTCCATCTTCTAGCTGATACCACTTGTTCTCCAAATACTTTCCCGGTTCAGTCTTTAACCACTCCTCTTCTTGAGCTGTATAAACTGGAGTCCATTGGGACAGTGGAGTTGGTATAAGAGCAGCTATATGCCCCACATACTCCTGTCTTCCTGATTCAGCAGCACGCTTAGCTGCACTATCTGCCATCCGATTTCCCTTGGTTACATCACCATCTCCTCTCAGATGCGCTCGACAATGTATGATACCGACTTCTTTCGGCTCCCACACTGCTTCCAATAGTTGTAGGATTTCAGCTGCGTACTTGATTTCTTTGCCTTCTGAATTCAGTAGTCCTCTTTCTTTATACAAAGCTCCGTGGGCATGAGTGGTTAAAAACGCATACTTAGAGTCCGTATAGATATTTACTCTTAAACCTTCAGCCAATTGTAACGCTCGTGTTAGTGCTATTAATTCTGCCTTTTGTGCTGATGTTCCTTTCGCCAGTGGCCGAGCTTCTATCACCTTGTCTATTGTTGTCACTGCATATCCTGCATAGCGGATCCCTTCTTTCACATAACTACTGCCGTCGGTGTAATATTGAACATCGGGGTTCTGGATGGGAAAATCACGAAGATCTGGTCTACTTGAGAATACTTCGTCCATTACTTCCAAACAATCATGTTGACTTTCAGTAGGTTGTGGCAAAAGGGTAGCTGGATTTAAGGTGTTTACAGTCTCTAAATGCACTCTTGGGTTTTCACACAACATTGCTTGATACTTGGTCATACGGCTATTACTAAACCAATGATTTCCTTTGTAATCCAACAACGTCTGTACTGCATGTGGGACTCGTACATAAAGTTCTTGACCCAGAGTGAGTTTATCGGCTTCAGCTACTAGCAGGGCGGCTGCAGCTACGGCTCTTAGACAAGGTGGAAGTCCGCTGGCCACTGCATCCAGTTGCTTAGACATGTAGGCAACAGGTCTTTGCCATGATCCCAAGTACTGTGTCAATACTCCCACAGCCATTCTTCTTTGCTCGTGTACATATAAGTAGAATGGTCGTGTGTGATCAGGTAGACCTAATGCTGGGGCACTCATCAAAGCCTTCTTCACATCTTCAAATGCCGTTTGCTGTTCTTGGGTCCATAAGAAGGGGTCGTGCTCTGTACCTTTGATAGCTGCGTACAGAGGTTTTGCTAGTATCGCATAACTGGGAATCCATATCCTACAGAAGCCTGCTGCCCCCAAGAATTCTCGCACTTGTCTTCTATTCTTGGGTATTGGTATTTGGCAGACAGCCTCTTTTCTCTCTGGCCCCATAATTCTTTGACCTTCAGAGATATGGAATCCTAGATACTTGACAGTTGGCAAACACAACTGAGCCTTCTTTCTAGACACCTTGTATCCTGCCTTCCAGAGAATGTGTAGTAGATCGTGCGTTGCTTGCTGACAGATTTCTTTTGTAACTGCTGCTATCAACAAGTCATCTACATATTGTAACAATACACACTCTCCTGGGATGGACTCGAAATCCAATAGATCTTGACTTAGGGCTGAACCAAATAGGGTAGGTGAATTTTTAAACCCTTGGGGCAGTCTTGTCCAAGTCATTTGGCGTTTTGAGCCCGTTACAGCGTTCTCCCATTGGAAAGCAAAAATACATTGACTTTCTGCGGCAATTCGGAGGCAAAAGAAGGCATCTTTGAGATCTAAGACTGTGAAGTAAGTAGCCCCGCCCGGAATTAAAGCAAGCAGGTTATATGGATTGGGTACAACTGGATGTATGCTAACAACCGCATCATTGACTGCTCTTAAGTCCTGCACAGGTCGATACTCATCTGTGCCGGGCTTTTGAACAGGCAGCAATGGGGTGTTCCAGGGGGAAGTACAGAATTTTAGGATACCATACCGTATGAACTTATCCAGATAAGATTGGATGTTCTTCTTAGCCTTCTGCGGAATGTGATATTGTCTTAGGCTCACTGGATAAACCCCATGTTTCAGTTCAATTTTTATTGGTGGAATATTGCGGGCCAGTCCTGGTGGGTTGTTCTCTGCCCAAACTCCTGGTATGTTAAACAATGTCTCATCACTCCTAGGGTTTTGGCTAGTCAACACTGTATAAAGTCGCCACTCTTCTTCCTTTGGTACGGATAAAGTCATAATACCTGAAGGTCCATTAAACTTTAAAGATGTTGTTCCATCTGGTAGGAACGTAATCTGCGCTTGTAATTTTGATAGCATATCACGTCCCAGCAATTGGACTGGACATTCAGGCATATAAAGGAATTGGTGTTTTACTACGTGGCCTCCCAATGTACAGAGTCGACTTTTAAGAACCGGTTTTTCAGCACTTCTTCCAGTTGCTCCTATCACAGTAATAGTCCTTCCAGATGGAGGAGCAACTAGATTAGTCACCACTGAATGTTCAGCACCAGTGTCGATCATGAACGCACTCCTTTTCCCCCCTATTGATACATCGACCATAGGCTCCGCTCGACCAAGGGGGATGGAGCCCGGTCGGTATCAATAGTCCTCCATGACCGTGTCAGCCAATCCTACAAAGTCCCTACCTTCTCTATCGCGAGACCTTTGCGCTGCTGGAATATACCTGTCTTCCCTAACACTTCCTCTGTTCCCATTACTCCCTCTATAACCATTACTCCCTCCGGGACCTCCTCTACCTCTCGCTCTGCCTCTAAAGTTTCCGTAGCCTGCCCTGGGTTGGTCTCTCTCGTACTGCTCTCTTTGCGGACATTCGTTCCTCCAATGCCCTTCTTCCTTGCAATACGCGCACTGATCCCTACTCAAAGGCTCCCTACTCCATCTATTATTGCCTCTATCTGGGCCCCGTTTATCTACGCCTGCGATCGCTACCGCTAGCATATCAGCCTTTTTACGCATCTTGCGCTCTTCCTCTTTCTTACTTTCTGTATCCCTGTTCATATAAACCTTATTAGCTACCTCCATTAGTTGGGTGATGGACATACCTGCAAACCCTTCTAACTTTTGTAGCTTGCGCTTAATATCTCCGTAAGCTTGGCTGACAAAGGCGGAGTTAACCATTCGGGAATTGTCTGCGTCTTCCGGATTAAAGGGGGTGTACAAGCGGTACGCCTCCAATAATCGGTCATAAAAGACACTGGGCGCTTCATCGCTTTTCTGGATCACCTCAACTGTCTTCGACATGTTAATGGCTTTCTTTCCTCCGGCTTTCATGCCAGCAATTATAGCGTCTCTATAGGCTCTGAGTTGAACCATATCAGCACCATTTACGTTCCAATCGGGATCAGTATTGGGATAATGTGTTGCGGCCCATGCTGCTGGATTAGCTTGGTTCAAAGCACGGGCTCTATCCTCTAATGCTTTAATGGCTGCTTGATTTATTCTTGTCCTTTCCTCATTGTTAAATAAAGTCATTAATAACTGCTGGCAATCAGCCCATGTCGGATTATGTGTCTGTACTATTGAGGTGAACAGATCAGTCATGGCTTGTGGTTTCTCAGTATACGAGGAATTATGGGTCTTCCAGTTTAAAAGGTCGGTAGTGGTGAAAGGGACATATACGAAGACAGGGTCAGCGTGTGCCATTTGACCTGCGGCATCGATATAAGCTGACCCGGGATTTAAGCGAAGAGGCATCTGATAGTGCTTTAATTGTTGGGCACCAGTCAACTGTCGGGTTTGGATGGGGCTACGTAGGGAAGCGTCAGTCATGGGTTCCGGTCGGGGAGAGATAGGGTATGGGGATGTGGGAGGTTGGTTTTGGGAAAAGGTAGTGAATAGAACACTTCGGGCCGAGCTAGATGAAGCTTGACCGGAAGTCTGAAGTGGCGCCAAATCAGGATATTCATTTTTAATGGAGGTTGGTCTATCTGGTTCCGGAAGGGGAGATTTAGTACGAGGGGGGGTGGATCCTGTACTGGAGGAGGAAGCGGAAGTGGATGAGGGTAATGAGGGGAGGGGTGCAGGACTTCCTGCGTTTGCGTCACTTCTTCTTAACGGAAAGTAAGGGGGCGGCAAAGGGATCTCGGACTCAGGGGGCGTGTCCAAAATGGGCCTAACACCAGTCCTAGTGGACGAACAAGTCCTAGCTACCATGAGGCGACACTGCTCCTCGTGGCATGTCCGGAGCCATTTTGGCGAGTCATTTACGGCCTGTCTCCAACAATCAATATAAGGAAACTGGCCGTAAAGTTCAGGCCTACCTGATACAGCCACGTGTAAGCGCTGTACCAGAGTTGGATCCAAACTGCCACGTGGCGGCCATGCCGCAACCAAAGTAGGCCACTCCCTAGTGCACAAAGTGACCAAACGTACAGGGGACATCTTAACCCCAAAATCACAAACTTTGAATCCCTTTTTAAAATTCTTAACCATACATCCTAAGGGATCCGGAATCGTTGACTGCGACGCACCCATACTTAACAATGGAACGTCGTCGACAACGATTACTATACACGCGTACTATTCAACAGTCACACCCGTTTCCTCTGGCAACAGCACCACGTGGTACGGTTACCAAGTGAAACGTACACAATAACAATAAACACTCAGGGAATTCCCGTACACACACAGCTGCTACACCAGTCACTATATAATCAATATTATGCCCTTTGGCGTAACTACACAGTCACCCACGCTATAATTCTCTATATACGAATTACCCGTCTATAACACACCCCAGTAACATCGTCTTTTACAAATAGCGGTTACAGTACGGTTAGCATAGGTCAAAGCACAAGTTAAGGTCACAATACAATTATTAGTGGTTGTGGTGTTAAACATGCAATGGACGACAATGATTAGTACTTATTATATAATGTCAGTAAATATACAGGGTTATGGTACCGTGCACTATAATACAGCAACACACTATTAACACTCTCGCTAGACGGCTGAGCTCGCGCTATCTAACAAGATATACACTTTACTAAAACAATCGTTAACACATTTACAATTCCCAACTAAACTATTGGCCAGTACCTTGAATGGACTACCTAAAACTATATACACCCGTTTTGGTTAGCCACACTGCCCAATCACCACATATACATAGCGAGCTAGAGAACCGAATTTACACAGGCGCCTCTTAGTCGCACTATACAACGAGCTAGAGATCCGAATTTACACAGGCGCCTCTTAGTCGTACTATCAAAAGTCTAGTGGGTTCCAAATTTACACGCCTTCCCACTTAGCCCAGATAGGATGAGAACTAGCGAACCGAATTTACACAGGCGCCGCTTAGTCTCCCGGTCCCTCCGACCTAGCGAACGTAATATACACCCTAGAACGCTAGTCTAGACAAGACACCGGTGTCCGGCTAGGGCTATCTTACACCAGGACCCCGCCTGACTAACCAAATCAAACGGTCTGACTAAAGAGCGTTCGATCGAGCGGTGCGCCTTCGCTCCTTCCCTCCGACAGAGGGGGCAGATACACAGATTCAAAAACCCCTTTGGGCCTACCGCACAATCGGTATACCCCTAGCGGGTCCTGCCGTCTAAAACAGCAGTTGTCTTACCTCCTCGTTCCTGAACCTGAGTTCACACTCATCGACGGGGACACCCCAGCACTTCTCACGTAGAGGCCGATGATCTCCTGGACAACAGACCAGTGGCGCCGAGACGAAGGGAGGTCCACGCAGAAGTTCAGGGGTGCAGCCGTAGAGAACGTGGGCAAAGATAGACCGTCTCACGCCTCTGCCTCTCAGCTACCGTTGAACGATGAGCTTCCCGGCCAATGCACCAAATGATACCGGAGAAACTGACGGAAGCCAAGCACAGAGAGATGGACACAGGTTTCTTCAGGAAGGAAGAGATTCTTTATTGGATCACCGATCGGGACTCAGAGGGACTAGCGTCACCAAAATACAGCAAAGTCTGAGTACTGAATACATAGAGTACATTCCTTATATAGCACTGTAGCTCCTCCCACAATTAACTACACCCACACATACCCTTAACCTATTTAATGAATAGAGTCTAAACTCATCCATCCGGTCTAACCACGTGGCTCATCTGATACAAAGGAGAGGGACGCGTAATTCCAGTTCTTACATTCCTGCACCTGGTCAGTACAGTGATGACAGTATCTTAGCTACGTGTTATTAACTAACTGATACTACAAACACATATACATACATATGCCTTGTGGCAATCTTAGCCTGCTAAACTTGTATTTTACTGGAATTACATCACACAAGATTGTGGGATGGATTAATAAAAGATACAATGTTGCTAAGACTTGGGGTTTCTTAAGGAAGGGGAGAGGGAGGGGACTTACCAGTCGGCAGGATCAGTTGAGGGCTCCTGACTGTTTCTTAGCTGACTGTCCCCTGTAATAAAAAAAAAATAAAAAAATAAAAAATATTATTATTCTCAAAAAAAAAAAAAATATTTTTGGCAGATCACCTAAACGGCGAATCTACCCTGAGCTATTCTTGCTGTGATGGCTGCCCCAGCTGCTGACTTACAGAGGCTTTTGCAGACTTACCTTGAGGCCCACGGTCGAGGGGCCTTGGATGAATTGATGTCGGGGGTCAGGAGCATGGCCCAGGAGGAAGGAGAGGCACCCGGTCAGCCTGTGGCATCTGGCGGACGGAGGGCCAGGAGATCGTGGCCTCCGTCGCGCCTTTCCCCTAGCCCGGTCCGGCAGCGTGAGCGGAGGCATGGTGGCGGCTCGGCTGCGCACTTGGAGCGGCCATCGGTCCCCAGGAGGCAAAGGAGCCGGACTTTGCATGGTGTCCAGGCCCAAGATGGCGGCGGCGGTAATGGCGGAGGTGAGGCAGAGAGATCGCGCAGTCCGCGCTCTTCTCTTCTGGCCCAACCGGAAGTGACGTCACAGCGCACGCTGAGCATGCGCACGCGGGAGGACAACGTCAGGACGCAAGGCGCGTACGTGATGGCATCGCGCAGGAGAGCGCAGCCGTCACAGGCCTTGCGTTCCACCGTGCGTTCCACGGGAATTACGCCAGTTTTGGAGCCGGCTTGCAGCAGTGGCAGTCTCCGAAGAGGGTGGTCGGGCCAGGAGGCTGACCGTGGGTCCCCCCATTCCTCTGCAGGTTCCAGTTCCGGATCGGAGGAGGAGGCATCCCAGCATCCTCAGGCAGCAATTGGTGAGTGTTGCGCCAGCGCCTGGGATGCGCTGGCGGTAGATAGGAATAGGGGGTTTGGGGGGGGAGGAGGTGCTGGGGTTGCTAAGGGCAGTTTTAGGTAGGCTCCCAGGCCCAGCTGCTAGCGCGCTCCCTTCCCAGTCAGGGGATACGAGTCGCCAAGTGGGTCGCTCTGGGGGAGTGCGGGGGTGCTTGCCGGGTTGCGAATTGTCCCCCCTAGGTATGCATGTGGCGTTAGAGGTTAAGGAGAAAATCATAAAAGGTGAGTACGTAGATGTCCTGGCCCTGGTCCATCCGGACCGGGAGTCAGTGGATAGACCGCGACGGGGGGAGTCGGCAGACGGCGAGAAGGGTAAGCAGCTGCCGCGTACTTTTGGCAATTGGCTTCATGGGTTCTCCATATTTGCGAGCGTGTTGACGCGGGCCTTCCCTGAGAAGGCACCGGCGTTGTTTGGGTACTTAGATTTGATATGGGGGGCATACAAGGTTTATGGGGGTCAATGTTGGTTCCGCTATGACCAACAATTTCGCCAGAAGTTGGCGGTGTGGCCGGGTATGGACTTTGGGGTACAGGACGGGAGCCTTTGGCTCTTGTTGATGACCCCCAGTCGTCCGTCCCCCTTTCCTGGTGATGCCGGCGCACCGTCCAGTGCGCCGACTGGGCAGCGCAGGGGCGTCTGTTGGCTCTACAATGAGAGCCAGTGCAAGTGGTTTGGATCGTGTCGTGTCCCACCCGGCCCTGCGCTGCTTTAAGAAGGGTAGGCAAGGAGGGAGGCCCGCTAGGGAGGATCTCCCTAGAGGGGAGGACTCCGGTGAGTGCCCTAAGGTTGCGCCCTTGGCTCGCCAAGTACCCCAAGCGTAAGGACGCAGAGGTCCTACTGGAGGGGTTTTCGGTGGGGTTTTGGATTCCGATTCCCCTTCATTAGCGGACAATCTGCGTTCGGTTGTGGGTAAAGAAGAGATCTTAGAGGGGAAGTTGCTGAAAGAAGTTCAGTTGGGCAGGATGGCCGGCCCATTTGAGGCGCCGCCATTTCCCAATTTGCGGGTCTCCCCGTTGGGATTAGTCCCTAAGAAGGAGCCTGGATCCTTTCATCTCATTCACCACCTGTCCTACCCGTCAGGTGGATCGGTGAATGATGACATTGACAGGGAGGTGTCGCACGTTCGCTATGCCTCCTTTGATCGGGCTCTGGAGGTGGTCCGGGAGGCAGGGAGCGGTGCTCAGTTGGCTAAGTCGGACATCGAGTCCGCTTTTCGACTGCTCCCGGTCCACCCGGACTGCTTTCACCTGTTGGGTTGCCGGTTTCAGGGTTCCTTCTTCATAGATATGTGTTTGCCAATGGGCTGCGCCATCTCCTGTTCTTATTTTGAGATGTTCGCGTCCTTTTTGGAATGGGTGGTTGCTCAGGTATCCGGGTTGGCGTCGCTGACGCACTATTTGGACGATTTTTTGTTTGTGGGCCCACGGACGTCGGATGACTGCGTGAGGCTCTTAGATTCATTCCGAGCTATCGCGTCGGATTTTGGTGTGCCCATAGCAGAGGAAAAGACGGTTGGGCCGGTGGGGGCTGGGGATTGAGGTGGACTCGCAAGTGTGGAGCTCATTCTTGGGTAGGTACAACGGTCAATCTTGCTGGTTGCGCCCGGCGGCTTCCAACATGGATTTGGAGTTGTACACGGACGCGTCAGGGGCAGTAGGCTTTGGGGCCTACTTTCAAGGACGATGGTGCGCGGAGGCTTGGCCCCGCCACTGGTTGGAGACCGAATTGGCAGGCAACCTAACGTTCCTGGAGCTCTTTCCAATAGTCATGGCAGTGGAACTGTGGGGTTCAGAACTGGCAAATCGGAAGGTGGTGGTGCACACGGACAACATGAGTGTTGTCCATGTGATCAACCGGTCGTCATCTTCATCCCCTCCGGTCTTGTCGCGGCTTCAGCACCTAGTCTTGCTTAGCTTAGAGTGTAATTTGTGGTTGGTTGCGCGGCACGTGCCTGGGGAGCGGAACGTTATAGCTGACTCTCTCTCTCGGTTTCAGTGGGACCGGTTTCGAGAGGCGGCTCCCGAGGCGGACCGGACTGGAACCTTGTGCCCGACCATTTCCACAATCTGAGCCGGTTGGTGAGGGGGTCAATGGCTGCGTCCACTTGGAGATCGTACTCGGCAGTGTGGCAGAGATGGTCGGATGTTTGCAAGGGTAGGGAAGTGTCCTCGGAGGAAGGTAGGTTGTCGGCTACGCTGGCTTTGTTGGAGTTGCTATGTGAGGAGGGTAAGTCGGCTGCGGCGGCCGAGAAGACGTTGTCGGACTTGTCCTTCCTGTTCCAGTGGTGTGGGTGGCAGGATGCTACTAAGGCGTTCTGCGTGGCGCGGGTCATGAAGGGATGGAAGAGAGATCGCAGGCCGGACGCGCGGCGTCCTATCTCTTATGAGATCCTGTGCAAAATATTGGAGCGGTTACCGCAGATCTGCGTGTCGCACTATGAGGTGCTCCTGTTTCGGGCCGCGTTTGCTATTTGTTTTTTGCCGCCCTGCGGGTCGGTGAGTTGGTGGCCCCAAGTACCAGGGCGCCAGCTGCCTTACAAATGGCGGATATTCAGGTTTCTACGGGGGACGTCGTGTTGTGCATCCGGAGGTCGAAGACGGACCAGATGGGGGTTGGCGCTTCGGTTCGGATTCAGGCTACTGGTCAGCTGTTTTGCCCGGTCAGGTTGCTGCGGGAGTTCTTGGAGGTACGTGGGAGGACAGCAGGGTCGTTGTTTAGGCACCAGGATGGGTCCGCGCTCAGTCGATTTCAATTCGCCAGAGTGCTTCGGACGAGCGTGCTAAACATTGGCTTGTCTCCCGGATGTTACACTACGCACTCCTTCAGGATTGGGGCGGCCACTCAGGCTAGTATACTGGGTCTTCCATCAGAGGCTCTCAAGAGGTTGGGCCGATGGCAATCGGGCCAGTTCCAGCTCTATGTGCGCCCTCACTTGCTTTAGGCCAGCGGCGCAGCGTAGTTATGGTTTTGTTGTTTCGTTGTAGGTTCTTCCCCGCGTTTCGTATGCATCATTGGACATTATTTTGTGTATTGGGCAGCTAGACGGGCAGAGAATAGACCCTATGGTTTTCCATACGAAATAGCGAGGGTACGTTGGAGAGGTATTCGGGGGTTATATGCTGAGCTGGTTCAGCTCAGGCGCTACGTGTCAGGGCCGATTACCCTGGTTGTTCACGTGGGCGGGAACGATGTCGGGCGGCGACGGTCGGTGGACCTGGTGCACGCGATGCGGCATGACGTGGCCCGCTGTGTCGCGTTGTTCAGGGACCTGACCCTCGTCTGGTCCGAGATTGTGCCCCGCCCGGTCTGGCGAACTGAGGGAAAGGGCAAGGCCTTGGAGCGCTATAGGTGGAAGGTCAATATGACCATGGCCCGGTTCATACGCCGCCTGGGTGGGTTTGTAGTGAGGCACGTTGAATTGGAGGGGGACAATGATGCACTCATGAGGCGGGATGGGGTGCATCTGTCCCCCATTGGGCTGGACATTTTTAACACGGGCCTGCAAGCAGGAATTGAGGAGGCGCTGTCGGCGGGGGGCGCGAGGAGGGGCATCGCGGTGGCGGTTTCCCTGGACAGCGCAGAGGAAGAAAGGACATTGGGGAGACGACAGCCGGCACGGAGCTGATGGCAAGGAGCTGGCTGTCGAGGCTCATGGTATCGAAGGTGTGAGAACTGCCTGTTGGGCAAACACCCAGGTGGGCAAACCAGGTGTCACGTGTGTTATTGGGGGGCAACGGGTTGATGGTTGGGTATGGTTGGGTCAGCTGTACTATTGTCCAATGCTCATGCCACATTGGGGACCCAATGTACTAGTCAGAAACTAGACTATGGATTGCCCTCCGCTGTTACAAAACATATTACTGGGAGCCTAAAATGAAGTTCCACAGGATGCAGTCATAGATGGTGTGTGTGGTAAGCCCTGTTTTCTCTTGCTCCAGTCTCAAGAGTTGGCTACTCCCAACACTAGAGTGGAAACCCCCTGGAATTCTCCTGCAATGATCAAGTTCAACTGTAGGCAAACATCCTGTCGTAGATGCTTTCTTTTCTCCTGCTTTAAAAGTTAGTTACTCCCCATACTAGAATTCCCTGGAATCCTCCTGCAATGATCAAGTATGGTTTGCACTTTTGTCTTGCCTTTGTGAATTGCACCCATCTTGTATAACAGTGCATGCTGAAAAAGGAATTCTCTCGCAGAGCTTTGAGCATGTTATAGGCTCCATCACACAATCCAACAACAGAGTGATGTCTGCTTGATCTCCCACCAATTTCTCACCATGTTCCTAATTGCCTGCAAGAATTTCGCTGAATTGTGCTTTTGGTCCATGACTTCATATTTAACAGGAGAGATAGATTGCCCTGCTGTTCAACAGACCCACTTACAGTCTAACATGCTGGTGAGGTTAGACTTCCTTCATTGCCACACCAATCCACTGTGGGATGCAAGTAGCATGCCAACAAGAAGAGGAAGGCATGTTGGCTACTGGGAGCACTCTATAAATCTGTGGTGAAATGCACCCACTTACCTACAGCTTTGCCCGGTTGCTCCTTCAGTAGTAGCTCACAGGGACAGTAAAGTAACAGTGTTACAAGGGAAGTACAGTAATGGGAAGAAAAAAGTACACCCTCTGCTAAAGCTTGGCTGAAACTGGGTTATGCATTATGACATTGATCTCAACACACACCAGCAAATCGTGATGGGGCCTTAAGAGAGCTGTGCATAAACAAATGCCAGCAAACGTCAATGAATTGAAGCAACGTTGCAAAGAAGAGTTTGCTAAAATTCCTTCACAATGATATGAGAGACTGATAAAGTCATAGAGAAAATGACCAAGTTATTACTGCTAACGGTAGTTCTACAAACCGTTTAATCATAAGGTGTACTTAGTTTCATGGCTCTCCATGTTGGCTTTATATTTGTTTACTAAATCATGACATGGTGCTCTGTCTTGTGTTGGTGTTAATCTGAGGTTGGATTTTCCTAATTGTAAGACCTGCTAAGGAACACATGATTGTTATTATGTCCTGATATGTAAAACCATAGAATTCAAAGAGGGTGTACTTTCTTATTCCAATGACTATACATATTGGGGAGCCAGGGCCTGCATCAGTTGCTTAAAGGGCTACCTATTTATATTGGAAAAATAAACCCCCTCACAGTAATCAGTTGGGCTGTTAGGTGGGTGATTTTGTTATCCTGCTGTATTAGCATGCCATGTTCAAAAGTAGGCTGGTGAACATGTCCCTGGTACAACGAGTAACAAACAACAGTCCAGGCACTCAAGGTGAAAACAAATAGTAGATTTATTGGAACAGAAACAAAAACCAACGTTTAGACCGATCCGGATCTCTTTCAAGCTATCACATCACAATGGGTTTGAAAATTTTACTCAAAATTAGACAGTCACAGATGAGAGAGACTGAGTAAAATGCGAGAGAAAGGCATTGTAGCAAAGGTGCCTCAGCCACCAGCTGCTCGAGGAGCCTACTGGCAAGCCTCCTTCCCAAGGACTATGGGCCACGTTACAGCTTTTTAAAAGACTTGGTTTGTGCGGACCACCTCTGTGCTAGTTAACCTTATTGACCTCTCCTGACACCTCAGCGTTCTAGTGTGTGGCTGGGTGGCCGCCGTTCGTATGCGCGACACATGGGATCTGAGTTGGTGGCCATCTTGTTCACACGAACGTGTTTGGTGTCGAGTGCGTGGAACTAAAACCGGATACTGAAACTTCCGAACACCGCTGAACTTTGATGAACGCCTGCTTCTTTTCTATACAAGTCAGGAGAGCGCCATTCGGTAGTTTTGTGCACATGAACTAGGCAAACAAATGCTACCTAAGAGCCAGAGGATCCGTTCGTTATTTCATTCTACTTTTAAACTCCCGAAATTGACCGACCACTACCACTTTTTTATGGAACTATTTTGGGCAGAAGCCTCCATAGAAAATCCGAACCACTAAACCGATCTGAGTGATTTTTGGATATTATGGTCACTCAGATCAGGGCTATCCAGGGATGTAACTATTGAGTGGGTACCGGGTTGTTTTATGTGTGTTTTGGGGTTGTAACAGAGCCTTCCGTTAATGGACGCTTCCTATCTTGCGCCGAGGACCACAAGCACTGCACCGGACACCACAATCACCACAGACTCCGCAACTGCCGTAGCTTGACTGGAGTCTCGCCGTCTTCCTTCCACCCTGGATCAGCTTCTGTCCTCCAGGACCATGTGGGAAAGACCTCTTCCTTCCACCCTGTATGAACCTCCAGCATCCAGGACTGTGTGGGGAAGACATCTCCTCCAAGGAGAGCTTATCAGGAACAAGCTCTTAAAATGAGCTAAATGATTCAAGCTCAGGGGAGTATGCAGAGCATAGCAATCCTCAGTGTGATGATAGCAGCTCCCTCCAATAACGAGACAAGGCTACATTTTGAGGGATCAAGAAGAACTCATGTTTAATGGCAGGTACTCTGCTTTTATGCAATGCTCCCCTGCAAGGGAGACGCCCACAGGCAATTAGGCATTAACCAACCAGAAAACGGTTACATCCCACAGATTCCCTCCCCTCTGCTTGGGAGATAATTGAGTTTCTTACTGTATCTACTCAATTATCTCCAAGCTAAAACTTATAAATTTTTATGCATTTTTATAACTCCAAAACTATACATCCAATATTAATAAAAGTCACGTAGTATTAATCAGCACACTTTACTTACAAACATGTCCAAAATAAGCCAATTCCATCCAGGGGTTCAAGAGTTAGCTGGAAGTCCTTTATTTTACCAAGAAATTGACTAAGTCCCATTCGAACAAGCGTTCGAATCTTCGAACGGGACTTAGTCTCCAGCCGCGGTGTCGAAGAAGGTACCGGTCAGCGATGTTCGTGCAATTGGGTAGCTGCAAACAGTTCCATAGATTTGGCTGCACACACCGCTAACCACGTTCGGATAAGTTAAAATGGCGATGACTTCGGCACTTCGACTGCATCCGAAGTGCCAGTTTAAAAGTTTGTAACACTGTTCCAAAGCATTTAAAGGGCCAGGAACAGCATTATCAAAATCCATTATGCCCAAATGCAGTTCTTAAAGGGCAATACATTCCAGGGCCATAGTCGCAGGGCAGGAGGCTAGCGATCAGTCCTCTCCAATGCCCAGTGGCAAATGGCAGTTTGTCACAGGGGTGTTGTGGAATTGTTGTATTTTCTGTACCTAGAGATAATTGAGTTTGTACAGTTCCTGACTCAATTATCTCTCAAGCACAGGGGAGGGGTTTACTGTCTGTAGAAATTATTGCGCTTTTGCCTGCATTGAATAGACCTACTCCCAGCATTAAGTCTCGGCTACTGTGTGGGGGGGATGCTATACTACTGTACAGCTATACTCTCTACAGGAGAGCTTAATCACTTGGAGCAATGCCTAGGACCTTGTTCCAGGGTGGGAAGAGATGGCGAGACCCAGGCCAAGCTGCAGCAGCTAGGGGCTGTATCACTGATGGTGTCCAGGTGATAACAAGGAAGCATGTTTGGCGAAGGTACTCGGTCGGAGTACTGGAGCTCCGTCACATTTGGTGGCAGCATTGGGATGGTTTTCTAGCAAGTGCGGAACTATCCCAGGGACACTGGTGCATCTTCTGGGATCCTGGAAGAGGGATAGCGCTAGCACCCATGCAACGTCCCTGTCTACAGAAGAATCCCAAAGGTGTGGATCGCAGAGCTAGTGGGCCAGAGTGGGGGCCAAGCGAACATGACGTATCGCTATGAGGGCACCTCCTTCATTGTTGATGTAAAGAGATGGCGAGACCCCGGCCAAAATGCGTCTGCTAGGGGCTGAAGTGCTGATTGTGTCCCGGTAATAACTAGGAAGCTTATTTGGCGGAGGTACGTGGTCAGAGTACTGGAGCTCCGTCACAGGCATCAATAGGGCATGTGGTGGGGTAGGAGAAAGGATAAGTTCAGAAACCTCCTCATCTGAAACTGAACTACTTAGTGTAGCTGAAAAGGACAGGCAAAGAATTGGTCAGCTGAGAGAAGAAGCAAGCACGACAATTTATTTTCTGATGTTTTCTGTGAAGTAGGATCTAAAATTCACAGCAGTGAGATTAATAGGTGGTGGAGGCATTTGGGGTTGCATGAGAAGGTGAAGAGGGAGATGAAGTAAGTTTAGTAAGAGAGAGAGGGCACAGGTGTAGGAACACAACATAAATTTGCAGCCATCCATCCAACTTCCTCAAATAACCGTTTGACACCCTCAAACACCTTTGCAGGTAACAAGTGGATTTTGTATGCCAGATTGGTATTTAGTTTGGTGGCGGAGTTCCAGTACTCCGACTGAGTACCTCCACCAAGTCTTCTTCCTTGTAGCTATCAGGTAGCCTGGAGCACTTCAGACCCAGTCGCTGAGACTTGACTGGGATCACAGAGGGCCTTTTCCACCCTTGACCAGGCTACTATAGTGGTATGCCCACCTGCCACGTCAAGGCAGACCTCTTAGGTGGGTCCTAACTCTAACCATTCGCCTTGCTTCCTTGAGCTTCTGCAAAAATATCTCCAATGAGGCAGAAAGGGGTATTTTTTATATACATCCCTACATGCTTATTAACCCTTAATAGGGAACACATGGGATAGGCAGCAGCATTGTAACATAGCTGTGTGATACAAAAGTGAATACAAATACAAAGGAACTAGTCCTGCGATCAAACTCCCATCACTCCTGGGCGGCAGCAATGACTATAGTACACATCAGCCAAAATACATATAGTAAAAAACAAACAAAAAAACCTGCACTCTTTCCACATCTCTATGTATTTTTAAACAAATGGAGGTTTTTAGTTAACTGGACACACTTTTCATCAGCAGATTATATACCTTGGTGAAAGTTAAAACAGCAACAAACTTTAATATACATAGCACACATATTGATGCCCCCAACAGAGTCATTTACATACAATAGGGACCATAGAGCACTATAGTACAAGGAAGGTTGGGGCCAGACAATAGCAAGGGCTGAGAACCAAGAGGGCAGGTAGTTTAAACTGGTCTGGCAGTGTTCCTGGGACAATACCCCGCTGGACAGTAAAAAAGGGAGGAGGAAAAGCAGAGACAAATAATACATTCAACATACCCTTCACCAATACTGGGCACAGGGTGCCAAAACACAAGAAAAATTGGGACCCACACATAGTGTCTGTCTTCCATCACAAGTGATGGTGACTACCGTCACATATCTTCCCCCCCATAGGTAGACTAACCAGGCAGCAGACCCCCAATCGGTCTGTGCCTGAGTTAGTCGGGTTAGTCCCAAAAAGTCCCTCATTCCTGGCAGCCTGCTCCGTAAAGTTCCAGATAGTTTGTAAGTCTGTCCCGGTCTGGTGTATGGGGCCCTCATAGCCAATCAGTCCGTAGAAGTCTGGTTTAGGCAGGCCAGACTGGGCTTCCTGGTCACCCTGTTCCCCTAATAAGCAGAGGGTGACTTAGACATAAGAGGGGACTTGGAAGTAGAGAAAAGGAGTTCCCCGTGAATCTGCCATGGCCCCCCTACAAAACCAAAACCTAGCCCCATATGACCCCACTCTCAGCGGGGCATTGTGATACCCACACACCCAGCGGCCCTCTGTCCCGATGCCAGCTCTTTTACTGGAGTTGCACTTTGCCGTTGGGGAGGAAGACCAACCATCTCCTCTCCCTGTGTCGCACTCTGCTGCTGGGGAGAGATACAGACTGTCTACTCTCCATATAATGCAAACTGCAGCTAGGGAGGGAGCCAGCCCGTCTCCTCTGTCAGTAACTAACACACACCACTGGGGAGAGAGGCCAACTACTCTATTCCCAGTAACTCAATCTGTTGCTGAGGGGGAGACCGATGGCTGGGATGGCTGCCCAGTATCCCTGTGATTCAGGTGTGGAAAATACTGTTCCTTCCACATCTTCCTGACCAACATACTCAGATGCAAGGTCTATTAAATCCCCAGTCTCTGGTACCTGCTTCTGTGCAGATCAAACATTTGCCTGTAATCCAGTTCAAACTCCCACTCCATGGTGGCCAGGTGGGTCAAATCAGGTTCCAGGTCAGTTGCTTCTGAGAGATCTAGTAGGTGTTCCCTATTTTCCCGAATGTCATAAAGCTAAGACCTCTCAGGACTAACAAATTAAATGTTATCCTCAAAGGCCTCCCACAATAGGCCAGGGCCATCATAGCCCTCACCTTCTGGAGGGTCGTCATCCACTAGAAATAGGTACTGCTGGACTGCATACTACTTTAAGGCCCGGAAAGAATCATCCAGTCACATTTCTTTTTGGACCAGCTCCTTCAATTTGAACACCCATTCCGCCTGCTCACTGAAGAAATGCATCTGCAAATCAACTTGATCCCAAAATCGTTGCATAACGGTTGGGAGGCATTCTCCCTGTAGACCACAAACCGCCTCAAGGACATTGTTCAAGAGATCGCGACGGATCATATCCCGCCGGTCCAGTCTTCCTTCTGTCAAGAAAGGGCCATCGTACTGGGACAGAGCTGCTTGTAGTCTCCACTGGAACTCCTCCTCGGATTGGGATGCTGCGAGGGGGCTAGATCTACCCATCTCCACGAATTCCAGTCATAGTCTAAAGGTCCCCCTATCGCAATGAAGCCATCCCACCTCTGCCACCAATGTGACGGAGCTGCAACCAAGTACCTCTGCCAAGTATTCTTCCTTGTAGCTATCAGGGACCCAGAAGCACTTCAGACCCAGTCGCCGAGGCTTGACTGGGATCACTGAGGTCCTTTTCCACCCTAGACCAGGCTACTGTGATTATAGCCCTGGACACACTTTTCATCAGCAGATTATATACCTTATATACGACTTCTTGCTGAAGGTTAAAACAACAACTGACTTTAATAGACACAGATTTATGCACCCAACCGCTCCATTTACATACAATAGGGAGCATAAAGCACTATAGTACAAGGAAGAGTGGGACCAGACAATGGTAAGGGCTGAGAACCAACAGGGCAGCTAGTTTAAACTGGTCTGGCAGTGTCCCTGGGACAACCCCCTGCTGGGGAAACAATAGGACAGGAAAAAGTGGGAGGAGGAGGAAAGGCACAGACAAAAAATAAATTTTACATACCCTGCACCAATACAGGACACAGGGATGCCAAAAACAAGAGGAATCTCAGGTGGAGAATCATAGTGTCTGTCTTCCATCCCCAGTGACGGTGACTACCGTCACAGTTTGACCAACAAGGTTGGCAGTAATTGGACATATCTTATTTAGAAGAGTTGTAGAGGGTAGATGCTATAGAAGGTCATGTGGTAGTCGAGATCAGTAAGAGTGGTAAGATGTCAATTGGAAGCTCAAGATCAAGATCTTTCAGGTTTCTGTAGAGTGTAGGTGTGGCACATGAGGGAGTTTAAGCAGGATAAGATTGCAACTTAGGAGATGATGATCAGAGAGAGGAAGATGTGTGATAGACTAGCAATAGAACAGTGATTGCAGAAGGTAAGGTCTAAAGGGATGCCAGCTTAATGTGAAGGTGAATCAAACCACTGTGTTGGTCACAGTGGGTCAGTCAGAAAGAAATTTATAGGCCTCAGAGGTAGTCGGTGCATTTACAGAGATGTTATGCACTAAAGTCTGAATTGTCCCAAACCAAATGGGGCAAAATTAATCGGTTGCATGCATGGCCATACGGACATAATCTGGACATTGTTGATTGAATTCATCAATGTCTGGATTTTTTAACTAAGGCCCCCGAACAGGTCTGAATTTGATCCAGATTTCAACTGGACCAAATGCTGCCAGATATCTGAAATCCATTCTGAGTAAAACACATGCCACATGTTAAAAGGAACAGATAGAAGGAGACCAACACCGCTACCCTTATGGTCACCAGGTCTGGGAGTATGTGAGAGTTGGAGGCAGCCAATGCCATAAGCCAAAGAAGCAGGGAAAGCAGTCAGCCGGGGAGAGCCAAGTTTCAATGAAAGAAATCAAAAAGTTGGAAATAAAGGAATCATGAATGAAAGCGGATTTGGTACAGACAGAGCGAGCATTCCAGGGGGTGCAGTGAAAAGGGATAGGGCACATGGCACATCACAGAAGGTGTTTCTGTAAATCATTTCTAGAGAACTTGCCACGAAAGTTTGTGGTGATATTGTGTCTGCATTTTAAATGTGTTGACACATATATTATCTTTAATCTGTCTGAGACACTTGCAGCATTGGGTAAAGAGATGTTATCAGCATTGATGCATTGCTATAAATACTGTCACTGACAGAGAGAAATTAGAGAATACGTTGTTTGATACAATCCATACACTCACTATGGCATTTCAGGTAAGTTATAAAACCAAACAAAATGCTATAACATATTGCATTATATCTGTCTATACATGTTACTTATTTCAAATAAAACAGATTTTAACTCACTAGGGAGTTAGTGTGATTACGCGCTTCAATAGAAAATTAAAGGGACAGCTCAATGAAGTGGTCTGGGTGGCAGGTCCCTCAGGTTTTAACCCTTCAGATGTAAACATAACAGTTTCAGAGAAACTTGGGGTTAAGCCAGCCTCTAGTGGCTGTCTTCCGGACAGCCACTAGAGGCGCATCTGTGACGCTGGAGGCATATTATGCCTCCATCGCGCAGAGCATTGATAGGAAAGCATTGAGAAATGCTTTCCTATGGACACTTTGAATGCACGCGCGGCACTTACCGCACATGCGCATTCGGCTCCTGTGACGTCAGACGGGGGAGCTGACGTCGTAGTGGGAGGAGAGGTCACCAGCGCCGAGGGAGCCGAGTGCTGAATTAAGGTCAGCTGCTGAAGGGGTTTTAACCCCTACAGAGCCACGGGAGGGGTGACCCTGAGGGTGGGGGCACCCTCAGGGCACTATAGTGTCAGGAAAACCGATTTGTGATCCTTTAAGAATTTGTGTTTTTACAAGCAGCTCAAAACCACTTGAGGTGGGATCTCTCTTTTCCCTCACCTATATAAATTATAAAAAAACAGGTGTATATAAGTGCTGAACTTATATAACAATAGTGGGGCGCTCACAATAAAATCATATGTAAGGGATAATCATAGCCCTACCTGAACGTAGGTTGTGACAATATTGTTTAGAGATTGAAATATGTGGCTCAGTGTTTTTGCAGATGTACTCTTGAACTTGTCTTCAAAGAGGGTACACTCTTGAGGCAAAACAGACCAGCAGTATTAGTGTAGTATATCTAAACACCATATACTGACACGATGATATTAAGAAATCTCTCACCTTTACTAGAGTCTTACAAATCCCTGGCTTTTGGGTGGAGAAGCCTAGTGTCAGCTTGTGGGGTGACAATGCCCCAGACAATAATCTGGAACCTGGATACAAGACTAGGACTATCAGAAGTACTTATATATATATTTATTGCATAATTAGTTAAAAACAACAATTGCATAAAATAATATATGAATAGACAAAGATTAAAAAATAGCACTTATCAGAGTTCTGGTGTAATAGCCTAGCCAAAACGCGCGAGGCTCTCAAAGCTTCATCATTTGTCAGTAACAGGATCAAGGTCTAAATGTCCATATTTAAATGACCATGCCTCATCAATTGACATGATCATGTGATTTTTTTTAACCAATAACGCTCTTTTTAGGGCATTCTGCAGTCGCTTAATGCTTTAAATGGCCAATTTATTTAACTAATTAATAGGAATTGGTCTGAATGGTTTATCCCCTATACATGGTATTATTAACATATTATTATGGAGGTATTAGTGCCATACAGACATACTCCTATTCCTGATTAAAAATATCTAGGTGGTGAGTGAAAACCATGTGTCCAGCCTGGAACCCCACCAGCTTGAAATGTCACCAGCCGCCACTGAACAGGTACTGGGTATTCAATAAGGGCAAAACGCTATGAGGGTATTTTGGGAAATAGTCAGTGAGCGCGTCAGCACTTTATTTATTAATTCACATGGAAAAAATATCAGTTTACATCATTAGACAATAACCCTGTGGGTGTCCACCTTGTGCCGTGTACTTCTGATTATTAAAGAAATTATGTAATTAATGTGCAATGCATTCCACTGATGCACATTGACCAAAACTGGAATGAAATTGGAAACTCAGAAGGGATCATGTAGAAAAATTATGGCATTTACCACTTTTACTTTCTGGTTTCCATCTGTTTTGGCAAGGCAATTGCCTTTTATAGGCTGGCGAGATAGCTCAAGCAGTAGAATCTGGTCAACTGTTGCAGGTTCCAATCCCAGTAGGGTTGACTCAACTCGTAATCACTTTACGCACTTATCATAAGGCTTTAATATTGTACCGAATGGCTTTGCCCCATTCGGTACGGGGAACTACACAGCAGGGTATAAAATTAGAAGAGTCATCTACTAAACAGCACCCTAATTTGGAATTCTTAAATTGGCAGTCCTACTAAAGGGCACCAAAACAGCATTTAAAGTGTAATAAATCAATTAGCAGCACAGAATGTGGTCCTGTATGTTTTTGAAGAAGAAAAATGTAAGGGAGGTTGTTCCCCCAAAGGATGATGATGATAAGCCAGAGCCAAAGCTGTCCACCTCGGCAGCATCTTCAGCTGCAGGCAGCAGCACCGCAGGTCAGCCTACTCAGCAGCAATTACTTAGAAAATAAATGTCTGACCCACCACCTAGTAAGAGAATGCCTGTATTATAGTCTAAATTTCAAATGCGGTGGAATCGTAAAGTGTCAGTTCATGTTGAATAGTAGAAGAAGATGACGGATCCTGCTAAATTTATTAGTAGACTGTTTACTGAGCAGCTCCGTCAAACGTACAATCAGCCGTGAGCCAGTACGGTCTGCAAAATCCAGCAGCCCTGTATTGCAAACTAGCACTACTACTAACTATAGAACTATGCATATTCAGGGTAGAAAGTAGGCAGCACCGGTGGCACCACTATTACCTGCAAACTTAACTTTTTCACCCTCCAACAAAAAAATGTTTAGGGAAATTCTAACAAGCTTAGAATTAGGTTTCGATCCAGAGGAATAACAGCAGGAGCCTATTGTGATGACTCCATCTTCTGATGAACTAAAAGAGAAGGGTGGAACCTAACCATCAGCCGACTCTTGAAGAATTTGGTGTTGTACATGTAAGGGACAGGACTGATCGGTCAGCTTTTTGCTGTTATGGGAGCTTCTTTTTCCCTAGTAGAGATTAAGCCATTCAAACAAGTGATATAGGCTCTCAATTAACACCAGTCTTCCAAAAAACATTTATCAGGAAGGTAAAGACAGAGTTGCTTGATTTCACCGCTCCTCTACAATCTGCTCCAAGATCCACTTGCTATTGCTATCTGTTTCTATCTCAATATTTCTGGATACTCCCTGTTCTAGAATTATTTGCAGGTTACATTATGTTTGCTTTAACTGATCCCATCACCTCTCTCCTTGCAATACAGTAAACACTCGCACATTTTATAAGGGTCTCCAATCATAAAATTAATTGGTGTAAGTCTCAGGCACTGCCAGTGGGTCTTCCAGGGGAAAAGGTGATGTCCTTGTATCACCAATATCAGCATGAGTGGAGAGATACCTTTCTTACATACCTAGAGATTCAGATCCCCAAACATTTTCAGTCCATTCGAAGTTTAATTAAACAAAACAGTGGGCTTAGATCCTGAGATGGAAACATCTTGACCTCTCATGATTATCTAGGATTGCAACAATTAAAATGTCCATTTACCCCAAATTATTATATTTATTGCACACTAGCCCTCCTAGTGTCCAGCCAGAGGGCTCTTAACCGATATGTAGATTCCCTTAAGCCCAGATGTATCCTAAGAGGTTCTATGTGTTTGGCACTGTGCATGGGTGGATTGGGACTACCTTGCATATGCACTTATCATAAGGTTTTGATATTGGCACAATGTGCAATCATGGTTGCCCAAGGTGGACTGGTTCTCTGGGTAGATGTGGAGGATTCATTGATTACTAGTTATTTATTTAAAACTCAACCAGGCTTCGTCCACCCAATACCTTGTTTCTGCCCTCCACTTAAAACTTCCTTAGTGTTTGGAACATATTTATTTTAACTCCCTGCCAATACACCCATTACCTATTTGGAAAATCACATTCTGACCCTTTCTTTGCACGCATGGCAATGCAAGAGTATCTAGGTCCTGAGGACCTCTATAAAAATCTATTTATCCAACCTTTGGTTCTTTTAACAATATAGACACAGACATAATGATGCCAGACACAAAGGTGGAGCCTAGTGCCTGTACGCTTAGCACATATTCAACCAAGCCAATCGGCCTTGATTTGGTGGAGCTGTCCAAAAATTCAGTCCTTGTGGAATTCAGTTTTCCTTTACAGCATGTGGCGCACTCGGCTGCAGAAACAGATAAATGTTATAATAAAAAGTGAGGAATGTGGAAGGAATTTTGTGTAGAGCCAGATAACATCCAATCTGTGATAAATGCTGAAGGGGTCAGGGGGAGAGTGGAGGAGTGAGAACTTGAGCACAGTAGAACAGGTTGGAGGTTGCAAGGGGCGAGGGCAAAGCTGATTTGTGCCTTTTGTCTTTGTCGCTTCTTTTCTTCACTTTCCCATTATTTCTTCCGCTTCCTTTCTGCTGTTTCTTATCACTCCTGCATGCATAAATACCTCTGTATGGATATTCTGGTCACTCTTGGTACCATTTTGTTTTCTGGACCAATTATTTCGGGTGCAATGCTCTTTATTATAAGACTAATACTTTTAAACACTTTCCTCTAAGAGTGTCTTTGTTTGTTACATTGCTAACAATTCATGGACACATCATATCCTTTGACACATATTTCTTTTATTTTCTGATATCTCAATATCCCAGTATAATAAAAAGAATGAAACTGACACTCCGGCACAGCAAAGATAAAACATACTGTATCACTGCTGGTCTCCCTCCCGCAGTAGATGCAGTCAGTTTCTGGAAAAAAAAAAATTTTGACCTCTGTTGGTTAATTGTCACTTTAACCCCTTAAGGACACATGACATGTGTGACATGTCATGCTTCCCTTTTATTCCAGAAGTTTGGTCCTTAAGGGGTTAAAAAAAAAGAACAACAACGCCTTCTCCATTCAATCCCCCTTTTACCTGGTGCTAGGAGTGACACTGAGAATCTAGAACCGAGATGAGTACACCCGGGGAAAACAGAAGTCAGAAGAAGCAGGTAAACATTGACCAAGATCATATTTACCCGCTGTGTTTAGCCTGCAGAGTGAGGAAACTGTCTTCTGCCTGTTTTAATTATAATTGGCGAGTAAATGAGCTTGTTTGAAAATGACTATGCTGTTGGTATAGTTTTTAAATAAATAAGGATTTTAAAGTAAATGTGGGAAAAAACACAGCAACCAAATATCCGTGACTGATGGCAAGTAGCTGTAAATGTAAATTTTTAAATAAAATGCTCAATATCCTCAGGTGTCTACGTTCAATGTATATACACATTTTGGAGTTATATCGTAAAGGTGCGATAATAAACTGCCCCAATAGAAAGTGATTTCGGCAGGAAATCTGTCCCTAATTTAGTCATACATCTTCCTAGGAGAACGTAACATCATAACTATACAGAAATAGCAGAGATATCTCCACCCAGCACAGCCTCTAATGGGGCGAATATGAAGGCAGTTTAACATGAGTCAAGAAAAAATGCTAAAGGCTCAGGTTCGCACTCAATGGGTTCAAATAAATATGGAATATACAAAAAAAAACCTGGCTGAAAGAAATCTGGTCATTTCCTGGTGTAAATTATTTAATGGGATGCTCCAACACATGTATTTTATGAGTTTTGGGCAATTTCATTTTTGTGTGCTCAATTGTGTGCAGTGTAGTGTTGTAGCATTTTGCATCTTAACTCTGTGTTCTCTGACCCACCTCCTCCATTCTAAAACACGTCCTTCGTACGCACAGCACCGGGCTAAGTGATGTCAAACTTCCACTTGCAGTGTGTCATAAATAAGACCGCTTTTAATGCCTTCAAATAATGCAGCAAGAGTTTCGGGGGATTGTGATTTAATCACTTCCATGTTAACGGAGCGTTAATTACAGGAAATATAAAGCCTGGGCAATAACTTCAAATGTGGGTATCTTTATGTTATGTTCCCATTTGGAGATCCCGTTATACCCTCCATGAATTATCCCTTCCATTAGTAATCAGGAGAGTAAACTATTTTTTGTGATTCCAGGTGTGGAAGTTGCCCGTTCTCTGTCTCCTGTTCTGTTACTGGAGCTCGACATCAACAGTGACCGGATTTACGAATGAACAATTAAAAAGGGTCACGGATTATGTCAGCCAGACATACAGGTAAGGATCTGTTTCCGTTTTACTGTTTGTCGCTGTGTGTCGATGTGCAGGAAGCAAACTCTGGATGTAGTGATGGAATATTATTTTATTTTATGGGAAACATAGACCTTCAAATAATCCACCGATAGGCTGCTTACAATGTCTAGGCTTGTTCTGGATAAAACTACTTTATTACCAGTTTGTTTGTTATTTAAAAAATTCACACACACACTGCACTCATACACACACACTGCATTCATACACACTGCACTCATACACACACTGCACTCATACACACACACTGCACTCATACACACACTGCACACATACACACACTGCACTCATACACACACTGCATTCATACACACACTGCACACATACACACACTGCACTCATACACACACTGCACTCATACACACACTGCACTCATACACACACTGCACTCATACATACACTGCATTCACACACACACTGCACTCATACACACACACTGCACTCATACACACACACTGCACTCATACACACACTGCATTCATACACACACTGCACTCATACACACACACTGCACTCATACACACACTGCACACATACACACACTGCACTCATACACACACTGCATTCACACACACACTGCACTCATACACACACACTGCATTCATACACACACTGCACTCATACACACACTGCACTCATACACACACACTGCACTCATACACACACTGCACACATACACACACTGCACTCATACACACACTGCATTCATACACACACTGCACACATACACACACTGCACTCATACACACACTGCACTCATACACACACTGCACTCATACACACACTGCACTCATACATACACTGCATTCACACACACACTGCACTCATACACACACACTGCACTCATACACACACACTGCACTCATACACACACACTGCATTCATACACACACTGCACTCATACACACACACTGCACTCATACACACACACTGCACTCATACACACACACTGCACTCATACACACACTGCACACATACACACACTGCACACATACACACACTGCACACATACACACACTGCACTCATACACACACACTGCACACATACACACACTGCACTCATACACACACACTGCACTCATACACACACACTGCACTCATACACACACACTGCACTCATACACACACTGCACTCATACACACACTGCACTCATACACACACTGCACTAATACACACACACTGCACTAATACACACACACTGCACTCATACACACACTGCACACATACACACACTGCACACATACACACACTGCACTCATACACACACACACTGCATTCATACACACACACACTGCATTCATACACACACACTGCACTCATACACACACACTGCATTCATTATATACACACACTGCACTCATATACACACACACACTGCATCCATACACACACACACTGCACTCATACACACACACTGCATTCATTATATACACACACTGTAAATAAATATTAAATTAATATAATTTTTTTAGGATCTAATTTTATTTAGAAATTTACCAGTAGCTGCTGCATTTCCCACCCTAGTCTTATACTTGAATCAATACGTTTTCCCAGTTTTTTTGGGTAAAATTAGGGGCCTCGGCTTATATTCGGGTCGGCTTATACTCTAGTATATACGGTAATAAATAATTAAAATGTTGCAATTTAAATGTATTAATGTATTAGTGATATTGAAGGATAAAATGTTTTAGAGATCATAGGATATCCTTTCCCTGTTGAAATATTTTATGTTGGATTACTGATAACGATGTTCTGTGAGTACAGTAACTTCGACTGTCTATGCATTAGCATTGCACACTTCTGTGCAAAGTACCTTATATTTTCTTAATCCCTCTTGTCTCTCTATTAATACAGTATTACTGAAGAGTACGCCTATGTGATTAAGTTTAATAAAACTGAATGTGACCAACTGACTGATCAAAATATAGCGGGTGCTCTGGAGAAAGACACAGTGGATGTAATAACAAAGTCACTCAGCAGTGAAAGTCATATATACGAAGGAACACGGATGGTAATATCTTTACATAAAGACCTGGGTAACTATGTAAAGGAGCACGCCGCATATCGACTTCTATATCCAACTGCTGGGTCAAAAAAATCGCCATTGGAAAATCTAATGAAAAAATCACCCGGTGCTGGATGTGCAATATTCTTCAGTTCAAAATCACCGTGTCAAGCGTATTGTACCAAACCCAAACGGCAATATAAAATTGTACAGAAACTACGCCAGTTTAATAGCATCAAAAAGAACATTAACAAAGCATTTATTTTCAAGGAGCTATACAATGAGCCAAACTTTCACGTTTGCTGTCCTGAGAAACGCTTGAAAGCAATTGATAAGAAAATGCCCCTGTATCGCTGTGACGATGACTGCTTTCTATGCTTTCCGAATGGAGTCTTTAATCATAAATGTATGGCTTAATCCAGTACACATCAAATTTAACCTGGGGGATAATGCCTATAGTCTCATAGCAGTAAAACCATTACAAGGCGCTGCAGTGGTTATAGAAACATAGAATGTGACGGCAGATAAGAACCATTCGGCCCATCTAGTCTGCCCAGTTTTCTAAATACTTTCATTAGTCCCTGGCCTTATCTTATAGTTAGGATAGCCTTATGCCTATCCCACGCGTGCTTAAACTCCTTTACTGTGTTAACCTCTACCACTTCAGCTGGAAGGCTATTCCATGCATCCACTACCCTCTCAGTAAAGTAATACTCCCTGATATTATTTTTAAACCTTTGCCCCTCTAATTTAAGACTATGTACTCTTGTTGTGGTAGTTTTTCTTCCCCCCTCCCCATGGTGCTTAGAGTGTAGCTTTAATGATCAAACATAATCAGCATTATTTACCATTATAATTCAACGTATAAATGTGTTTCATTATATATCGGTCTCCTACATAATAAATATAACATGACAGCCTGAGTATGTATTGTCTTTATTTATTTATTTCTGATAAATGTTGGAGAATGATCTAGTAATTTATAGTCTGGTATGTAACTTTCAGTTTATACCGGTGCCGACTATTATATTACTGGAATTCTATCAATATTGTATCTATTATATTACTGGAATTCTATCAATATTGTATCTATTATATTACTGGAATTCTATCAATATTGTATCTATTTTATTACTGAAATTCTATCAATATTGTATCTATTATATTACTGCTGGGGAGTGCTGTCAGCTTTAAGTCTGGGTAGTAAGTACGATCGAATGGTCATTTATTTACTCCCAGAGCTCCCAGATGTCCGTGTGGACATAGGGCATGTAATATGGATGTGCTATTATGTGTCAACCACCTGCAGGACATCATACAAACTCTTTGGACACAAACTAGTACATGTACATACGCTGATACATGCACACACATACATGCAGAAACAAAGTGACAAACAGTGACAGATACAGACAGGCGCCAGCTCTGAATTCCACTTGAACTATTGAAAGCATAAATACATATTATACCATGTATACACATATAAAATAAAATAAACATAGAAAATAAGGAAGGTGATTAACATTATCCAGTGTTGCAGCACACAGGTAATATCCAATTCATAATACGCAATTCAAGGCATTTAGCAACAGGACATATTTTCAAGATATAGTTACTATATTACAACCATGAGCCCATTGACTTTACTTTAATTAATCAGGCCAGTTATCATGCTATGTATGCTGGCGTATAGAGATTCTGTAATAAACCTGTTATAATATAAAGAAATGTCAGGAGATATCTCTACAACGCTCACTGACTACCTAACTAACTTTGCATAAAAGAGATTCAATGGCTGGATCTCAGCTCACGGACAGGGCCCTCTTTACCTTTTGTATTAGTCTGTGTATAGTGTACCGTCTCTAACCCCTAACTGTACAACGCTGCAAAATATTTTGGTGATTTATACAGATGCGGGTCTATAACCTAATTTTGGAAGGGACAATGGTAGTGGGTTGTAGTGGGGTGCTAGGTGCTGTAATTGAGATGTTGGGCAGTAGTAGGCGGCTAGGGGTTGTAGTGAGGGAACACAGGCTGTAGTGGGGGGATAAGAGCTGTATTAGGGGGGTTAGAGGCTGAAATAGGTGGATGGCTGCAATTGGGGAAAAGGGCTGCTTTGTTGGGGATATGGACTGCAATTGGGGAAGAGGGGCTGTAATGGGGAGGATATGAGACTGTAGTGCTTGGTATGAACTGTAGTAAGGGAATAGGCACTGTAGTGGGGGTATGGCGTGTAAAAGGGGGGTTAGGTACTGTAAAATGGGATGAGGGTTACAGTGGGGGGATTGAGGCTTAATGGGCTAAAATTGGGATGATATGGGACTGTAGTGGAAAATTGCATTTGGACGGTAGGGATGGTAGTGTGGGTAGGAGGTGCATTTAGGGGTAATTGGCTTTAGTAGAGGGGTTGGAGGCAGTAGTAGGGCTAAGGGCTGCAATGGGGATTAGGGGCTACTGCTTGGGGCTGTAGTAAGGTAAGTGGTATATTGCCTGTAGTAGGGCATAGGGGCTGTAGTACAGTGGTAGGGGCTGTAGTATGACATAGGGGTTGTAGTTGGAGTTAGGGGCTGTAGTAGGTTATAGGGGCTACAATTGGGGAAGGGGCTGTAGTAGGAAGGATAGGGCTGTGGTATAGGGTGTATAGGGGCTGCAGTTGGAGTGTATTAGGGCTGCAGTTGGGGTGCAATTAGGGGGAACGAACTATAATGGGGCAAAGGGGCTACGATTAGGGGGCTACTTAAAGTCTCAGTAGTAATGCCACTTGTGGCGAAACTAACCTCGCCACTTGGTCCTGGAGAAGCCTGTGTTACAAAACGCCTTTTGTCCCTATTTTCTCTTATGACAAATTGCCCTGCTACCCTGGGTTATGGAGAAGCCTGATTGCCAGCCTCATGACTATGGCCCCCTCTCATCATCCCATGCTAAACGTAAACCCCATGGCGATTTGACTGTGTTTGTGGGACCTGAGCGCTGTTTGGATATATTGAGCGCTCAGATCCAAGCCATCTGGGGATAGGTTGAATGTGGGGGTTCTGTTCAATATTATAGGAGTTATGTATTTTTGCTGTTGTTGTAAAAAGAGATATTTTCTGTACCTAGAGATAGTTGGCTTACTACACCCAGTTACAAGCCAATTATCTCGCACAGCCTAACTCTGGGGAACTGGTTTGGGCTGGAAAGCCATGCTTGCAGTTGGTCACAAAGGACTTCGACCTAACTTTTAAACCACTGGAGGGAATTGTCTGATTTATGTGAATGTGATGTATACTTTAAAGTTATGAATATTGTGTAAAACTGTGTATTTTCCTGCCTGTGATAATTACGCTAGCCCATTGTGTTCAGTAATTATATCACAGGCAGAGGGGAGGATTTTGCTGGAATGAATGGGAGTGTTTTACTGTATATTACGTGTTTGATTTGATGTTCTACAAAACCCTGTGGGTCGTACTTATGTGTTTATAAGAACAAAAAAAACACAGCTCTGTTCCTGTTTGACCCTCAACATAGAGCCTCGTCTCATGATTGGGGGATACGATTGCATCTACACTGGGGGATTGCTATACTCTGTATACTCCCCTAGCTATAATCACTAAGCTCTTTTAAGAGCTTGTCCCAGCTTCGCTCTCTGCAGGAAGAGAGGTTCGGTCTGCAGTGCTTATGTGTCTGGAGTAGCGCTTGGAGCACTCGGGAAGCACTAGGAACATCCATCAACGGAGGTACTCGGTGGGAGTACTAGGAGCTCCGTTACACCACTGTCTGGAGTCCGCTCGCTCCCTCAGTTCCAAATTGCAATCTAAGCCAGGTAGCTAAGGTGTAAATGCACTGCTCGCACTGTACGCTCCACACAACCTCCAGGCAAGGAAAGGTCTGAATGGACTGTGTGCTCTGCCCCTTCCATGTCTCCCTCCCCACTTTCTATTCATATTTCTCTCCTTCCATCCATGTCTCCCTCCCTTCCATCCATGTCTCCGTCCCCTTTTCATCCATGTCTCTCCCCCCCTTCCAGCCATGTCTCTCCCCTTTCCATTCTTACAAATAGGCTGTCAGGTGCCTCCCTTACTGAGCCAGCACCAATGGCGAAGGTAGCGCCAGTTCTGTCATGGCATGGGAGGGATCTCCTTGATGTTTGCCACACTGTTAAACTGAGCACCAAGAATCCACGTGACCCCCGGCACCACTACGCAGAGTGCGAGAGGGAGGCACTCATGTAGTGTGCAACAAAATGGGTCCAGATGCAGATTAAAGTGCTGCGCAGCACTATTTTCTGGGGAGGCAATATTGCCCCATTGCCCTATCCCCTGAATCCACCACTGGGTTTCTAAATGCCAGTAATAATAATAAAATAACAAATATCATAACAAACTCTGCCATTCATTAATAACACCCATTAAAAATAGTGATGTAAAAAATAAAATAAACCTTCAAAGGTTTACATAGTAAAAAAACAAATTAAAGGGACACTATAGTCACCTGAACAACTTTAGCTTAATGAAGCAGTTTTGGTGTATAGAACATGCCCCTGCAGTCTCACTGCTCAATTCTCTGCCATTTAGGAGTTAAATCCCTTTGTTTATGAACCCTAGTCACACCTCCCTGCATGTGACTTGCACAGCCTTCCATAAACACTTCCTGTAAAGAGAGCCCTATTTAGGCTGTCTTTATTGCAAGTTCTGTTTAATTAAGATTTTCTTATCCCCTGTTATGTTAATAGCTTGCTATACCCTGCAAGAGCCTCCTGTATGTGATTAAAGTTAAATTTAGAGACTGAGATACAATTATTTAAGGTAAATTACATCAGTTTGAAA
This sequence comes from Pelobates fuscus, assembly GCF_036172605.1. Lineage (NCBI taxonomy): Eukaryota > Metazoa > Chordata > Amphibia > Anura > Pelobatidae > Pelobates > Pelobates fuscus. The sequence goes on along the minus strand of NC_086318.1, from coordinate 11,339,295 downwards.
GTGAAACCAGTTTTTTTTTCATGCAGGCTCTGTCAATCATAGCCAGGGGAGGTGTGGCTAGGGCTGCATAAACAGAAACAAAGTGATTTAACTCCTAAATGACAGTGAATTGAGCAGTGAAATTGCAGGGGAATGATCTATACACTAAAACTGCTTTATTTAGCTAAAATAATTTAGGTGACTATAGTGTTCCTTTAAAACAAAAGGTGCAATTCAATCAATTAGAAATATCTCAAAGCATATTAGCATTTCCTCAGAAATGAACAGGAAAGCCCTCAGTTACTGGACATGCACATAGTCGCCATATGGGTAGGTGGATTTAAAAAAACAAACAATAACCTAACCCACTAAGACACAAACACTAGGCATCTGGGTCAAAATGTCCACAGCTTTTATTAACAACATAATAATATACTTATAAATAACATCAACTTAAATAAAGACGCTGTCCCCCGATGTATAAGGATAGCCCGCCAAATCCGAAAGGCAATGACCCATCTGAAAAATAATAATAAACATTAACATATAAAAATGTTTTACCATGATAACTGTACATAATTAAATTGTCAAATACTTTGATCTTCGATAACCAAGGTAGGGGTATACCCGGATACCCCTACACCCACCAGGTTCTGAGCTCGAACCATATAACATTGCTTCTTAACATGGAATAACTACCTTGTACTTTTTTGACTGACAAACAGAACCTGTTTACTGTGATTTCTACTAATTTTGCTGGATCAGCACCGGGAAATATCGTGATTATCACCAGGAGTGCAAGCATATTGGATTTTATATATGCTTGCACTCCTGGTGATAATCACGATATTTCCCGGTGCTGATCCAGAAAGAGCTCCAGGGTCTTTGAGGTATGATAAAATTATATATATATATATATATATATATATATATATATATATATATATACACACACACACACACACACACACACTCTCTCTCTCTCTCTCTCTCTCTCTCTCTCTCTGATGCTGTGTGTGTGTGTGTGTGAGGGTGCTGGTAGTGTGCTATGTGGGTGAGGGTGTTTGTGTGTTTGTGAGGGTGCTGTTAGTGTGCTGTGTGTGAGGGTGCTGTTTGTGTGTGAGGGTGCTGTTTGTGTGCGTGTTTGTGAGGGTGCTGTGTGTGTGAGGGGGCTGTATGTGTGTAGGTGCTGTGTGCTGTGTGTGTGAGGGTGCTGTTTGTGTGCGTGTTTGTGAGGGTGCTGTGTGTGTGTGTGTGTGTGTGTGTGTGTGTGTGAGAGGGTGCTGTATGTGTGAGGGTGCTGTATGTGTGTAGATGCTGTGTGTGTGTGGGTGCTGTTTGTGTGCTCTGTGTGTGTGGGTGTTGTGTGTGTGGGTGCTGTGTGTGTGTGGGTGCTGTTTGTGTATGTGTGAGTGCTGTATGTGTGAGGGTGCTGTGTGTGAGGGTGCTGTTTGTGTGCTGTATGTGTGTGGGTGCTGTGTGTGTGTGGGTGCTGTGTGTGTGAGGGTGCTGTTTGTGTGTGGGTGCTGTATGTGTGTGGGTGCTGTGTGTGTGAGGGTGCTGTATGTGTGTGGGTGCTGTATGTGTGTGGGTGCTGTATGTGTAGGGTGCTGTGTGTATGGGTGCTGTTTGTGTGTGGGTGCTGTGTGTGTGTGGGTGCTGTTTGTGTGTAGGTGCTGTTTGTGTGCTGTATGCGTGTGGGTGCTGTGTGTGTGAGGGTGCTGTATGTGTGTAGATGCTGTGTGTGTTTGGGTGCTGTATGTGTGTAGGTGCTGTTTGTGTGCTGTATGTGTGTGGGTGCTTTATGTGTGCTGTATGTGTGTAGATGCTGTATGTGTGTACTGTATGTGTGTGTGCTGTATTTTTGGGTGATTGTGTGTATTGTGTGGGGGCCATTTAGTAAATATCCCCCCTCCCTTCTTACTTTATGTAGGGAGGGGGGGCCGTGCTGCTGCCATCCCTGGTGGTCCAGTGGAGAGTGAACTCTAGCCTGCGGGGCTAGAGTTCACTCCTGTGAGATCTGAGCGTTGCCGTGTCCTCTCCTGCCTCCCTCCATGCTGCTGTGAGCCGGTGAGGGGTCTCCCCACCGGCCCATGGAGGCTTAGAGCTCGGATAGCGTCGGCTCTGCATGAGCCAACAGGGGAGATCTTGAGATCTCCCCTGCCGGTCTCAATCCATAGGCGTGCTGCGGGGATTAGGGTGTGCCCAGGCACACCCAGCACACCCCGTGCGCACGCCTATGGTATGTATGTGTGTCTTTGTGTATTTAGCTATTTGTGGGATCATGTCGATGTGTGGCTGTTTGTCTACGGATTTTCAAAACAATATGACCAAGGGAATTACTAGGTTCCAGAAACATCTCAGCTTATCCCAAACAAAACTCGATGATTCCTAGGCTAACAGAGTTGGGATTCTATCATAAGATTTATAAATCTGTTATGTTCCCTCCTATCTACCCATGGACAGCAAGCTGCCTATTGCTACCAGGATCTTAAAGGACCACTCTAGTGCCAGGAAAACATACTCGTTTTCCTGGCACTAGAGTGCCCTGAGGGTGCCCCCACCCTCAGGGACCCCCTCCCGCCCGGCTCTGGAAAGGGGAAAGGGGTTAAATCTTACCTTTTTCCAGCGCTGGGCGGAGAGCTCTCCTCCTGCTCTCCTCCTCCGATCCGCCTCTTCTCCTCCCCGTCGGCTGAATGCGCACGCGCGGCAAGAGCTGCGCGCGCATTCAGCCGGTCACATAGGAAAACATTCATAATGCTTTCCTATGGACGCTGGCGTGCTCTCACTGTGAAAATCACAGTGAGAAGCACGCAAGCGCCTCTAGCGGCTGTCAATGAGACAGCCACTAGAGGACATAGGGGGAAGGCTTAACCCATTCATAAACATAGCAGTTTCTCTGAAACTGCTATGTTTATGAAAAAAATGGGTTAACCCTAGAAGGACCTGGCACCCAGACCACCTCATTAAGCTGAAGTGGTCTGGGTGCCTAGAGTGGTCCTTTAATGAAATAATTCTTAAAAACAAGCTGCACAGCCAGATATTGAATGTGATCCCGCCATGCTACCTAACTAATAGAGGGGTGCACTGCACAGTTCTGTTTCCCAGGTCCCCCTTACCCCATTACGGACAGTCATCTGTGGGGCACCTCCCTCTCACCCTTAGTAGCTTTGCTGTGCACAATACAAGTGATCTCTCTTTTTATAATATTTATTTAAAAGTAATTATACCAACAGGGGATAAATATCTAGACACACTGAAACAAATAGAGAGGAGAACCCGGCATGTGAGCTTGCAATCTAGAGACGGCTGTCTTGAGAAGCAGCTGAATGATTTAAAATGAGAAATTATAATGATAATTGTAGCGGAGAGCTGATCTTTCACAGCTATTCTCCACTAGAGATCCTAGTGAGGCTCAGGAACAAGATGATGTTAAATCCACAGACAAGGTTTCCAGCAGGTAAAATAATACAGCAGTATCCCAACGCAATCCCAATAACTGGACGACACACAGTTTCAGGAGCAGAACTGACAAGCTTTATTCCACAGTGCCTTATAAAGCCCTCTCCCATGCAAGGGAGGAGTTCTATCACTTAATACATTATCCAATCTGTGAACAGTAACCTCCCACACATCTCCTCCCCTCCTCTAGCATCATAATCCCCTTATCATGTACATAGTTTTACCCAAGTTTTGGATGTACCCTAAATACTTGGGGTACATCCACAAATCCAATATCTCCAGATAGCCCTAGTCTGGAGGAACAACATATGTTAAAATCAGCCCATTCGGATAAAGCGTTCGGGAGTTATGGGACTTTAAAGTATTGACCGACCGCATGGGTAAAGTATCCGAAAACAGTTCCATGCATTTTGGCCCTGCGGTCGGTCACAAACAGGCGAATACAAACAGGTGAATTATCGCTGTTAAGTGGCCTGACGGGGATTCGGATGAATCCCCTAGTTCGTGGGGTTCTTTCTACCGAATGGCGGGCCGTTCGGTAGTTTCCCCACGAAGTATTGGGAGTCTGGAGGTCTCAGCGGTGGTTGCCTAGTCAGTGTCCGATTTCGGTTCCAGACACTCGACGGCAAAACACCGCTGTTCGGCAGTTTAAGATGGCCGCCGCCACGTGTTCGTATCCCGAATGACGGCCACCCAGAGGACAAAGACCACACTGCACGAATAGGTAATTACCCGTTTGCAACATTGTTGCAAACGGTAATTGAAGGCACACTTTACACAGGGTGGTCTGGTTGTTCGGTAGTTTCATTCCCTTGTTTTATTCGAATGATTCTACCGAACAACCAGAGGAATACAGTACTTTACACACATTCAACTGCCAATATAAACGAATACAATTATTCCTATGCGTTGTAGGACAGCCCAGGACCAATCCGCTACACTGCTCCCCCTTGCCCACAAGCCGGCATACACAGTCTGATCCAGCACGGATCGGCTTGGGGATGTCCGGGGGCTCACGGATCATTTTTCTAGGTCAGTTTGTCTTGACAACCCGTCAGCATTTCCATTCTGCTTACCCGGCCGGTATTGGATATTAAAATCAAAAGGCTGTAGCGCCAAGCTCCAGCGCAGAAGCCTGGCGTTGTCCCCAGCCACCCGGTTCAGCCAGACTAACGGGTTGTGATCCGTGAGCAAGGAAAAGGGCTGTCCATACAAATAGGGCTGCAGTTTCTTTAGGGCCCACACCACAGCCAGGCATTCCTTTTCGATGGCGGCGTAGCTTACTTCTCGGGGTAACAGTTTGCGACTGATGTAAGCCACTGGGTGTTCTCCGCCATCGGCCCCGACTTGACTCAGTACTGCCCCCAATCCAAACATAGAAGCGTCTGTGTGAACAAGAAATCGTTTAGTTGGATTGGGAGCTGCCAAGACAGGGGCATTTATCAGTGCATTTTTCAATTGTTGGAATGCCTGCTCACACTCCGGGGTCCAGTTTACTTGGCGGGGGAGGTTCTTACGGGTCAGGTCAGTGAGGGGTTTGGCCAGGGCGCTATAATTGGGGACAAACTTCCTGTAATACCCCGCTGTCCCTAGAAACGCTAAAACCTGGGTCTTAGTCCTAGGGGTGGGTCACCTGGCGACAGCCTCGACTTTGGCGGGTTCGGGTTTCTGTTTACCGCACCCTACTCTATGTCCCAGGTACTGTACCTCAGCCATTCCGATACTACACTTGGCCGGCTTCAGGGTCAAACCTGCTTCCCTTATCCTATCTAGCACAGCTCCTATGTGAGCTAAATGTTCCTGCCACGTATTGCTAAAAATAGCAATATCGTCCAGGTAGGCACAGGTATAGTCCTGAAATCCATCCAGGAGCCGATCCACCATCCTTTGGAAGGTGGCTGGGGCGTTTTTCATCCCAAATGACATGACCTTAAACTGGTACAAGCCAAATGGGGTGACAAAGGCCGACTTCAGGATGGCGTCTGGGGCCAGGGGGATTTGCCAATAACCTTTACACAAGTCAATAGTGGTGAGGTATTGGCCCCTGGCCATTCTGTCCAGTAACTCGTCTATCCGGGGCATCGGATAGGCGTCGGATACGGTCTTCTCGTTCAATCTCCTATAGTCCACGCAGAAGCGGGTCGTACCGTCTCGCTTTGGTACGAGGACTACAGGAGATGCCCAAGGACTGTCTGAGGGTTCAATCACCCCCAGTTGGAGCATCTCGTCGATCTTCTTACGCATGTTTGCCCGTACCGCTTCTGGGATGCGGTAGGGAGTCTGGCGCATGGGTAGTTGCCCTGGGGTCTCGACCCGGTGAGTTGCCAGAGGCGTGTATCCAGGTACATTAGAGAACGTGTCGCGTTTCTCTTCTAATAGTTGCTGTACCTCGATCCGCTCCTGTGGGCTCAGCCGATCTCCCAGCGCAACCTCCCCTAAATCCCCAGACAACTGCCCATCCCCCAGCAAATTGGGGAGGGGTAAGCTGTCAAACTCTTCCGTGTTGGGGGCACAGATGGCGGTTACCTCCTCAGTACGCTCTTGGTAGAGCTTCAGCAGGTTCACATGGAGCATGCGTCGCCCCCCAGTCCCTGTGCAGGGGCCGATAATATAGGTGGTGTCACATCTTTGCTCCACCACCTTATATGGGCCCTGCCAGGCGGCTTGTAACTTATCATGTCGGACAGGTTTTAAAATTAGTACTTTCTGCCCGACCTGAAAGCTACGGTCCCTGGCTCCCCGATCATACCATGTGCGCTGGCGGGTCTGGGCCGCCTGAAGGTTTTCCCTTACCGTCTTGGTCAACGCTTCTAGGCGGTCCCGAAAGGCCAACACATATGGTATGATGGGGGTGCCGTCTGTGCCCCGGTCTCCCTCCCAATGCTCTCTAATAAGATCTAATGGACCTCGGACCCTCCTCCCAAACAGTAATTCAAACGGGGAGAACCCCGTGGATTCCTGCGGCACCTCCCGGTATGCGAATAGGAGGTGCGGCAGGAATCGTTCCCAGTCCTTGTGGGTCTCTGCGAAGGTTCAGAGCATCTGCTTCAAGGTACCATTGAATCGTTCGCAGAGCCCGTTCGTCTGGGGGTGGTAAGGGGCACTGATAATAGGCTTAATGCCACAGATCCTCCAGAGGTGTTGGGTGAATTCTGCGGTAAACTGGGTGCCCTGATCCGAGATAATCTCCCTGGGTAATCCCATCCGGGAGAATATCCGCATGAGGGCATCCGCGACCGTTTCAGGGTGGATGTTGGTCAGAGCCACTGCCTCTGGATACCTGGTGGCATAATCTACTACCGTTAAAATATACCTTTTTCCTGACGGGCTAGCTTTATTGAGGGGGCCTATCAGATCCACCGCTATTCGGCTAAAAGGTTCCTCTATTATGGGTAAGGGGTGAAGTTTAGCCTTCCTGCGATCTCCCCTTTTTCCCACTCTCTGGCAGGTATCGCAAGTCGTGCAATATCTGCGCACTTCCTGGCTAATCACTGGCCAGAAAAAACTCTGGGTTAGTCTGTACCTGGTGCGACTAACCCCTAGATGTCCGGATAGCGGAATATCATGCGCTATCTGGAGTAATTCAGCCCGGTACCGCTACGGTACCACTAATTGTCTCATCGCTATCGGGTTTGACCCCGTAATCTGCTTGCTTGTTTCCCTGTACAAAAGTTGTTTATCCCAGATAAATCTCTCTCCCTCCCCCCCGGGGGAGCCCGTGACAACCTTGTCCCTATACACCTGAAGCGTGGGGTCTGTTGCAACTTCAGCTACAAATTCATTAGGTGGGGCCCAGGGGACACATTCTAGAGGGGGGGCAGTGTGTTGTGGTCCTGGGTGCGGGCCTGTTGTCAGGTGACTACAGGGTTGACCTCCCCTGTGGTGGGCGACTGGGGCTCAAAAGCAGAAGTGAGCCTCCCCAGATCGTTCCCCAATAAAACCTCTGCCGGTAAATGCGGCATCAACCCCACCTCCACGTCCCCTGCCCCCGCTCCCCAATGTAAATGTACCCTTGCTGTAGGTAGCCGGTACACCGCTCCCCCGGCTACCCGGACGGCAACAGTTTTGTTCAGTTTTGCCTGATCTGAAATCAGGTGGCTCTGTACCAAAGTGATGGTGGCTCCCGAATCTCGTAACCCCCAGACTGCTGTACCATTCAGATATACGGTCTGTTGATGGTGCCGTAGATTGTCCACATTGGCCTGGACAGGATCTGCCTCGTGCAGTACCTCCCATTGTTCCACAGTGGTAATGGGGACTGCGGAACCATACGGGGTGGCAACTAGGTCCTGGTAGTGGTGGGCTGCGGCTGCCCTGGGTGGGGGTGGGCCTGGACGAATCCAGGTGGAACGGTCCCGCAGCTGTGGGCAATCCCTTTTATAATGTCCCCACTTCTGGCAGTGATGACTGGGGCCAGCGGTGGGTTGTCGGAACCGGGGCTGTGCAGCGGGTGGTGGGGGTGGTGGTAGTGGTCTCGGTGGAGCTGGGGTGTAGGTGGTTCCCCCGAATGTTTTAAAAGTTGCTTTTGGAGCTGCAGGTTTTTGTTGCCTGCGTGCATCCAGGTAGTCGTCTGCTTTTCTAGCAGCCTCGGTGAGGGAGGTAGGGTTTCTGTCCCTTACCCATTCCTGGACCTCACTGGTTACTCCCTCATAGAACTGCTCCATCAGCAACATCTGTATTACATCCTCCATAGAACGTGCCCCGCTAGCTTGCACCCACCCGAGTGCTGCCCTCTGTAATCGGCATGCCCACTCTGCGTGCGAGTCTTTCTCTGCTTTCTTTAAATCCCGGAATCTCCGCCGGTATGCCTCGGGTGTTATAGCATACCTGGCGAGTATAATTTCTTTTACTTTACTGTAATTCCGTATTTCGTCATTAGGTAAGTCCGATATGCCTCTGCTGCCCTCCCGGTTAACCTTCTGGCCAAAATAGGTACCCAGTCCTCTGTGTTAATTTTATGCAGTGCACACAGTCTCTCAAAATCTTGCAGGAAAGTGTCTATATCTTCCTCTGCCTCCACATATGTTTTAAAAGCCTGGTACGGTATTTTAGGCTTACCTTCCTGTGGCACACTACTTGCAGAGCTTTGTTCTGGAACTGTTGTCGCTTGTGTCCTTATAACGAAATCTTGTACCTCGGTCACCGTCCTGGAAATAATTTCCGCTGAGGGGTTTTCCCCATACAGGGATAGCCTGAATTGAACCTGCCTCCGGAATTCCGATTCTTGTGGTGTTCCTCCCGGCTCCCTCTGTGCAGGAACTGAATCGCCCTCCATTCTGTACTCTGCCATGAGTTCTGTAACGAGTACTGCTTTCTTCTTATTGCTGGCTTGTATACCCCTTGCCTCTAGGAGGTCCTTTAGCGTGGAGCGTTTTAGCGCAGAAAAATCAATCTCCATCCGTACTCCATTTACGCTTGTTCCTCTGTGAGTCTGGATCCCAGCGCTGCCAACCAATGTAGCGGAGAGCCGATCTTTCACAGCTATTCTCCACTAGAGATCCCAGTGAGGCTCAGGAACAAGGTGATGTTAAATCCACAGACAAGGTTTCCAGCAGGTAAAATAATACAGCAGTATCCCAACGCAATCCCAATAACTGGACGACACACAGTTTCAGGAGCAGAACTGACAAGCTTTATTCCACAGTGTCTTATAAAGCCCTCTCCCATGCAAGGGAGGAGTTCTATCACTTAATACATTATCCAATCTGTGAACAGTAACCTCCCACACATCTCCTCCCCTCCTCTAGCATCATAATCCCCTTATCATGTACATAGTTTTACCCAAGTTTTGGATGTACCCTAAATACTTGGGGTACATCCACAAATCCAATATCTTCAGATAGCCCTAGTCTGGAGGAACAACATATGTTAAAATCAGCCCATTCGGATAAAGCGTTCGGGAGTTATGGGACTTTAAAGTATTGACCGACCGCATGGGTAAAGTATCCGAAAACAGTTCCATGCATTTTGGCCCTGCGGTCGGTCACAAACAGGCGAATACAAACAGGTGAATTATCGCTGTTAAGTGGCCTGACGGGGATTCGGATGAATCCCCTAGTTCGTGGGGTTCTTTCTACCGAATGGCGGGCCGTTCGGTAGTTTCCCCACTAAGTATTGGGAGTCTGGAGGTCTCAGCGGTGGTTGCCTAGTCAAGTGTCCGATTTCGGTTCCAGACACTCGACGGCAAAACACCGCTGTTCGGCAGTTTAAGATGGCCGCCGCCACGTGTTCGTATCCCGAATGACGGCCACCCAGAGGACAAAGACCACACTGCACGAATAGGTAATTACCCGTTTGCAACATTGTTGCAAACGGTAATTGAAGGCACACTTTACACAGGGTGGTCTGGTTGTTCGGTAGTTTCATTCCCTTGCTTTATTCGAATGATTCTATCGAACAACCAGAGGAATACAGTACTTTACACACATTCAACTGCCAATATAAACGAATACAATTATTCCTATGCGTTGTAGGACAGCCCAGGACCAATCCGCTACACTAATAAATATTAATACACTTCTGCCCTCTAGACAATCTATAGAGATCCAGGGTTAAAGAGTCCCACATCAGGGGCTTCATCAACCAAAGCCCACCAACCAAACAATGTGTATGACTGACATATAAGGCCCTGGGTAGATAGCGCAGCTAAGCGGACAAGGGCACATGTATGAATATGGGACAGATGCGTGGGACTGATTAGGTATGAATGTGTGGGTGGGATTATGTGCTGTGTGAGTTTGATGCAGGGTGGTCTTACCGCAGTGCCACTTGGGATTCGGGCCAGCAAACAGCTTCCTGTCCTCCTGCTCCTGTTTGTCCTGGGCCTGTAGTTTTACTCTGTTTGAGGGATGGAGGTTGAGGATATCTTGGCTTCCCTCAGAGCTGCAGCGTTTGATGGTGACCGGCAACTCCGCAAGCATTATGCTCGCCTCAGGTATGGCTACCGTCATGGTTCCACCCCCCGCGGCCAGTGTCCTTCAGTGGCCTCCCCTGCGGCCGCTGCTACTGGGGGCCACACTAGCACCGGCCTTACCTGCCTGCCAGTTAGTTTGTCCCCAGATACTGCACCTCGGGCTTGGTTGAGGAGCAGGAGCCCAGGTCTGAGGCATTGCCAGGCCCGCATGTCTGGGACTCCAGACACGCGGCCTGCTACTGCTATACAGGATGCGCGGCCTTCTAATGCGGTGCGGGAAGCACAGCCTACTCAGCTGGCATACACTTCATGGCTTGCCCCGGCACACGGGCTGGGGCCGGTGGACATTGGGCCGCACCTCCCCGGTGGCGTGTGGCCGCCAGGTGGCCTTCAAGATATACCCGCGGTCCAGGGCCCCAGTGGTGAGTAGGCCCAGCAGGGCCATGCAGAGTACCATGGTACCGCCGTTGAGGGCTGGGGGGAGGACCTCATGTGGGTCGGTAGCCTCCTCTGCCAGTGAGGAAGGCTCCCGGGGGTCTCTTTCCCATGTTCCCCCTTTCTGTCTTCCCCCCTCCTTTCCCTGGTTTGGCGCTGGTTTGGGCACTGAAAAAACGGAGTCCCTATTTGTACGGACAGGAATATTTCCTTGTGACTAACCACAACCTATTGGTCTGACTTAACCGGGTCTCAGGAGACAATGGCAGGTTGCTGCGGTGGAGACTAGCCCTGCAACCTTATAATTTCACCATCAGCTACAGACCCGGTAAGCAGAATGGAAATGCTGATGGGTTGTCTCGACAAACAAATCACTCCGGCCTCCTAGTTCCGGTCATCCCCAAGTTGACTCGCAAAGGATCAAGCCGGGTCTGCCGGAGTGTCCCACAAGGAGGGAGCCATGTGACAGACCCATCTGTCTTTAAAATACTTTTATTCCTCCTTGGTTCATCTGTTTGTTCATCTTTTGACTGTCCATACAGCCCTTTTGTTTATTTACCTTTTTCCCGAATGAACTGCCGAACGGCCGGCCACCCAGCATGGAAGTGTGCTGCTGGTTAACCTCTTGGCCCACATTGTGGTTAACCACAGACAATTCCTAATTGTCGAATGCCGGCTGAGTGCTCGTCGTTCATATGCCGACCATGAGGCGGCGGCCATCTTGGACGTACGAATGTCCCATCGATGTTTGTCGACGATTTCATGGAACTAAAAACTGACACTATTTCTCACGAACTCCGCTGAAGCCGCCGACCTCCTGTCTTCAGATCATCCCGCATACGAACACCGGCCCGTTCGGTACTTTATCTACACGAATGTACTTACCCTGGATAGCTACGCCATGGAGCCCATTTGTATACCGAAAGACTATGTGAAAGACTTTGGCTCCATGAATATTGAACTGCATGTATGTGATCTGAGCGCCATTCAGCAATAATGTGCTCTCAGATCTAAGCTATCTGGGGATGCGTTAAATGTGTGTAGTGCATTCGGTAGTTTGCAAGTTATATATTTTTATGTATTTTTATTGTCATTATGATGAACAGGAGAGCGCAATCTTAAAAAGTAAATGTAAATGTAAAAAAATAAAAAGATTATTATACTAATAATATATTACCAAGCAGCCAGACACAAAGCAAAATTCCTTAAAGATCTTACCCTAAATATCATTTAAAAATATATATATAAAGTGTCAGCGCTATGCACGATAGCCTTGCAATAAGGCAACCTGTAAAAGATGTGTAGAAAAATCAACTTGTCTCTGTAAATTGGCGGTATAAATATATCAACACCTGTATCCCACAGTAAGTTAGATTGTACACAAAAAATAATAAAACTTGCTTAAGAGTCCATAAAGTTCTACAAGGGAGTCCTGAAGGGGTTAATCTTGTGTTGTAGTAGAAGATGTAACATCAACAGATAAACTGTAGCTTTTTCTATAAGTAGTACATTAGCAAGTGGTCGTCTCCAAGATATCACAAACACACATTGTAAAGTCAGAGGCTGAACAGCCGTTTACCGTCCGCTGCTCTCAGCAATTCAAAATTCCCGCCCGATCTCAGCGCTGATACGGTGGGCCTGCAGAATAGGAACGTTGGCGTATGATCGATTCCAAGCCGGTTGCTGTCATCAGACCTCTGTATCCGATAGCACTTCAACGCGTTTCGCCCGCTCTGCCAGGCTTTTTCAAGATAGTGTATCGGCTAAACAGAACGTTCTTAAATACATTTCAATCTGATCAGTTCGTAATAGACCGCTGGTGGTCTCATAATCTTAACACATAAAATGCAGGAAATAAGATAAATGGAATACTATCCTTCTTAATGTGTCCTGTCAGTCAGTCATAAAACATATCACATAAAAGTGTCTAATATAAAACAATAAAATATAGAAATAACGTTATTGTACATGAAATGTATTAATACAGAAAATTCTAAAATTTGAAATTTGTTACAAATCAGGAGGTAGGTAATATACTTAGTACTGGCGGTTTCACCATCGTGTGACTTATGCAAAGACCCCAGATGGTGACAGAGTCGCTGTAAAAGCATATTTCAGGAAAGTAAATATAAGGCTTTAACATATACTAATTTCTACTCTACAACTACACGTGACAAAGCATTGTCTCATCTATTATTTCATTATTCATTATTATACCATGTCATACCGTGATTTGTACAATTGATAAATAGCTTACATCTCTGAATACCAATGTTTTGTAACTGGAAACCTTGTATCAGATTTTACCACTAAAATCCATGCATTTCTTTTTTTAATAACGCTTTATGCAGACTGTGCTGTGATGGTCTTTTTATTGATACAAATTAAATTGATTTAATAAAGAACTCATAGTAAAACATGTATTGTTTCATGAACTCAAGACTTGGGTTTATGTGTCTCGAGTCTCATTTAACTGGCGGAGATAAGTGGTAATAATGAGCTTCTATCACCTGTTCTACTATCTGAATCCCCCCTAGAAGTTGGAAAATGGTGTAATTGTTATATAGATCTATGGGAACCCAATTCCTTTGCTATTGAAATCCCTCTAGTTCCTTGAGCTTCTCAGATCATGGGAGAAAGACATCATTAAACTAAAACCTACTGTGAGATAGAACAGCTTTAGTGCAGGAGAACATTATACTAAAGGAAATAGAACTTAAACCAATAGAACACGTTTTTTTAAGATTCAGATTGCATTAATCCAGCATTCGGCACGCTCTGTGTATCTGCTACACAGACCTTCTCCTGGTATTCTATGCTGGGAGAGCAGGGTCTATGATGCCCCGCCCACAGCGCATACAGCAGAGACATGTTTTAAAGTAAAACCATATATAACATACAAAGAGGATGCAGGCAGAATTTTTAACACTGAATAAGAAAGGGTATAAATAGTTAACAGAATGAAATAGATTTAAAAAACCTCTTACATAAAATGAAACAAATAAAAATCTACATATAGCCCATGGGGAGTAAGTATACTTAGTTCAAAAATCCATTTCATTTTGTATTTACCCAGTGTTTTAATAAAATGGCCACCTCGCCATGAAAGGCCACCAAATGATTTAAAAATGCTTTAGAGATATTTCTGCAATTTCTAGTAGTCATTCACACATATTGTAAGCCACATAAGTATTCAAGAATGGAAATTAATTTTTTCGAATTGCAAGTTTTAAAATGATTTATTATGTACATCTTGTGGGAATGATTAGATTTAGAGGAACACTGTAGGGTCAGGAATATAAACATGCATTCATGACTCTATAGTGTTACAAACACAATCTTGCCCTTCTAAATATAGTAAATTCTTACATTTATTCCAGTCTGCTGGTGCTGGCTCTGCCCCCGATACGCCTCCTTGGCTGACATCATCAGAAGTTATGATCTCAGCCAATCACAATGCTTTCCCAAAGGCAGAGCGGAGAGACCGAGAAGGGACATACCTATGGATCTGTGAGGAGATATAAGAGGGGCTAGAGTTGATCAGTGTTTTATAGGTGTGAATTAGTACCTTGAAATGAGACCTATATCATGCAGGAAGCCAATGTAAGGACTGGCAGAGGGGTGAGGTGTGAGAGAAACGACTAGAGAGGAAAATCAGTCTGGCAGCAGCGTACATTACGGACTGTAGCGGTGCAGTACGGCTTTTGGGAAGACCAATCATGAGAGGGTTACAATAATCCATGCAGGAAATTGCTAGAGCATAAACAAGCTCGTTGGTAGTATCTGGTGCAAGAAAGGGGCGGATGTCGGCTATGTTTTTTAGATGGAATCTACAGGATTTGGCAACATGCTGGATGTGAGGCTCAAAGGTGAGGCCAGAATCAAGTATGACACCAAGACAGCGCGCTTGCAAGGATGGACTGATGTGGGTACCACCAGGGCCGGATTAACATAGGGGCTGATGGAGCTGCAGCTCCAGGCCCAGGCCCATGGAATAGGCCCATTTAAAAAAAAAAAAAATTTTTTTTTTTTTTTTTTTTTTTACACACTACTCTTAGGTTTGCCACCTGACTGGTATTTTACTGGCATAGCCGGTATTTGAGGCTGTCTGGCCGTGCCGGTATTGCAGTAATACCAGCAATACAAATGCAGGTATTTTTCTCAGAATAAATGGAGATTACTCTGCAATACCAGCACCGGCCAGTAGGGGTCACTGTGTGTGGAGAGAGGCAGGTATAGGAAGTTACAGCATATCCCTGCCTCTCTCTACTACTCACTGATCCATGAGGGAGCAGCAACACAGCACAGAGTCCAGACAACAGCTCTACAGTAAGTGAGGGATGGGGGGAAAGATAGTAGGGACACATGGGGACACTGAGACACTAGGGGACACATGGGGACACGGAGACACTAGGGGACACTAAGGGACATATGGGGACACTCAGACACTAGGGGACACAGACACTAGGGGACACAGACACTAGGGGACACTGAGACACTAGGACATATGGGGACACAGACACTGGGAGACCTGGGAACACAGATACTTGGGGACACTGGAAAACATGGAGACACTGAGACACTAGGGGACACTGGGACACATGGGGATGCTGAGACACATGGGGACGCTGTGAGACATAGGGACATTTGGAGACACTGAGACACTGAGACATTGGGACACGGAGACACTATGTCCCCATTTCTCCCAGTGTCCCTATGTCCCCCAGCCAGTGTCCATAGTGTCTGTGTCCCATGTCTCTCAGTGTGCCTAGTGTCCCCATGTGTTCCTATATGTCCCAGTGTCCCCATGTCTATGTCCACAACTGTCCCCAAGTCTCCCAGTGTCCCCAAGTGTCTGTCTCCCAGCCAGTGTCCCCTAGTCTCCCAGTGTCCCCTAGTCTCCCAGTGTCTGTGTTCCCATGTCTCTGTGCCCCAAATGTTTCAGTGTCCCCATGTCTCTCAGTGTCCCCAAGTGTCTGTCTCCCAGCCAGTGTCCCCTAGTCTCCCAGTGTTCCCATGTCTCTGTGTCCCTAGTGTCTTAGTGTCCCCAAATGTTGCAGTGTCCCCATGTCTCCCAGTGTCCCTATATGTCCCAGTGTCCCCATGTCTATGTCCACAACTGTCCCCATGTATCCCAGTGTCCCCAAGTGTCTGTCTCCCAGCCAGTGTCCCCTAGTCTCCCAGTGTCTGTGTTCCCATGTCTCTGTGTCCCTAGTGTCTTAGTGTCCCCAAATGTTTCAGTGTCCCCATGTCTCAGTGTCTGTGTCCCTAGTGTCTCAGTGTCCCCATTTCTCCCAGTTTCCCTAAATGTCTCAGTGTCCCCATGTCTCCCAGTGTCCCCATGTCTGTGTGTTCCCGGGTCTCTCAGTGTCCCCATGTCTCTCAGTGTCCCCGGGTCTCACTGTGTCCCCAGTATCCTAGTGACATGGGGACACACTGAGACATTGGGACACTGGGAGAAATGGGGACACTGAGACACTGGGAGACTAGGGGACTGGGCGACATGGGGACACTGACACTGTGATACATAGGGACACTGAGACACTGGGTGACTTGCGAGACTGAGACACTGGGAGACAGGGAGATATTGGGAGAAATCCATCTATACAGCAGAATCAAACTGTGAGTAGTTTGTTGGTGATTTTACAGAATTTTCTCTGATGTCACTCCTTGTGATTATACAAATGATTAAGGCTGGTATTTTTTCCCAAGAAAGGTGGCAACCCTAACTACTCTTCACATACTCTTGCTTAAAGGAGCACTACAGGGTCAGGAACACAATCATGTATTTCTGACCCTATTATGTTAAAACCACCACCCTGGCCCCTTCTTGCCTCCCTAAGTATAGTAAAATATTCAAGTCTGCAGCTGCTGGCTCTGCCTCTGAACTGACTGTCTGCTGACATCATCAGAAGTGGTGGTCTGAGCAAATTACAATACTTGCCCATAGGATTGGCTGAGACTGTTAACTAGGCAGATCAGGGGCAGAGCCAGCACAAGTCCAACATAGCCCTGGCCAATCAGCATCTCCTCATAAAGATAAATTGAATCAATGCATCTCTATGAGGAAAGTTCAGTGTCTGCATGCAGAGGGTGGAGACACTGAATGGCAGTGCTGCACACTAGGCAGTACTGCCCCAGGAAGCACCTCTAGCAGCCATCTAAGGAGTGGCCAGTGGAGTTATTTTCTCTGAAAAGACTGTGTTTACTGCAAAAGGCCTGAATGGAATGATTCTACTTACCAGAACAAATACAATAAGCTGTAGTTGTTCTGGTGACTATAGTGTCCCTTTAATTTGGAAGCTTAAGAGGGATGTATGGGAACAAAACCTGTGTGGACTGGCTGACAATAAAATTAGTTTAGGTAATGCTGTTGGTCTCTCTAACACTGTGGTATGTCCCCTCCTTTCTTCTACACTCACTACATACACCTTTTCTCTGTCTCAGACTGTATAACAGGAACTTCTGCCTGCTAGTAAGAAGATAAGGAGACAAGTGGACCAGCGAGTGCTAGGGGACAGTCCTTAGAAAGAATGGAGTGAGCGCATCATTAGACGCATTTATGTCAAGCTCAGAACGCTGCCTGCATAGTATGCCCTTAGTTGGACAGCCTGCAGGATTGGCGGGCAGCCTGACATGCATTCATGCCAGGTTGTCCTTCAAATTCTTTGGACAGACATGCCCCCTTTTTGGGCATGTTCTCCCCTTTTGGCAGGTCTGGTGACATGATTTGCACCAGTGGCCCACCCTTTTACCCCGCCCATTGACTTCCTGCTTCACTGGACACTGCTGTTAGGGGGTATGGATTTACTTGAAAGATGAAAGCATAAATTTGAGAGAGATTAGCATAGAGTATGTGTTTTCTTATAGCTGCATCCTTTGAGTTTCCCTCCAACACCATCTCCATCAGATACATGACGCTTGGGGGGTATGACCGTTTTAGTGTTTTTGGTCGATAAGATTCTGTAAATAGGCCCATCATAATTGTCAGCACCAGGCCCACTGGGCTCTTAATCCGGCCCTGGGTACCACTAACCTGAAGGGAGAGCGAAAGAGGAGGATCAGTATTAGGAGGAGGAAAGACAAGGAGCTCAGTTTTAGAGAGATTGAGTTTCAGAAAGTGGGAGGACATCCAGTCAAAGATGGACGAAAGGCAAGCAGTGACACTTTGCAGGACGGCAGAGGAGAGGTCCGGGGAGGAGAGATATAACTGGGTGTCATCAGCGTACAGGTGGTAGTGGAATCCAAAAGAGGTAATAAGTTTGCCAAGAGAGGCAGTATAGTTGTTCTGGTGACTATAGCGTCCATTTAAACTCTTGCATTTTTACATGGGTATTATTTGTATTTTTACATGCCGCACACTGTTTGCATTTATAAAAACCTTTTTTTTAAAAGGAATTAGTGTTGGTTATTTATTTATTTTTAATTACTTGTAAGACATTTCTTTTTTTATATATATTTTTTTTATTGTTGTGCAGGTGAGTACAAAACATATCCAAGCGCCACAACAGCGTAAAATAACACGAAAACATGGTTAGGTTGTACAGTGGCTCTGAGAACTTTGCACATTTTTGTTTAACGGTAATATTAGTTACATTGGTATGCCTGAGCGATGTCCACTTATTTAAGATTAAATATTTAAGATTAGATATGCCTGTAGCTTCCTGACAGCGTTGGTAGTCAGGGTTACACATATGCATGAAGGCAATGCTCTAGTATAAACAGCCCTGCCCCCCGTATCATGTAATATACAAGTCAGAAGAACATTGATTAAGATAGCATAAGATGACAGTTGTTGGTTGACAGTGGGCATATCAGCATTTGCAATATAAATCTCGTTGGGGCAAATAGGGTTGGACCTTGCCAGGGATACCGTATGGATGCTGGGTCACGTAAGGTGTTTTCCAGTAACTGCCTGGCTCGCCCACTGGGGCTTGTGCTTAATCAGGTTGTAACATAATGTAAGGTGAACAACTGAACAGGGTGATGAGGCACAACATATTGCGGGGTGTCCGCGGCTGGGGTACAAACTAATAGTGTACGTAAAACATAACTTTATAATCAAACCTAAATTACACATTTCCCACAACAGTGGGGCAGATTTGTGAGTGGTTGGTGCGGCTCAGTCGGCTCGCCAAGGGCACTCAGGTCGGGGCCACTGTCCGTGAACCCCTTGGGACGAAAGTCTCAGAGTTGTCTGGGTTCCAGATATGTGGCCTGGGGGGGATGTTCGGTGGAAGGCCTAAGGTAACGAGTTGTGTCTTCGCTTCCTGCAAGTCTGCTATGAGGCATGTGTGGTCTCCCTGGAGCTTGTGTGGTGAGCGCCAATGATATTTAATGTTATGGGCGTGGAGTAGGGTGGTAAAAGGCCTCATGGTTGTACGCCAGGCCATAGTTCCTCTGGACAAATCTGAGTATAGCGTGAGGGCCATGTCCTCGAAGGGGTATGGCGTGTTTCCCCTGATGGCGGTCATGACCGCTTCTTTGTCCTGCCGCTTTTGAAATTTAACAACGACGTCCCTGGGTGCCGCTGTAGGAGCCGCGGGCGTTTGGGGATTCTGAATATGCCATCCAGGCCTACCCCTTTAGCTTGCTTTGGCTGGAATATTTTACTTACGAGGCATCTCATTAGGTGAGGGAGTTCTGAGTCCGAGACTGACTCCACTATGCCGCGGATTTTTATATTTTGGGTCCTGCGTGAGTCCTCTAGTGCCTGTCCTGTCTAGTCCTGTTGGAGCGTGGCTACGGTCTTCGAGTGGTTGAGGGAGTCTTGTTCCACGGTTCCCATGCGTTTTGTTAGACCCTGTATGTCTTTCCTCATGTCGGCTACATCCGTTTGGATATTCCGGCGGAGCTCCGCCAGCAGCTCCCTCATTTCGGCCTTTGTGACCGGGGCCGTGTCCAGCTGCGCTCTTGGTTGCACTGCCTCTTGTGTTGTGGGTAAGTGTGCGGCTTTGGGCTCTGAGGATCGCTCGTCGGAGTCGTTGAAGTCGTCGAGGTAGGCGTCCATGGGTTCCAAGGCGCCATGTGCTTGCCGCCATAGGTCTCCTATGCTGGTGCCCGGCCGGGGCATTTCTTGCTTTGGTTTTTTGTTTTTCCTGCCCATTTGTGTGGAGTCTGCTATATTGGGGCAGGTTTGCTTGCCTTTTGGGGGGGTAAAATCGTTGTTTTTTGTGTTTTTTTCTCTGTTAACACTCGGAGCTCTCAGACGATGCGACCAGTCGTTTCGGCGGTTAGCTCCGCCCCCCTTGTAAGACATTTTTTAAGATTAGGGGCACCTATAAAAATGATGTGGGGTTTTCTATAAGGATATCTGTTAGAATTAAGAATAATGGGCATTGCGATTTTAGCTTTTTCTCATTTTTTAATTCTTCTCTTTTACATTGTCTGATTTCATTAATTAAATGGTCTGTTTGATCAATATTATAGTTTTTCTCTTTAAATTGTTCTTTTAAGGAGTTAGGTTGTTCACAATAGATTGCATCTGTGCAGTTTTGTTTTAATTGAATGGACTGGCTCTTTGGGATGCCATTCGCCATGGGGAGCAGTGGCAACTCATAAGATCTATAAAAGAGTTAATATGGAATTTTTAAAAATACTTTTTTTTTTTAAATAATTCTTTACTTTTGAATTGATATGTGGAGTAGGTATAAAAAGAAGATAATACACAATAGACGTTCAGCAATAGATAGCCATAGTTATTAAACAATGTATATGTAGGAAACAGCACTCATTTTTGTTGTTTTTTGAACAAAATAGAGTTAACCCAGTGCTAGGCTTGAAAATAGGAGGTAAGTAAAAAGGTAGATGATATGCACTGAAAGTAATTAACAAGCTAAAACAGGTTAGTAACTGTAAGAAATATTGATCAGTGTAATCGGGTCCCTTCAAAGATTTCACCTCAGCCCCTAAGGACTTGCACTCAGGGGCGGACTGACCGGTCGGGCACTTCGGACATGGTCTGAGGGCCCGGCCGGGAGGGGGGCCCGCCATCAGGGGGCCCGCCCGCCCCTTTAAGTGCTGCAGCCGCCTGAGCGCTCTCTTAAGAGCCTCAGGCGGCTGCAGCTTCTCACCTCCCCTCCCCTGTAGCGTGGCCGAGCTGCTCTCCGGTCCGCGGTGCCCGGCCGGAGTGATAGGAAGGTGCACACTGAGTGTGCACCTTCCTGTCAGTCCGGCCGGGTACAGGAAACAGAAACTCCGCGCGGAACAGGAGTTTCTGTTTCCTGTACCCGGCCGGACTGACAGGAAGGTGCACACTCAGTGTGCAACTTCCTATCACTCCGGCCGGGCACCGCGGACCGGAGAGCAGCTTGGCCACGTTACAGGGGAGGGGGTAAGAACAAAGAGGGAGGGGGGTAAGAACAAAGGGGGGGGTGGGTAAGAACAAAGAGGGGGGTGGGTAACTAAGAACAAAGAGGGAGGGGGGGTAAGAACAAAGAAGGAGGGGGTAAGAACAAAGAGGGAGGGGGTAAGAACAGAGAGGGAGGGGGGTAAGAAGAAAGAGGGGGGTAAGAAGAAAGATGGGGTAAGAAGAAAGAGGGGGTAAGAAGAAAGAGGGGGTAAGAACAAAGGGGGTGGGTAACTAAGAACAAAGAGGGAGGAGGGGTAAGAACAAAGAGGGAGGGGGGTAAGAACAAAGAGGGAGGGGGTTAAGAACAGAGAGGGGGTTAAGAAGAAAGAGGGGGGTAAGAAGAAAGAGGGGGGTAAGAAGAAAGAGGGGGTGTGGCGAAACCAACCTCGCCACTGGGCCCTGGAGAAGCCTGTTTGCTAGCCTCCTATCTGCTGACTATGGCCCCTCGGTTATTTGGGGCATATTGTACTGTATATTGCTGCTACTGGCCCTTTTAACAGCATCTATGGACATATTGGGACTTTTGGGACTACTGTCCCTTTAAGACTGTGATACATATTCTAGTGTACTGCCTGTAATATTATATGTGTATTTGTGTGTTAAGTTTATCCTGGGTGATTTGTATGCAGCTGATTGTTCGGTAGAATCACTCCATTCAGTATATTGAGTGAAACTACCGAACAACCAGACCACCCAGGAATGAGTGTGCCTCCAATTACCGTTTGCAACAATGTTGCAAACGGGTAATTGGCAATCAGTGCAGTGTGGTCTGTGTCCTCTGGGTGGCCGCCATTCGGGAGCCGAACACGTGGCGGCGGCCATCTTAAACTACCGAACAGCGGTGTTTTGCCGTCGAGTGTCTGGAACTGAAATCGGACACTCGACTAGGCAAACACCGCTGAGACCTCCAGACTTCCAGGATTTCGTGGGGAAACTACCGAACGGCCCGCCGGATACTTTACCCATGCGGTCGGTCAAATCTTTGGAACCCCATATCTCCCGAACTGTTCATCCGAATGACTTGAATTTTGGATATGATTTAAAGGTGTACCCCCTGTTTTTGGGGTACATCCAGAACTTGGCTGGAAAAGTGTACCGGATAATTGGGTTTAATGTTATCTGAGGGGAGGGGATGTGTGGGCTGAACCATGTGTGTGATTGGTTATTTTATGCCTCCCCCTGGGTGTGGCCTGTATGTGGATTATTGTAATAAAAGCCAGGCTGGATGAGCCAGTCCAGAGTTCCTGTTTTACCCTCAAAGTGAAGTGTCGTCTCATTATTGGGGGAAGGATTTATCGCATGCTGTTCCAGTTGACTGCTAGGAGTGTAAGCCTATTCGTATGGTTCCTATTCAACGGTCTACAGCATTCCTATGCTTGAGAAGATTCATATGCTGCATCGGTTCGGTGATTGTGGTGTCTGCCAGAGTGCTTGGAGTCCTCAGGAAGCGCTAGGAGCATCCATTAACGGAGGTACCCGGTCGGGGTGCCAGGCGATCCGTTACAGGGGGGTAAGAAGAAAGAGGGGGTAAGAAGAAAAAGGGAGAGGGGGTAAGAAGAAAGAGGGGGGGTAAGAAGAGAAAGGGAGGGGGTAAGAAGAGAAAGGGAGGGGAGGGGTAAGAAAGGAAAGGGGGGTAAGAAGAGAAAGGGGGGTAAGAAGAGAAAGGGAGGGGGGTAAGAAGAGAAAGAGAGGGGGGGTAAGAAGAGAAAGGGAGGGGGGGTAAGAAGAGAAAGGGAGGGGGTAAGAAGAGAGAGGGGGGTAAGAAGAGAAAGGGAGGGGAGGGGTAAGAAGAGAGAGGGGGTAAGAAGAGAGAGGGGGGTAAGAAGAGAGATGGAGGGGGGTAAGAAGAGAGAGGGAGGGGGTAAGAAGAGGGAGGTGGGTAAGAAGAGAGAGGGAGGGGTAAGAAGAGAGGGGGTTTAAGAAGAGAGAGGGAGGAGGGTAAGAAGATAGAGGGGGGTAAGAAGAGAGAGGGAGGGGGAGTAAGAAGAGAGGGAGGGGGGTAAGAAGAGAGGAGGGGGAGTAAGAAGAGAGGGGGGAGTAAGAAGGGGGTAAGAAGAGGGGGAGGGGGAGTAAGAAGAGGGGGAGAGTAAGAAGAGGGGGAGGGGGGAGTAAGAAGAGGGGGAGAGTAAGAAGGGGGTAAGAAGAGAGTGAGGGGGGAGTAAGAAGGGGGGTAAGAAGAGGGGGATGGGGGGGTAAGAAGAGGGGGAGGGGGAAGTAAGAGGAGGGCAATTGCCCCCTCCCCTGTCCGCAAGCACCGTGCGGGCAGCCGGCAGGGGAGGGAGGAAGAGAGGACCCGGGAGCTCAGCCTTCAGCTCCTCTGGGTCCTTCTTGCGCGAGCACAGATCGTTGCCGCGGTTACCACGGCAACGTTACGGCTCTTGCGAGAGTAAACTCTAGCCCTGGAGCTACGGGCTAGAGTTCACTCTCAACACTGTGACCACCAGGGATTCCTGGTGGTCGCAGTGGTGAGAGTGAACTCTAGCCCCATAAACACACTGCCCCCACACACCATACACATTCACACACTGCCCCCCATACACCCACACACACCATACACATTTACACACATTGCCTCACACACACACACATACACTGCCCACCCATACACACACAGCCCCCCATACTAACATTGCCACACACATACACAGCCCCCTCATACACACATTGCCTCACACACTACACCCCCTCACACACACTGAACCTTTCACACACACTGCACCCCTTACACATTGCACCACTGCTCCTATACCCTACTACAGCCTCATATCCCAGCAGACCCCAGGTAAGTTGTCAAACTGTTCTTAAACAGTTTGACTACTTACTCTGAAAGGGGGGCCCGGCCCTCCTGGCACCATAACGACTACACAGAGCAGTAGTGGTTATTGTGCATGGATTATTTATTTAAATAATCTACAAGTGCCCCAGTAGCCAGCAAGCCAGCCAGCCCACAGGCCGGCCAGCCAGCCCACAGGCTGGCCAGTAGCCAGCCAGCCAGCCCACAGGCCACCAGTTAGGCTGACAGCCAGCAAGCCCACAGCCTGCCAACCGCAGCCAGCAAGCCACAGCCTGCTAGCCAGCAAGCCACAGCCAGCAAGCCACAGCCTGCCAGCTGCAGCCAGCAAGCCAACAGCCTGCCAGCCGCAGCCAGCAAGCCCACAGCCTGCCGGCAGTAGCCAGCAAGCCCACAGCCTGCCATCCGCAGCCAGTAAGCCCACAGCCTTCCATCAGGCCCACAGACTGCCACCCAGCAACAGTAATTAAGGTAAGAGGAGCCAACTTGGCCTAGGTATCAGCGAGCTATGTTGTGTTGCTATATTGTGAATAGGAACCAGAGTGTTGGAGAGACCCCCCTCCAGGCCCCATTAGACTCCATTGTAGTCTCTAATGGGACCTGGAGGAAATTCTTTCTAACACACTCTCTAAAGGACACTGAGATAGCCTCTGCTAGAATGCTCCCCCCCCCTCCATGGCCCATTAGCCTTCAATTGTAGTCTCTACTGGGGCCTGGAGGCGACTGTTTCCAGCAGGGACACTGAGATGGCCTCTGTTAGAAAGACCCCCTTCCAAGCCTATTAGACTCCATTGTAGTCTCTAATAGGGCCTGGAGGGGATTCTTTCTAACACACTCTCTAAAGGACACTGAGATAGCCTCTGCTAGAAAGACCCCCCTACATGGCCCATTAGCCCTCAATTGTAGTCTCTACTGGGGCCTCGAAGGGATTATTGCACTTTTGTTCCTTGTGTCTAACGATTGTGTAGGGTGTGGCTGGAGGCGGTGCATGGAGGCGGGACATGGGTGGCGCTTGCTGCGGAGTATGGGTGGGGCCTGTAAGGGGGCCCTTGATTTATTTTGCCTGGGGGCCCTGAGGGTTCTCAGTCCTCCCCTGCTTGCACTGTCCATATAGTTGTTGCAGGACAGCTAAAGCATCTCTGCAGGGGTCAGGTCAGCAATATTGCCATCTTGTGTGCGGTGTAGTGCTTGTGATGGTGTAGAGAGATTGTACATCTCTGGTCACCAGAAAGCAATCAGGTTTGCATTTGAAATCCTTTGATGACTGTAAAATGCTCATACTGTCCTTTAGGTAGGGTTTCATATTACGGAAGTATGGCTGGAGGAGAATACCAAGGTAATATGAAAGGTTACAGAAAACAGAGTTAATACCAGAAACTATCGGACAACCAGGAGTTTTGGTTTTTGTTTTGTGGATTTTTGGAAGGAAATAAATAGCGGGTGTGGCTTCATTCATATAGATCTTGATAGGTAGAAGAACTAAACTGCTTCCTTTGTTGGCAGGTTTTATCACAATGGTTTTGTCATTTTAAGGTTCTTCGTGGCAGCCTTTTCTTTTCTGATGAGGTTATTTTTGCCATGTATGTACGAGGTGGAGAATCGTGATGCAGCATACCAACATAGAACTAACCCAATTCACCCAAATAATGACAGACAAAGTAGTATGGATTAAAACAGGCCACAGCATTCAACCAAAACGTTAAACATAAATAACCATAACTTTACATATAACTTAACACATAGTGTCATACAGTGTAACCCAACCGAACTTGCCAATAAACTGACCATGCGCCTATGTACCACGTCCTCTCACCTCCCCCCTCGGTATAAACTTCTTTTCCTTCCAATGCTTACCACCAGCCCACCTTTTCCTCACTTGGTGGGCACGACATCCCAGGTAACCTAAGGTTAACCCTTTAGAGCAGGGGAGGTTGAGACCTGAAAACTTGCTCAGTTCATTCCACATACTTAATCGTAACCACCTCATTCTTAATTGGCAAGGACATACCCCCAGCTAGCTGGGACTAAATATACCAATGGGGCGGGCGGGCGGGAGGGAAGCTGTTTGCTGGTCTGAATCCCAAGTGGCACTGAGTTAAGACCATCCCCACTAACTCACACACCACATAATCCCACCCACACATTCATACACAACCAATCACATGCATCTATCCCCACACTCCTACATGTGCCCTTGTCCGCTTAGCTGCGCTATCTCCCCAGGGCCTTGTATGTACGTAGTGGAGAATTGCGATGCAGCATTATACATAAACCAACCCAATTCACCCCCCAAATAATGACAGACAACATAGTATGGATGAAACAGGCCACAGAGTTTATTATAACATATGAAAAATACTGTATAACACATCCATAATTTATATTAATCTTCAGCTTTACTTGATATAAACCAAACGTCAAACATAAATAACCATAACTTAGTTAAAATGTCTGTCATTGTAGTGGTTTCACCCCACTTTATGTTTCGGCTGAAAATGGGTTGCTGCTTGGTGGATGTACTACTAATTTAACATAATTGGGTTTTAAAGTGCACACAGAATTCAGTGCACTGCGCGGTGCTCGCACACTTAATTAAAACGTATTTTTCATACTAATGGAAGAAATAAACCACTTTCAAACTCCTGCGCTAGATACGTCCACACCTGGGAACCTTGGCTGAAATTCATGCAGACATGGTCACACCAAAAGGCTACCACACCAAAAGGCTATGGGAATCCCCTTTGTTCTCAACAGCTATGGGACCATGACAGTAGGTGATCAGGCACCCCCTCCCTCTACGTTGAACCCAGCCATGGACAATAGCATAAATTACACAAACAAAGCATACAAATAGAGACCTACCACCCACTGAAATTGCAAACCCCAAGTCCCACTCCTACCCCATCCTCTTCTCTAGTTCAAACACACCCAACCCAACTCGCAGCAGCGCATCTCAAGGGGATTTATATTCCCTAACTTCCAAGAAAGTATTTTTTCAGGTTTCAATCCTTACTACGAATGACATCTGCAGGATCTCAGCCAGGCCGAAAACGTAATCTGTTGAATTCAAATTATAATTATTGCACACACTCAGAACCTGTTAGTAACAAAATGTTATACGTTGTATGTATTTGAATTGTTCATACCTAACCAAAGAATGTTTACCTGTATCTACTAATATATAAAAATGTTACCATTCTCGCCTATGAATATATAGTCATGATGAATATCTTTTTATTGTACTATGTACTAAATGCAATAAAAAAAAATAGAAAACAACTGTGACGAACCCATCTGTATAGACTTATATTGCTAGTTCGTCTGTTTGCCTTGATTTCATGGATTTCCTGTCCATATGCCCTTGTTCGTCTGTTTTCCCTAGTACCGATTGAAACTACCGAACAAACGGCCACCCAGGAGAGGAGTGTGCTGCTTGTTAACACCTTGACCACAATTAGAACGTTGCGGTTAACCGCAGACACCTCTCCATTCCATTCGTACGGGTGGTCGTCGTTCGTATGCCGACCACGAGGCGGCGGCCATTTTGGACACGAGGAGAATCAGCGGTGTTCGGTACAAAACCTATGGAACTAAAAACTGACACTTTATCTGCCGAACACCGCTGGAGGCTGCCGCCCACCTTCTATTTCCTTGAGGCGTACGAACACCGGTCAGTTCGGGAGTTTCTATAATTCGTATGGACTTTACCCAGGTAGCCGTCCCATGGAGTCATTCGTATACCGAAGAACTTCTGAGAGACTTTGACTCCATGGCGATCGAACTATGTACATCGGATCTGAGCGCTATTCGGTAGGAATATGCCCTCAGATCCAGGCTATCTGGGGATACGTTACACGAACCATAAGCAATCGGTATTTCTGACTTTATGTATTTTATTGTATTTTTCTTAGTATATTTTAAAATGGCGATGGTCTCTATCCTTGGAGATAATTAGGTTTCTCCCTAATTATCTCCGGGATAGAAAAGAATGATTTATGGGTAAAATGGGAAGGGCTTGTATTGAAGCCACTGCGATTGGCTACTGTATAATATATTTTACAGTCTTCCACAAGGTCCCCTAGGGGAGTGTCCACCTTGTGATGACCCGCATAAATACTGGGCAGGTAGCCCCATTAAACACATTCCTGTTTGACCTTCAAGACGGAGCTTTGTCTCGTTTGTGGAGGGATTTACTATTGGGACAGCGTTTTCGTTTATTTCTAGCTGTGGAAGGATTTCGGATGGATTGCTGATTGGGAGTTGCCGCATTCGTATGCTCCGTTCGGGAGTTTTACGATCGGTTGGACTAAAATTGCATTTCTGGAGAAAGGGGATTATCTACTAAACGGCGGCTCCGTTCCCCTGGCGGTGAGTGTCGTAACAACAACTCTAATTCACAAAAAAGCACTACATAATGCTAATAGATGCTGAATTTTGACAGTTTATTTTTTTTTATTTTTTAAATTATTTATTTTTGACAGTGCAGCAGAGAGTATACAAATTACTGTGGTATAACATGTATAATTCGATGGTATACAATTGACAAACAAGGAAGATCATACATACTGCACTGTTTTTGTTTTTTTTAAATGAAGTATACACAGAATGCATCTATTCTAAGGAATTCCCAGCCCATATGGTGGCGTCTGTCCATTAGTGTCATGTATGCTATGTGTATGCTCAGAAGGGTCGGTCAGGAGGCGCCTCATATGACGGCTAGGCTTGTAAAACTGGAAGAGTGAGGCAGGCGAGTTTGAGTCTAGGGTAATAAAAATTAAAAATAAATAATAAGGTGAGTGGAGTAAGGCAAGTTATGAGTGGGTACTTCCATTGGTGTCCCCAGGGTGCGAAAGTGTTGTCGTGTCGGTGGGTCTCGAGTATCCCTGTCAGGAGTTACCCCTCCGGTATCAATAGTAGGTCTCGGTCTACAACTTCCTAGGGTATCGACGCCTGGAGAGGGGGGGAGGAGGGAATGGGAGTGGGGTCTTGTCTGTGTTATGAGTCCCGATATCAGAGGTAGAACCCCTTTCCCGTGGGCCGGCTGCGTCTACCTAAGTATGGGAGCCGGTGCGAAGGCTGTGTTAAACATTCAACTTAAGAGAATAGTAAAGGAAAATAAAGAATAAACATGAATATAAATATAAAACTTAAGTATAGACTTTAGCGTCTTTTGAACAGAGAGAAAGTTCAAACCAACGTTATAAGTCCGAGTGGTCATCGGTGGTGGTGTTAGAAGGAGCCCGGTTGTTCACCAGGGGAAATGAGGGTGTCTGTTCGAAGAGTGATCTTCAGGTCAGTCTCTCTTGTCCCGGGCGTCGCCCCGTGTGGGGGTGAATTCTTTGATGGCAGAAGGGTCTATGTGTGCTAGTCCTGAGCCGGCCTCTCTCTGCGGTCCTGTGATGCCGATCTTCTGTAGGTGAGCTTCGAGTTCCGTGTAGCTCCGGGCCATGTAGCCAAAATTCATGTGAGTGAATAGCAGTTGCTTAGGAATTCCCCAGCGGTACTGGATCTCCCGTGCCTGGAGGATGTTCAGCAGCGGTCTTAGCGACCTGCGCCATGCGATGGTGTTACGGGTGAGGTCGGGGAATAGCGTTAGGGAGGAGCCCTCAAATTGTATTGGGGTTTTCCCCCTTGTGGCCGTAAGCAGCAGAGCCTTATCCGACATGGACTGGAATTGTATGATAAGGTCAGCAGGGGCTGTCGTGGGAGCTGTAGGAGGCTTTGGTAGGCGGAATAGGCCGTCCAGTTTCACTGCTTTGGCTTGTTTGGGTGGCAACAGTGTGTTGAACAGTCTGCGGACATAGTGAGGTAAGTCAGGCAGACCTATTGAGTCCGGGATGCCGCGGAGTTTAAGATTATAGCGCCTTTTCTGATCCTCCATGGCGTCCAACCTGTTGGTGGTTGTCAGCTGGTGTTTTTGTAGTTCTGCAATCTGGTTTTCCACTACGGTTAGCCTGGAGTCTTGGGTGCTAGTTGTGGCTTCTAGGACAGTGATCCGAGAGGTGGCTTTTCAATGGGCATTTTAAAGTGGGCCATATATGCCGCTATATTTGCCCTGAGCTCTGCCAGCATGTCTTTCAGTTGGGCAGCGGTTACGGGTTCGGCTGGGGCTATATATTTGGCTGTGGGTCTTCTGGATATGTTGAGTGGTATCTCCTCTCCCATGTCGAGTGGGTTGTCGTCCGAGGAGTAAGAGGAGCCATCTCCCACCTCCCTCCAGCGCCATTTTGTCCCATGACGCCCTTTGGGCGCCTCTCAGGAGTTCACCGATATCTCGGCTTGCCGGGGTCCGATCGCTCTTGGGTTTTTTGTTTTTCCGTCCCATACTCCTTTCCCCTCCACTGGTGACGGTATTTGGCTTAAAAGATGACAGTTTTTACGGTGTATTTTGCTATATAGGTGAGCCAAGCTCGGAGCTCGGGGAAAACGCGTCCTCTCTGTTCAACAGTTGGCTCCACCCCCGAATTTTGACAGTTTTAATGGAAGAATATATTTATAGTGCTTTTAGATTGTCTTGAAATAAAAAAAGAACACTCATAATGGCTGTATAGACTTTTGATGCCTAAAGCTAATTCACTGTTGCTTATATTTTATAAATTTAAAAGCTACAAAAAAATAAAACAAACTTTTCATGAATGCTTTACCCTGCCTGTAACACTACTGCTTCAGCACACTGGACTGAACAGGCTACAAAAAACACAATATTTTCTTTCTACAAACAGTTAAACAGACCTGCCACACTTTAAATCAGTGAATCAAAGTTTGAGTAAGTGGCACAGCAGTAACCTAACCGGTCTCACACTAGGATCGGGGACACGGACTATATCTCACTCCAACAGAATGCCAGCTGGTCTGTCTCTCGCAATAGCTAAAATCAAAGTGTCCGGGAGAATCGTGCTTGGAAATATATTATTTCTACTGATTCTCCTTGTCTCCCACTATTGCTCACGTCTCATTCGATCTGTGATTAAAACACTTAGTGACGGTCCCCTAACCATCAATCATATTTTTCTCTCTCTCAAATGGACAGGAGACATAGCCAACATTGCAAAGCATCATGGTGAATTAAGCTACTTATTCGTTTAATGTCCATTTCACTTGTTTTGGGATTTATCCTTAAATTATTTCGGATATGTGGAATTCAGACCAATTGCCAAAAATGCTGATGTATCACAATTGGTTTGAAACCGAATGTACACGTCTAGTTGTTTGTTCTTAATTACCATTTATTAATTATTCACTTTTAATATCATTTGAAGTCTTTTTTTATATATTTTTTTATTCAGCTGTTGGTTCCACTGTCCTTTTCACCATTTTTCTAAATTCAGGGAATGCAGTATTCGTCAAAAAAAATATCTGTATTCCACAGAGGTTTTCCCTTACAAATCACTGCTAGAGAAGCTTAATTTGAGAATGTGTACACTTCTGAGACCTATCGGTAATGATTCTAGAGAACTTAGTAGTGTTAGTGTTTAGATTTATTATTGAGGCCATCATCCTTCAACACTTTAATAGAGATACTGCTGTAATGTTTTATATTACAGTATTATAAAAGGTACGAGTTCCATGATTGTAAAATATTTGAGGTTGTAGACACTAGTGATGCAAGTAACCAACAGCAAATGTATTTTTCTTGTTAAAATTACACCAGAACCCACCAACACTGGTGTACAGTGATATGCTGATAGGCTTATTTTGAAGCTGCAGTATTGTTTTTAACCTGAATATTAGATATTAGATAATAGCAAAATAAGTTTAGCAAAATGCAATGAAAACTCCAACTGAGAAAGTGTTACAAATGTTACCTAGAGTTGTTAAACATGATATAGACTAATGGATAACAACATACATATTGGATGAGCGATTGGGCTGTTTTAGTAGACATGCCCCAACTCACGGCATGGGTGGTATGGACAGAAGGGAGGATGTAACCATAATTCTAATAAAGCGGTATTATTGACCTCCTCCGTGGGCCAAGGGTGAGAGGGGCAGGGGGATTTAGGAAGTGGAGGGGAACACAGCCCACCGTTGCTTCTTTTTTACATTGAGGGACCCTCGAGCCGGAGGCTGCCTCCTGTAACTGTAACAAAAGTAGAACAAATAGAAATTTCATCCAACAAGCAATTCAGTCTTCGTTTTATTATTATTGGGCATTCCGAAAATGAATGCCTAAGTCTAGACAGTAAGTCACACATTTGTATGGTTAACCAGCAGATTTGTTACTAATTATAAAGACCACTAAAAGTAGAATGGTTGAGTAGATCCATTGGTGTTTGGACATACAATCTTCAGATGTCTACCAAAGCAACATTATCCCATGGAGCTACCATCAAACTTTATTTACCGTAGATGTATCAAACATCAATCCTTCTTGACCAGGGTAAATAATGACATTTATGGATTTGGTCTAGAATAAAATGTTGTGGAGACTAGAAGCTCTGATTAGATCAGGAGTGTATGTGTCTTCAACCTATTGTTTTACTTTGGATAACTGACAAATGGGACATACGATAGTATAATGGAAGATAACAATTTACCTGGAATTGCGTAAATACCAGAAGGCAGACTATTGATATTCTATTGTATTATTAAATAGTGAACCAGGTGTCTGGATACTGAAGACTCTTTTTCCCTGTTTTTCCTACTAATTTTGAATGCAGCATATTTAAAAGAAGAAAAACTACCAAAACAAGAGGACATAGTTTTAAATTAGAGGGGCAAAGGTTTAAAAATAAAATCAGGAGAGGGTAGTGAATGCATGGAATAGCCTTCCAGTTGAAGTGGTAGAGGTTAACATAGGGAGTTTAAGCATGCGTGGCATAAGGCTATCCTAGATATTGTCATGGCTCAAGGCTCTGAGTGTATGTATAAACTTAAAAGAATGTCACACAAGAAAAAGGAAAAGGGAAACGTAAAGGGCTGTGCCACTTAAAATAACAATAACCCAAAGCAATTCAGATAACAAGTATTGAAACAAAATATAAAATGTATAGTCCCAACGATAAAAGTTCTCACATACCAAGATGCCTCTAATTTAGAGGTAAGTGCAGCTGTAGATGCTGGATAAGCATAAATTATTTGTACTTGGGGGATGTGATAGTTCAATTTCTTAGGTTTCCATATGTGAGAGGAGATTAAAAAAAACAGGAAGAACTGATAGTGCAATATGTCAGAGCTCAATAACTGAATATAGTCAAAATAGCGATATCACATTCGCATGTTAAAGATCTATAGCCAGTTCTAGCGTATGTTGTATTCAGTGGTACAAACCCCACTTATAGGATATGATGAGGGCATATAAACTGATAGATTTTTTTAATTAGGGGAGATAAAATATATGGATATATTATAAAAATGCTTCAAAAGACGGAACACGTGACCCGCATCATGTGCGCTTCATAATATACCGGCTGCAAGGCCTTATGGGGACTGTAGCCCTTGGTATGGTGTATATGATGTCAGCAAAACTCTTGTAATCGCTGGCATCAAAACAAAGCTGTACACACCTGATTAGTGCATTAGACAGATAAAGGAAGAGGTAAATAGACACCTGGAGAGTAATTAATTCTAATTACATAAGTAATAGTTTAAAAAGTGGCCGCAGTGGCCATCTCGGAAGAGGAAGATAACGAAAGATAGAAAAGAATAGTGCAGCCATTTCAAAGAGAGAATTAGTCAGTATAATTGTGATGTTGAATGCCTGTAAGATATAATTTAATGGTGCTGTAAGATAAGTGTAGTTTAAGGTGGCAAGAAGAAACAAAGGCTAGGATAGATGTCATTGCAAAAGGTTGGGATATGTCGTAGTCCAATAGAAATATTTTAAACAGTGTGAAGGCTCCGTTGTATGTTTTGCGAGTGTTGGATGACAGTGCTAAAGTGGACAGATCCCTGCTGTGTTGCATTATTACTGCTAATCCGCTGGAACGGAGGAGTGCTTGTGGCTGCTTGAGCGGCTGACGGAAGTGCTTGTTGAAAAGCTTGAAAATGTAATCGAGACAAACTGTCAGCGGCTATGTTACAAATGCTTGGTACATGAACGCAAATCAAGAAGAAATTGTGACATGCTGCCAACCAAGTAAGTTTCCTGAGAAATCTAATGGTTGTTAGAGATGATGAGCGGCCCTTGTTGATGATGTGACATGTGGCCTGGTTGTCTGAGTTGTCTGGGAGGAACAAGCTTTTACCATTCCATGTGGTTAAGAATTTCTTACACATGTGCAGGTCTGCTGTGGCTTGAATATCTAGGGACAGTCTATGTTCGTCGTGTCGGAAGTGTGGAGAAGGCAAAGAAATCTGGATATGAATGCCCGACCTTGTGGTATGATGCGCATGGCAAAGTTTAAGGAACCTAGAAGAGATTGTAGTTCATTGTGGTTGCAAGTACCCAGCATGATGTAATGATTGATGCTGTTGAGAATGTTTGTTATTTTCTCTTGTGGTAAGCTTGCTTGCATGGATGCTGAGTTGAGTTGTAGCCTAGGAATGTAATGCTGGTGTCTGGGCCTTCGGTTTCTTAGGGGATGCTGGAACACTCAAGTGGTCGAACAGACTAATGGCTTCTTTCAGGCTTCTGGGGGGAAAGGTGTTTTCTTCGACCAGCAGAAGTCATCTAGATAATGTATGACTGTGGGGCATCTGGAAATGTTTAGTAACAGCTAGTAAAATGTCAATGATTTTGGGGCTACTTTTTGACCCAAAGGTTAAGCGGGAGAATAAATAGTAGTCTTCCCACTTGATGCCATGTAAGTGCCAGAGCGTGGGGTGTATTGGTAGTAGTTTGAACGCATTAGTGATGTCTGTCTTACTTAACGAGGCTCCGACACCTGCTTGGGTTATGGCTGTAATGGCATGATCTAGGGTGGCATATTGCAGGGAAAACACCTTGGAGGGAATGAGGGAGTTGATACTTGGGGTAGCAGAGGTGTGTGGTGCAGATAAGTCTATGGTTAGTCTGTGTTTAAGGGAAGATTTCCCTGTGACAATTCCACTGGTTTGTGCGCCATGCTGTATATGGTGGAGATTGGCAAAGCCCAAGTAGAAACCCCTCTGCAATGCTTGGGCTATGAGTGTGTTTACAGCCGTTGGGTTCTGTTGTGCTGACTGCAAGTTAGGCCATTCTAGATTCTCTGAAGGTATATGTATGATACCTGTATGAGAACCCTCTGAAAATCCAGAGCTTAGTAAAAAAAAAAAAAAATAGAGATTTGTTGAAAATCTGGGATTTACCGAAAAGAAAATGGGATGACCCAATTTGTCTCTGGTAGTTGGCTCCATTTTACCAGAGGTGTTGCTACCTGGAGCCTGATAGTGATTGTCCGTTTGGTTAGGAGAAAAGTTTGTTGTGGGTATGAAAGAGTTAGGGTACATGCACAAATAACATCTCTATATATGCCAAATGTCAAAACAACTCAGGAATGGTCAGATTCCGTTTACCTGGAATCCCTGGATCTGACCCCCACGGATACATTGTCATACATATATATGCTTTGTTAGCCATTGTGCTGGGATCATATGTGCAGGGTTAATGTCCTGAGTGTCATAAGAATTGATTGTACCAGGTAACCGAGTTTCGGTTGGTGCTGGTTGTATGGTAGCGGGAGGCCCAGCCTTTGTGAGTGCTGTGGTGAGAGACTTGAGATTTGCCAGTCTGTCGTTAATTTTTTGCTCATGGAGTTTATGAGTGAGGTTAGCATGGCCTAGGATGGTCATTGGTAGAGTTGTTAAGTTGACATCTTTCACCTTCCAGGATATCTGTTACTGTGTGCTGGGATCATATGTGCAGGGTTAACGTTCTGAATGTCCGGAGAATTGATTGTACCAGGTAACCGAGTTTCGGTTGGTGCTGGTTGTACAGTAGCGGGAGGCCTATTGCCAGTTTGTTGTTAATTTTCTTATGAGTTTGTGAATGAGGTTAGCATGGCCTGGGTGTCACCTGAGTTGGTGTTGCTGAGCCTCTACGTGAAGGTGTATCGATTCTAGCCGAGGTGCTAGGAAGAGATAATTCTTCGCCACATTCTTAAAAAATAACAATAAAGATTGCAATTATTGCTTGTACCCAGGGGTCTTGTACTGGCTTGCTAGCTAAGCCGGGAGGCGAAACAATTAGGCTTGGTGTTTTTGGTGACTGGTGAGGCCCTGCTAGTTGCCAAGTGGCTTGAGAGGCTCTATCTATGCGTTGGCGCGAGGGTTTTTTTGTGGCCACCAAATGTAGTGGCTCTTGGTGACAGTAACCAGAAAATAGGAAAGGGAGTGACAGGTGAGGCCCCCTCTATGATACAATGCGAGGCGGCTAGCTCACGAGTGGCCCGAGGGTGTATGCCTCAGAGTGTGAGGCGGGGTGTTGGCCTCGCGGGACCACGAATCCGAAGCGTACTGCAGAGAGAGGGGGAGCAATACCTATTGGCCCCTATCAACCTAATTGCCAGTACGCTATTTCTATTCCAGGGGAGATAAGGTATGTATATACAGTGTAAGCAGGTGTATGTACCTGAAAGTATGGTTTTGAAACCTGAGAATCCGTATAGGTTTCAGTAGTACCTGTAAACTAAATAGATGGAGACCGTATGAAATAAAGAAAATCTGGCACAAAACCAAGTTTACCTTAATTATGTTTGGCTGTTGACCTGTAGAGGTCAGTGAAGATGATGTTTGTAAAATCTCCATACATTTATTAATGTACTTGCAGGCCTGTAGGGGGCAGTGTTGGTAGGCCTCCGTTGGTCTTGGTGTACTGTAATATTTATACATTAAACATGCAATTGGGCCCATACTGAGTTTGCTTAGGCGAAATGTTTGTAGCACGGTGGACGTACTACAGTATTTAACATGAATCCTGAGTTAGAAGTCTATGTGGCGCGAGTATATGATTGATCTAGGCAATATAATATAATATATATATATATGTACAAATGTATATATTTATATATATATATATATATATACCCGCAGTTTCCATAAGGCATGTACTATTATTATAGGGGGGGAATGTATTTGTGATAGGTGATCGTAGTATGTATTGTATATGAAATAGATTACCGGGTATTTATGTGTAAAATAACTGGCTACTGTATGATAATATATGTGTCCGTTTATTATTAGTAGCATATGGTTTGATAAGTGAAAAATTGCGTTTTGGTTGTTAACCTATAGTGGTCAGTGCTTCTGAAAACCCCAAAATTTACATTATATAGAGTGGTCTGTAGGTGGTAGTGTAGGTAGCGATATTTCCGTAATAGATGTATTAAAATGTGAAATTAAATGTTGAGTGCGTGTGGGACGGTATTTCATGTAAATAATAAGGTGTAGCCTGTGATAGTAACAGGCATATAGTGAATAGGGATCCCGTGGGATGGTAAAATGTGAAGCCCGTAACATGGCTAAAATGTAATGTGCCCAGCTGTTCCCGTAATGGGGGGAATACTTCTAACCAGATAACATTAGTGGTTTAAAACCCTGAGGTTTCCCCCCCGTTTGTGCAGTTTAAAACCGCACGAACGGTAAATGCCTGATGTACACGAATACATGAAAAGGTTACCGTACGGGAGTATGCAAATGCCCGGCGGCCAAGATACAAGTACAGGCGAACGATTGTAAAACCGTTCGTGAGTACGAAAAAGTGTTATGCCGTATACAATAAAGGAACACAGACTCCGTTCGGAGGAGTCATACAAACAACAATTAAGCTGGTTCCCGTTCCGGACTATGCGAAAGGTCCTGCAGGCACGGTACATGGAATATGCATGGAAATGTTAGAAACAAACCGAAAAGTGCACGAACGGTTTGCATAGAGAGTCGGTTTGTAGCATGACAGTGTGGATCAGACCAGTCCAGGCGTAATGGGTAGGTTACCCAATGGGTAATGGACCCCACGCGGGTCACGTGACGCGCTAGAGTGTAAATACAATCTAATATTATACAAGCTATATAGCTTCGTTTTCCAATTTTCTTCTGCCTATTATGTCTGGCACACACCAGACTTTTAGAATATACCTATCCTTAATAGTATTATAAGTTGTATCCTTCATATGTATTATGCCTAACTGTGATTGGCTTATGTTAATTGATGCTATGTTTGGCGCCGTTTTTAAAGTAACAGTGCACCTATATATATTTTATTCTTGCCAGGTTTTAATGTTATTCCATT
This sequence comes from Pelobates fuscus, assembly GCF_036172605.1. Lineage (NCBI taxonomy): Eukaryota > Metazoa > Chordata > Amphibia > Anura > Pelobatidae > Pelobates > Pelobates fuscus. The sequence continues at coordinate 11,301,218 of NC_086318.1, read as the reverse complement.
TTGATAAAACCCTTGTGGTGAAACGCGTTAATGGATTTTATTGTATACTTTTAATAATAAATTACGTTTGGCTTTATCACTGTGCCATTCATATTTTTATTATATACATTTTTATCACTCCAATTTTATATTATCTTTTCCTGGCATTTTATATATCCTAAGGTGGGGATTATACCACCCACGCCATATCTCAAGTGCAGTGTCATCTGCATTGTATACTGTGAGTATATTTATTTTGTTTTGTATATATCACATCTTATCTTCAGAGAGCACTATCTGTTATATATTTTTCTCCCTTCTCCTGAGAATTGGACAGCACCAGTGGATCAGAATTTCCTGATATCCTACTAGCAGGGATTATACTGCAGAACGCCCATTCCACCTGAGCTGGTTATAGCTCATACAAATGTGAGTTTATTACATCTTTATTCTTCATTTGCCACGTACCCCACAATCTGCACCATTGTTCCTTTTCCCTTTTCCCTTTTATATTTTACATATCACGGGAGGATCCAAAGCATCATAAGAAGAGAGAACACCAGTGCAACATTGACATTTATCCTTCTTTTATTTTTATATTGACTTTTATATATATTTATATATATTCTTTTTATATTTTTATTGGGACTTATTTTTATTGTATCTCTTGGCGCAGCCTTTTCTCCTCTTTTTCCTGTACATCCTTATCCCAGAGGGTTAGAGGGTGACCCTCTGTAAGGTTGCTGCCTCCTTTGTATATTATTAGCGCTAACCTACTCCACACTTTTTTCTTGTAATGGGTAGGTCAACTTATGGTTTGCGAGTTATCTGCGGCGATGGAAAGAAGCAAGAACTTGGTCGAACGGAAAAGCCTGCGGCAGAATTCCTGGACACAGCTCAGCGTGGAAGACCTTGTGGGTGTCAGGATCGGGACAGGGATCCAACACGCAGAGTACAAACAGTAGCCAGATACGTATACCGGACCTTAGAATGGCCGGACTAACGTAAGTAGTACAGTATAGAATGGTCAAAGACAAGCCGAGGTCGAGGGTAACAGAAGACAGGTAAGCGAGAGACAAGCCGAATCAAGGGTAACAGAGATAAGCAGAGTAAGGTAAACAAGCCGGGTCAAAACCAAAAGGGATAATAGAATACACAAGCACTGAGTGACTAGAACAAGCTAGAACCACGACAGGGCAATGAGCTAATGAAAGAAGCTCTGTTAAATACCCTGTTCAGAGCAGTAACCACGCCTCCAAGGCGTCCTGATTGGTCCTGCAGCCATTGACTGACAGGATGTTCCGGGGGAGTGTCCTGATGACTACTTCCTGCCTAGATGCTGTAAAAGGCAGTCACTCCCTCGCGGCCGGCCTAGCATGACCGGATAGACCGCGGGGAAGGGAGCCATCAGACCGTCTGGATGGAGGAACAGCTAAGTCTCTACCTCTTTCGGAGGTAGAGACCACAGGTACCCTGACAGTACCCCCCCTCTCAGATACGCCCACCGGGCGGAATGAACCGGGACGAGATGGGAAGCGAGAGTGATACGCCCTGCGGAGACGGGGAGCATGAACATCCTCCTGAGGTACCCAACTCCTCTCCTCAGGACCATATCCCTTCCAATCAACCAGATATTGTACTCTCCCCCGGGAGATTCGAGAATCAATAATAGAGTTAACCTCATACTCCTCCTGACCCTCCACCTGAACGGGGCGAGGAGGGGCTATTGTGGAGGAAAATCTGTTACATATGAGTGGTTTCAGCAATGAAACGTGAAACGAGTTCGGGATGCGTAAGGTATTAGGAAGAGCTAAACGATACGCAACTGGATTGATACGGGTCAGCACCCTGTAGGGTCCAATATAACGAGGAGCGAACTTCATGGAGGGCACTTTTAAACGGATGTTCCTCGTGCTCAGCCATACCCTATCACCTGGAACAAAGACCGGAGCCGCCCTTCTACGTTTATCAGCGTGTTTCTTGACCAACATAGAGTTGTGCACAAGGATTTGTCGAGTTTGATCCCACAACTTCCTCAAATTGGCAACATGAACATCAACCGACGGCACCCCCTGGGAAGGGGAATCCGAAGGAAGAATAGACGGATGAAAACCATAATTCATGAAGAAGGGGCTTGAATGAGTAGAATCGCAAACGAGATTGTTGTGTGCAAACTCCGCCCAAGGAATCAAACCGACCCAATCATCCTGGTGTTCAGAAACAAAGCATCGTAAATATTGTTCAATTTTCTGGTTGGTACGTTCAGCAGCTCCGTTAGACTGAGGATGATAGGCAGAAGAAAAGTTTAATTTAATACCAAGTTGAGAGCAGAAGGACCTCCAAAAGCGGGAAACAAATTGGGAGCCTCTGTCCGATACAATTTGAGAGGGTATCCCATGTAGGCGAAAAATCTCCTTAGCGAATATCTCTGCCAATTCGGGAGAAGACGGGAGTTTAGGCAGGGGAATGAAGTGTGCCATCTTAGTAAACCTGTCAACCACGGTGAGGATAACAGTCTGTCTTTTAGAGATAGGTAGATCGACAATAAAGTCCATGGCCAAACAGGACCATGGTTTTTCTGGAACCTCCAAGGGTTGCAGGAATCCACATGGAAGCGTATGGGGTTGTTTGGTTTTAGTACAAACTTCACATGCAGCGATGAACTCCTCAATATCCCTCCGTAAAGCAGGCCACCAGAAGTCCTTAGAGATCAACGCGTAAGTTTTGCGAATACCAGGATGTCCCGCCATCTTGCTATTATGTAAACACTGTAAAAGTTCCAGTTGAAGAGCAGGAGGAACGAAATGACGGCCCGCAGGAGTCTGTTTAGGTGCTAGATGTTGCAACTTAATGATCTCGGCCAGTAATGGAGAATGAATCCTAAGATTCGTATTAGCAATGATATTGCATTTCGGAACTATAGAAGAAAGAACTGGTTCAGGTACAGTAGAAGGTTCATATTGGCGAGATAATGCATCGGCTTTAGAGTTTTTAGAACCAGGTCTGTAAGTCAGTACATAATTGAAGTGAGTCAGGAATAAGGACCAACGAGCTTGTCTAGAGGATAAGCGCTTAGCCTCCCCAATATAGGACAAGTTTTTGTGGTCCGTCAAAATCGTAATAGGGTGTAGGGTCCCCTCCAACAAATGTCTCCACTCCTTTAAGGCTTTAATGACTGCTAACAGTTCCCTCTCCCCGATGTCATATCTGCTCTCAGGCCCAGAAAATTTCTTAGAGAAGAAACCACAAGGGTGTAACGGTTTATCCACCCCTAACCTTTGAGACAGAACAGCCCCAACTGCTGTCTCAGAGGCATCGACCTCGAGCAAGAAAGGCAGAGTCGTATCAGGATGGACTAGAATGGGAGCCGAGGCAAAAAGTTCCTTGAGAGTCTTGAAAGCACCCAGAGCTTCCTTAGACCAGAACTTAGTATCAGCCCCTTGTTTGGTCATATTGGTAATAGGCGCAATGATAGAGGAGTATCCTTTAATGAAGCGCCTATAGTAGTTGGAAAAACCAATAAACCTTTGGATAGCCTTGAGTCCTTTGGGCAAGGGCCAGTCTAAAATAGATTGAAGTTTTACAGGATCCATTTTAAAACCCTCCCCAGAAATCACGTATCCAAGAAAGTCTACCTGAGACTGATCAAAACTGCACTTCTCCAATTTGCAATATAGACCATGTTGCAGCAGCTTGTGTAATACCTTTCTGACCTGTCTATGGTGAGTCTCAATCTCCTTAGAGTGTATTAGTATGTCGTCCAGGTAAACAATAACACAATCATGCTGAAACTCCCTAAGTACCTCATTAATCAAATCTTGAAATACTGCAGGAGCATTGCATAGTCCAAATGGCATAACAGTGTATTCGTAATGGCCATACCGGGTATTGAATGCCGTCATCCACTCGTGACCTTGCTGGATTCTCACCAAATTGTAAGCCCCTCTGAGATCTAACTTGGTGAAGATTTTGGAGCCCTTAAGACGATCAAATAACTCGGTAATCAGTGGGATAGGATAGGCATTTCTGACAGTTATTTTATTCAAGCCTCGGTAATCGATACAAGGTCTCAGCGTGCCATCCTTCTTCTTAATGAAAAAGAACCCAGCCCCGGCCGGAGAAGAAGACCTCCTGATGAATCCCTTTTCTAAATTCTCCCGAATATACTCCTCTAGAACCGAGTTTTCCTGAACAGACAAAGGATATACATGGCCCCTCGGAGGCATAGTGCCGGGTAGAAGCTTAATCTTACAGTCAAATGACCTGTGTGGAGGCAAAGAATCGGCATTCTTCTTGTCAAACACTGCCCTTAAGTCTAGGTAAAGGTCTGGTATTTGTCTTTCTGTGGACTGAGTAGGATTCTCCGGTATGTTAATATTAGCTAATGGAGAAACCTTGCACAAACACCGATCCTGGCAGCCCTGGCCCCACGAGAGTATCTCTCCTAACTCCCAATCGATAATAGGGTTATGTTTTTTCAACCATGGGTACCCCAGAACTATGGGAACGGAAGGAGACGAAATGAGCAGAAGAGATAAATTCTCCACGTGTAGGATACCCACATTTAAATTAATGGGTATGGTCTCACGAAAGATAACAGTGTCTAGTAGTGGTCTACCATCTATGGCCTCAACGGCCAAAGGTGTCTCCCTTAGCTGGGATGGGAAATTGTTCTTACTAGCAAAGGCTTGGTCGATAAAATTCTCAGCAGCACCGGAATCTATCAATGCCATAGCCCTTACTACTTCCTTCCCCCAAGTTAAGGAAACTGGTAGCAGAAGCCTGTGATCTTTATAATCAGGAGTAGAGGACAAAATAGAAACACCCAAGGCCTGTCCTCTAGAGAGACTTAGGTGCGAGCGTTTCCCGGGCGGTTAGAACAGTTCGAGAGTAAATGACCCTTGGCTCCACAATACATACACAAACCCTCTCTTCTCCTGTGCTGTCTTTCCTCCTCAGAGAGGCGGGTATACCCTATCTGCATAGGTTCAGTAAGCAAAGATATCGTGGAGTCAGGACTTGGAACAGCAGGAGCTAACCTAAAAGAAGGTCTCTGGTTCCTCTCTCGAGTGTTCTGTCTCTCTCTTAGACGTTCATCTATACGAGAGATGAACGAAATTAAATCCTCTAAATTCTCAGGGAGTTCTCTGGTAGCAACCTCATCAAGGATTACATCAGATAGGCCATTCAAAAATACATCCATATACGCCTGCTCATTCCACTTGATTTCTGCCGCCAGAGACCTGAACTCTAGTGCATAATCCACCAGTGTTTGGTTCTCCTGTCTCAGGCGCAACAGTAATCTGGCTGCATTAACCTTTCTACCTGGAGGGTCAAATGTTCTTCTAAAAGCAGCTACAAATGCGTTATAGTTAAAAACTAATGGATTATCGTTCTCCCATAGTGGGTTGGCCCATCTCAGAGCTTTCTCAATGAGTAGGGTGATAATAAATCCTACTTTTGCCCTATCTGTAGGATAAGAGCGAGGTTGCAATTCAAAGTGGATACTAATTTGGTTTAAAAAACCACGACACTTCTCAGGAGCCCCACCATAGCGTACTGGGGGGGTAATGTGAGAAGAAGCACCCACTGTGGCTACCTCTAGACCTGAACCGACAGGAGAAACAGGGGTATTACGTTTCTCCTCTGGTGGGTTATTGGCACAAGCTAATAGAGCCTGTAGCGCAAGCGCCATCTGATCCATTCTGTGATCCATGGCTTCAAACCTAGGATCAGGAGCAGCCAGCTGACTGTTTGTACTTGCAGGATCCATTGGCCCTGTCGTAATGTCAGGATCGGGACAGGGATCCAACACGCAGAGTACAAACAGTAGCCAGATACGTATACCGGACCTTAGAATGGCCGGACTAACGTAAGTAGTACAGTATAGAATGGTCAAAGACAAGCCGAGGTCGAGGGTAACAGAAGACAGGTAAGCGAGAGACAAGCCGAATCAAGGGTAACAGAGATAAGCAGAGTAAGGTAAACAAGCCGGGTCAAAACCAAAAGGGATAATAGAATACACAAGCACTGAGTGACTAGAACAAGCTAGAACCACGACAGGGCAATGAGCTAATGAAAGAAGCTCTGTTAAATACCCTGTTCAGAGCAGTAACCACGCCTCCAAGGCGTCCTGATTGGTCCTGCAGCCATTGACTGACAGGATGTTCCGGGGGAGTGTCCTGATGACTACTTCCTGCCTAGATGCTGTAAAAGGCAGTCACTCCCTCGCGGCCGGCCTAGCATGACCGGATAGACCGCGGGGAAGGGAGCCATCAGACCGTCTGGATGGAGGAACAGCTAAGTCTCTACCTCTTTCGGAGGTAGAGACCACAGGTACCCTGACAGTGGGAAAGCAAAAAGGTATTCCAAAATGGCGACTGGATGAACCGGAAGTGCATTTAGAAGCTGACCTCGAGCGGTATGGAGTCAGGTAAGGGGTGTACCTTATATAGGTAAGTGAATTAACTTAAGCCTCTCCCACAATTACAAGCTAAACGGCCTTAATACATATATATATATATATATATATAAAGATATACTTTAGAAAAGATTCTTTAGAAATTCTAAATCAAACAGAATTTGCTGTAAAGGAAGTGTAAGCATTAGATGTCTTGTTACAAGAAGTGTTTAGGAAGGCTGTGTAAGTCACATGCAGGGAGGTGTGACTAGGGCTGCATAAACAAAGTGATTTAACTCCTAAATGGCAGAGAATTAAACAGTGAGACTGCCCTTTTTGTTGGTTTGCACACTTTTTTGTTGGTTTGCACACAGGCACCTTTTTGTCTCTGTGGAAGTCCCTGGCTGGGACGAAATGCGTAGATCTGGTGGACTGATATTTAACTTATATGTGAGTTATTAAAATTATCTTTGCACTTTATTGGTATTTGCAGTATATTGTATATATTTTGGCACTTTCTTTTTCCCATCTATGGTTCAATGGTATTGAAGCTACACAGCAACAAGAGACCTTCATTAACATCGCCAAGACCCTACCCCCTACCCCTACCTACTTTTTTGCCACACAATATGCACTTTGCCATTCTTGGAGGCAATCCCAACGATTTCCTCAGCACGAGACATTAGTGTAGCAGACTCATTGCCCTTGTGCTCGGTTGTCCGTACCCCCCTTGTTCGTTTCCCAAATAGATGGTGTGTGGTCCCCCTTTTTATACCTCCCCAAACACTGACCACGCCTGGCTGTTAACCGCAATTAAGTCATTAATTCAAGTGTTTTCCGTTGGTGGTCGCCATTTGTGTAACCGAACGCACATGCTCCAGTGAATGGTGGCCATTTTGTCTCCCGAACTTAGAATGGCCGGACTTAACGTACCAAAGAATAGTCAGAATACTTGCCGAGGTCAGGGACACAGAATGAGACACAACGATGAGGGAAAGCCAAAAGTCAAGGATACCAGAATACAGGGAAGTAAAAAACGAAGCCAGAGTCAAAAACCAGAAAATAAAAGCTCAGGAACACATTCTCAGATAACCACTAAGGGAAATCACAACAGAGATAGGGAAAATCAAATGACCCCTGGGAAGGCAATCCATAAGGAAGGGGCAACTCTGAAAAAGTCCTGTAGGCTACAGTCTGGGGTAAAAATGCTAGAAACAGACAGTAACAGCTTGACAGAGTGAAGAGGCTGGCTGGAGCATATCTGATAATAAGTGAGCTGATGTAAGTATATGCTGTGCAATTTTGGGCACCTGTTCTAAAGAAAGATATCATGGCACTAGAAAAAGTGCAGAGACAAGCTACAAAATTGATAAAAGGAATGGAGAATTTTAGTTACGAAGAAAGGTTAAACAATTTATATCTGTTTAGTTTGGAAAAACAGCGCCTGAGAGGGGATATGATAATATTATACAAATATATTCGGGGCCAGTACAAACCCTTACCTGGAAATCTATTCATAAACAGGGCTATACATAGGACACAAGGTCACAAATTTAGGCTGTAAGAAAGGAGATTTCATCTAAGGCAAAGAAAAGGTTTTTTTTACATTAAGAGCAATAAGGATATGGAATTCTCTGCCTGAAGAGGTGGTTTTATCAGAGTCCATACAGATGTTTAAACTGCAATTGGATAAATACTTGCAAAAACATAACGTACAGGGATATCATTTCTAATTAGTGGGGTAATAGCTGCTTGATCCAAGGAGACATCTGACTGCTATTTTGGGGCCAAGAAGAATTTTTTTCCTAGTTTGTTGAAAAATTGGAAGCGCTTCAGACTAGGTTTTTTTGCCTTCTTTTGGATCAACAGCAAAAACATATGTGAAGAAGGCTGAACTTGATGGACGCAAGTCTCTTTTCAGCTATGTAGCTATGTAACTATGTCAATATGGGGCATGGTCATGGAGAGCTTTGTAAGTAAGCACGGGAACTTTGAATGGAACTCTAAATTAAACAGGAAGTCAGTGTAGGGACTGACAGAAAGGGAAGGTGTGAGAGTTGCTGGATGTAAGGTAGAGGAGTCTGGCAGATGCTTGCATTGCGGACTGTAGATGGTCAATCTGGGCACTTTTTAGGCTGACGAACAGTGGGTTATAATAATTAAAGTCATGAAAAACGAGTGCATGGATAAGTGGATTTAGTTGCATCCTGAGTGAAAAGAGGTGAACGTGAGAATTTTGAGGTGAAAATGACATATTTTAATTTGATGTAAGGTGATTAAGTTTTAGTAAACCTGAAGTTATCCAATTAGAAACAAAGGACATGTAGTCAATGACACGTTCAAGCAGACGGGGAGAAAGATCACATGAAGAGAGGTAGATTAAGGTATCATCAGTGTACAGGTGATATTCCAAGCAATAGGGTGATATTAGGTCACCAAGAATTGCAGTGTACATTGAGAAAAGATAGGTCCCAGTACAGAGTCTTGAGGAACTCCAGCTGAGAGAGGTACAGATGAAGCGCAAGAACCAAATAACCCGACAATAAAGGAGGAGCAGCTAAAAGAATAGGAAGAGACCCAAGATAGAGCAATGTCACCATGGCCAAGGTTGCAATGGGTGAGGAGGAAAACAAGGGGATCAACAGCATCAAAAGATTCAGATCAAGAATAATAAGTAGCAAATAAAAGTAATTAATCACCTTGGTCAGAGAGGAAGCCCAATTGTAATGGTTTGTGACGAAATAGCCCTAATGTCGTCCGTGGGTACTTCCATTAACTTGATCACTATAATAAGTGTTTAGTGTTATGACCTGGGCTTGGAGTCCCTTTATCCACCAGCATTCAGCAGATCGTGGATATTTACAGCAAGGAAAGAGACAATCAGCTTCTTTCTTGGTACAAACAGCAACTGTCTTTATTTTTACTTCACATTAGGATATACAAACTGCATTTCCCTTTCCCCATCTGCAAGTTCACCTTGACAACAAAAGCATACCTAGATCGGCCAGGCAGATATTCAGCATGGGGAGAGGTTCTGCATCTTGTGCTATATGACACATTAAAGTATCTTTTTGTCACATTTCTCACCCCCCCCCAAAAGAAAGTCCTGCTGCCAGACTGGGACCCTTAGCTGCATATACACACACACACACACTGCTTTATGTATAAAACAGGTACACAATACAGCGATATCTAGATACATGGAAAACAGTCACAAAAATGGCACCACAAGCTTGTGGCTTACACCAAACAAATCAGGCCATCCATCACATATCTCCCTGCATAGAAATAGACAGACATGTGGCCAGAACCACGACAGGCCTGCAACAAGTCTGTTGGACTCCCCTGAGTCCACAGTCCAAGTCCTTGGGGGTAAAATGTAACTGGACAAGTGGGTTCAAGACAGTCCCTGGTCTCTTTGTGTGTGGGCGAAATGGTAGCCAGTCTCCCCTCCCAACTCCCCTCTCCCCTGGCAGAATCAGTCCAAGGGAAAAGACATGGGAACATCACAACAATAGTTAGGTAGTTACATAGCTGAAAAGAGACTTGTGTCCGTCAAGTACAGCTTTGCTGTTGATCCAAAAGAAGGCAAAAGAAAAAACACAGTTTGAAGCACTTCCAATTTTGCAACAAACTAAGAACAAAATTCCTTCTTGACCCCAAAATAGCAGTCAGATGTCTCCTTGGATCAAGCAGCTATTACCCCACTAATTAGACATTATATCCCTGTATGTTATGTTTTTGGATGTATTTATCCAATTGCTGTTTAAACATCTGTATAGACTCTGACAAAACCACCTCTTCAGGCAGAGAATTCCATATCCTTATTGCTCTTACTGAAAAAAAAAAAAAAACCTTTTCTTTGCCTTAGATGAAATCTCCTTTCTTCCAGCCTAAATGTGTGACCTCGTGTCCTATGTATAGCCCTGTTTATGAATAGATTTCCAGATAAAGGTTTGTACTGGCCCCGACTATATTTGTATAATGTTATCATATCCCCTCTCAGGCGCCGTTTTCCCAAACTAAAGAGATTTAAATTGTTTAACCTTTCTTCATAACTAAAGTACTCCATTCCATTGTAGCTCGTCTCTGCACTTTTTCTAGTGCCATGATATCCTTCTTTAGAACAGGTGCCCAAAATTGCACAGCCTATTCAAGCTGTGGTGTTACCAGCGATTTATAAAGAGGCAAAGTTATATTTTCATCCCAAGAATTTATGCCCCTATTTATACTACACAATACCTTACTAGCCTTAGCAACTGCAGATTGACATTGCATATTGCTGCCTAATTTATTGTCTATAACAATTCCCAAATCCTTCTTGTGTGTGGTTATCCCTAATTCACTATCATTTAGGGTGTAAGTTGCTTGTGCATTCTTGACCCCGAAGTGCATAACTTTTCATTTCTCTACATTAAAGGAGCACTATAGGGTTTAGGAACACAAACATGTATGCCTGACCCTATAGGGTTAAAACCACCATCTAGCCACCCTGGTCCCCTCATGCCTCCCTAAATATAGTGAAATCTTACTTGTATTGAAGTCTGCAGCTGCTTACGTAGTCTTTGTTTCTTTTAGACGTGCCCACTGCCTGCTGACATCAACAGAAGTGTTAGCCTGATCCAATCCCATTGCTTCCCAATAGGATTGGCTGAGACTGAGAAAGAGGCAGATCAGGGGCAGAGCCAGCACAATTTAAACACAGCCTTGGCCAATCAGCATCTCCTCATAGAGATGAATTGAATCAATGAATCTCTATGAGGAAAGTTCAGTGTCTGCATGCAGAGGGAGGAGATACTGAATGTTTGGATGCATTTTAGGCAGCCATGACCCAGGAAGGATCTCTAACAGCCATCTGAGGAGTGGTCAGTGAAGTTATCACTGGGCTGTAATGTAAACACTGCATTTTCTCTGACAATACAGCATTTACAGCAAAAAGCCTGAAGGTAATGATTCTACTCACCAGAACAAATTCAATAAGCTGTAGTTGTTTTGGTGACTATAGTGTCCCTTTAATACATTAACTCTTGGGGAGGTCACCCATGTTTGTAAGGACTGGATCACGTCTTCTGAGACAGATCTAGAAATGTTGAGGAGTAACTCCAGCGGAGGTAAAAACAATGGGAAATCCTTCTCGGCCCACCCAAATATTATGGAACCCTTCCCAGGGAAAACTAATAAAGTCGCATCCTTGCTGGCCTCCTCATCAGGCAGTTGGGGCTGAGACTGTGTCAGGCCATCTGGGCCTGGGACCCTGGGCATCGCTGGTGGGGACTCTGACCCCGCGCTTCCAGTGACTGACACCTCTGCCATTGCTGGCGAATCTCCCATCGGCTGCACTACAGATCGGTTATCTGCTGGGGCATGTGGCACATTTCTGCTTTTGGCTTCTGCAGTGGTACCCAGCCACATCTCAGGAGGGGCCATTAGCTTGTCCCCTGCTGGCACATATGAGGGGGCAAGGGCATAGTACTCATAGGGCACAAACTCCTTCACATAGGATGCCTAATCAACCCACGGCTCCACTTCCTCATAGAAAGTGTCCCTTCAGCCTGGATGGGTCACATTCACCTGGCGATCACGATCCTCACGGGCCAGGTCCTCTACTGCTATTGCTAGCAGATCTCCATTGCTTACTTGGCCACCTGTGGCATATCTGTAGTCCTGCATTCACTGGGCCACTTTGATTGCTCGGGTTGACATTTCAGGAGCGATGCTGGAAGCCTCTGGTTGTGGTTTAAACACTATTCTGCTGCACAGCCCTGTTGCGTCCATCAGAGTGCCCTGAGCTCTGGCGTGCGTCTCCCGTCAACTTTAGACTCTTCAGATCACTGTACTGCAAGTTATCCCACGGCTTGCCACCAGTTTGTGACAATACAGCCCTAATATCGTCCGTGGGTACTTCCATTAACTTGCACAGCCGATCACTATACTAAGTGATTTGACTTAGGCTTGGAGTCTCTTTATCCCCCAGCATTCGCAGATCTTGGATATTTACAGCAAGGAAAGAGACGACCAGCTTCTTTCTTGGTACAAACAGTAACGGTCTTTATTTTCACATTAGGATATACAAACTACATTTCCCTTTCCCCATCTGCAAGTTCATCTTGACAACAAAAGAATACCTATATCGGCCAGGCAAATATCTCAGCATGCAAACACATCTCCATGTGCTCTGCATCTTGTACTATGTGACTGTAACAGTCACCTGGGGACTTATGGAACAGTTGGAGCCCAGTTGCAGGAGATGGCACAGGAAGCAGACAAAATCCAAAACACAGTACAGATTAAGGGGAAATCCAAAGGCAGGGTCAGTTTAGAAGCAGAAGTCAGGGCTGGAAGCGCAGTAACAAAGTCGGTAAATCAGGCAGAGGTCAGAGTCCAGGAAATCAGTCAGTAGCAAATCAAAGATCCGGCAGGAAACACCAAACAGGCAATATGACCAGATACCAGGTTTCAGGCAGGGCTGGCTTTTTTACAGCCTGCTAATTAGGTGCAGCTGACCCTAATTGGAGAAGGGCTGCAGGTGGATCAGTGCTGCTTAATCCAGGGCAAGGTGGTACGGAAGCAGAAAAATTCAAACAGAAACTGAAGCCCCCTGTCGGATGTCATGGCAGAGAACCTGACTGAGATGCTGGAGCTGTGAGTTCAAACCCAGCCAGGTCTCTGTCTGCAGGGCTCACGCTGTGCCATCACAGTGACACATTAAAGTCTCTTTTTGTCACATTTCTCCCCTTCCCCCAAAGAAAGTCCTGCTGCCAGGCTGAGTAAGGTGCAAGATAATGGCATCAATGGGGCATGTGGTAGGGTAGGAAGAAAAGAGTAGTTCAGAAACAGAAATATTTAGTGTAGAGGAAGAGACCGGGCAAAGAGTTGGTCAGCTGAGAGGGGAAGCAAGCAAGACGATTTATTGTCAGATGTTTTTGATCTTTTCTGTGAAACAGGAAGCAAAATTCACAGCAGTAAGATTAGTTGATGGTGGAGGCAATTCAGGATGCATGAGAAGAATGAGAGGGAGGTGAAGTAAGTTTGTTGAGAGAAAAGGCACAGGTGTAGGTATACAACATAAATTTGTAGTGTCAGAAGCCAGCCATTCAATAAGATGTTATCAAGTAGCCATTCAATAAGATGTTCTCAGCTCCCCCGAGTTCCTTTGCAGTTGACAGGTGAATTTTGTATGCCAGAGTTGGTTTTTAGTTTGACCGACAGGGTGGGCAGTGATTGGACATAGCTTAAGTACTTAAGAAAGACAAGTTGTGGAGGGTAGATGCTATACAAGGTCAAGTGGTAGTCGACATCAGTAAGTGGAGATATTGGATGTCAATGGAAAGTTGTTGCACGTCAAGAGATTTCAGGTTTCTGAAGAGTGTAGGTGTGGCAAGTGAGGGTGATTGGGCAGGTGGCAAGATAAGATTGCATCTTAGGAGGTGGTGACCAGAGAGAGGGAGAGATGTGATATTTGAGGTTATAAATTTTACATAGATTGCAGAAGATGAGGTCTAAAGGATTACCAGTTTAATGGTTAGGGGAATTTATCTACTGCGTGAAGTTGTTTGAGAGGAGTCAGTGGTAGAGAGAAATTTAGAGGCCTCAGACGTATTCAATGCATTTATGAAGATGTTAAAGGGAAACTATAGTGCCAGAGAAAAAAAAGTTGTTTTCCTGTCACTATAGCTCCCTATAGTGCCTGCCTCCCCCCCTTAAAAACCCCTTCTGTGACTTACCTGAGTCCAGCGCCGATGTCACTCTGCGCTAGCTCGGGCTCTGCCTTTGCTTCTCCCCTAATGTGCATGCACATCAATGCTTTCCTATGGTGTTTCAGGTGACACTGGATGTGCTCACGCATTGCTTTAGAGTTAGACAAGCAAAAGTTGCCTAGCAACATGGAAGTTCCTCTAGTGGCTGCCTGGTAGACAGCCACTAGAGGTGGAGTTAACCCATAAAGGTAATTATTGCAATTAATTAAAAACTGTAATAAATACCTTTCCAGAGTTAAAGGACCTGGGAATATGCACCCAGACCACTTCAATGAGCTGAAGTGGTCTAGTGTCCCTTTAAACAAGGTTATTCAGTCCAAATGGTCCCAAACAAAATGGGGCAATACTATCCAGTAACTTCAGAATATGGACATTGTTTATGGAAATTATCAATGTCCGGATTGTACAATTCAGGTTCCGAATGAATCAAATGACTCAGAGCCTTCAATAAAAAAGAAGGTGAATTATATGACCATTAGCAGAACAAGCAGCCAGCTGGCAAATAGTTAAAACCTTTTGGCAAGAGTTAATTATGTGACTTCAGGCCAGAAGTTGAAAGAAACAGAGAGAAGGAGACCAACACCGCTACCCTTGTGGTCACCAGGTCTGGGAGTATGTGAGAGTTGGAGGCAGCCAATGCCATAAGCCAAAGAAGCAGGGACAGCACAGCTCAGCGGGGGAGAGCCAAGTTTCAATGAAAGAAATCAAAACGTTGGAAATAAAGGAATCATGAATGAAAGCGGATTTGGTACAGACAGAGCGAGCATTCCAGGGGGTGCAGTGAAAAGGGATAGGGCACATGGCACATCACAGAAGGTGTTTCTGTAAATCATTTCAAGAGAACTTGCCACGAAAGTTTGTGGTGATATTGTGTCTGCATTTTACATGTGTTGACACATATATTATCTTTAATCTGTCTGAGACACTTGCAGCATTGGGTAAAGAGATGTCATCAGCATTGATGCATTGCTATAAATACTGTCACTGACAGAGATAAATTAGAGAATACGTTGTTTGATTTCTGACGTGACTACAATCCATACACTCAATATGGCATTTCAGGTAAGTTATAAAGCCGAACAAAATGCTATAACATATTGCATTATATCTGTCTATACATGTTACTTATTCCAGTCTGCACCACAATCACTACAGCCATTGTTATTGTGTGAGGAGTAACTGGCCATGTTCCCCAGTAATTTGCAACAGTTTTCCCTGTTACCTGGTCCCTGTCTGGCACCTGGGAGAATTACAGCCAGTTTCTGCAGAGCTTCAAAACCCGGGTGCCAATCCCACCACTCGTTAACGGGCTGAGAGCATCAGCTGATCACTCTTAGCCAATAAATGAGTATCTGTGCATCAAAATATACCCATAATTGACATGAGTCCAGAACTCTGCAGGTTGGGATAAAGACAAATTACGCAGGAACCTTTACATTTTTATTGACAGTAAAATGATATAAATATTTATCTAAAATGCAAATAAAATTTGTGATTGATATAGAAGCAAATGGCT
The DNA here is from genome assembly GCF_036172605.1 of Pelobates fuscus. Taxonomy (NCBI): domain Eukaryota; kingdom Metazoa; phylum Chordata; class Amphibia; order Anura; family Pelobatidae; genus Pelobates; species Pelobates fuscus. Next base: position 11,285,566 of record NC_086318.1, on the reverse strand, counting down.
TAATTATTTTTATTTTAGTTATAAAATTTTAAATGCAGGGTCATCAGATGCAAGACAGACATACAGACAAGCAGACAGATTCTATTTAATGCAGTTTACTGTCAAAAAAAGTAATTATTTGGCGTCATCTAGTGGCTAAATTCTATATCACACTTGTAGTTTGAATTTAGCCTTAAAGGGACACTATAGTCACCCAGACCACTTCAGCTCAATGAAGTGGTCTGGGTGAAATGTCCCTCAGCTTTAACCCTTCACATATAAACATAGCAGTTTCAGAGACAGTCGCGAATTTCGCATCCATCGCACAGAGCGTCCATTGAGAAATGCTTTCCTATGCACTGTTTGAATGCGCACGCGCAGGGCCGCCATCAGGGCATGACAACCGCAACGGTTGTCATGGGCCCGGCGGTCCTGGGGGGCCCGGACTGCTCAGGTCGTCCAGGCCCCACATTCAGTGGGAACATACCGGGTCGCAGGGGGCCCTGCGACCCCGGTATGTTCCCACTGGGCCAGCCTCTTCTCCTGGGGGGCCCAGCAGCCGGTCACCTCAGGGCCCCCCAGAGGCTGGCCCTGCTGACACCCTGCGGGCGCGCGAGGGAGCACTCTCCTCTGAGTGCTTCCTCTTCAGCTCCCTCGCGCACCGTACTGATGCCGGAGCCGGAAGATGACGTCATCTTCCGGCTCCGGCATCAGTACGAGGCGCGCGAGGGAGCTGAAGAGGAAGCACTCAGAGGAGAGTGCTCCCTCGCGCACCCGCCGGGTCACCGGGTGTCAGGAAATTTGAGTGGGTGGGGGTGGCGGTGGGGGTGGGGGGGGAATTTGAATGAGTGGGGGGGAGAGGGAAGGCAGGAAATTTGAGGGGGGGGAGGGAGGAAATATGAATGAGTGGGGGGGAGAGGGAGGGAAGGGAGGAAATTTGAGTGGGTGGGGGTGGGTGGGGGGAATTTGAATGAGTGGGGGGGAGAGGGAAGGCAGGAAATTTGAGGTACGGGGGGAGGGAGGAAATATGAATGAGTGGGGGGGAGAGGGAGGGGGGGAGGGAGGAAATATGAATGAGTGGGGGGGAGAGGGAGGGAAGGGAGGAAATTTGAGGGAGTGGGGGGGGAGAGGGAGGAAATTTGAATGAGTGGGGGGAGAGGGAGGGAAGGGAGGAAATTTGAGGAGTGGGGGGAGAGGGAGGGAGGAAATTTGGGGGGGAGAGGAAGGGAGGAAATTTGATGGGGGAGAGGAAGGAAATTTGGGGGGGGAGAGGAAGGAAATTTGGGGGGGAGAGGAAGGAAATTTGGGGGGGACAGGAAGGAAATTTGAGGGAGGGGAGGGAGAGGTAGGAATTTGAGGGGGGAGAGGAAGGGAGGAAATTTGAGGCAGGGGGGAGAGGAAGGGAGGAAATTTGAGGGGGGAGAGGAAGGAAATTTGAGGGGGGAGAGGAAGGAAATTTGAGGGGGAGGGTGGAAGGAAATTTGAAGGGGGAGGGAGGAAGGAAATTGGAGGGGGAGGGAGGAAGGAAATTGGAGGGGGAGAGGAAGGAAATTGGAGGGGGGGAGAAGGAAGGAAATTGGAGGGGGAGAAGGAAGGAAATTGGAGGGGGGGAGAAGGAAGGAAATTGGAGGGGGGAGAAGGAAGGAAATTGGAGGGGGAGAAGGAAGGAAATTGGAGGGGGAGAAGGCAATGAGAGGGAGGGGGAGAAGGAAATGAGAGAGAGGGGGAGAAGAAGGAAATGAGAGGGAGGGGGAGAAGAAGGAAATGAGAGGGAGGGGGAGAAGAAGGAAATGAGAGGGAGGGGGAGAAGAAGGAAATGAGAGGGAGGGGGAGAAGAAGGAAATGAGAGGGAGGGGGAGAAGAAGGAAATTGGAGGGGGTAGAAGAAGGAAATTGACGGGGGTAGGGGGAGAGATTGACATCCATCACACACACACACACAATGCACCCCTTGCACACAGAAAAACACACAATGCATTACACACAGACACACATACACAAGCAATGCATCCCTTACACACAGCAACACACAATGCACCCCTTCCACACACTCAGTGCATCCCTTACAGACACACACACTGCATCCCATACATACACAAACTCACCTTGCAGCCCTTACACATACAAACACAGATTCACACAATGCATTCCTTACACACATCAGGACATCCCCCCCCCACACACACACCCCACACACACACACCCCTGTGAACAAACTCATTGGTGGAACATGAAGGTGGACCCTGGGACCCAGACCTTGAGCTGTGTAAAGGGCCCTCAAAAAAATGGAGCTGCTTCTCGTTCTCCCAGAACATTGATTTTTGTGACCACAGTTACAAACCGCCTCCAGAGAGCCTGTTCTACACCAGACCAGTGGAGCCAGATGGCAGCTGAAGCCCATCATCATCTTCATCTGGTTGTAAGTAGGCAATCTAGTATATTATTCGTGGCACTAATCTTTAATTTACCTCACATTAAAGGGACACTATAATCCCCAGAACCACTGCAGCTTAATGTAGTGGTTCTGGTGTCTATAGCCTGTCCCTGCAGGCCTTTTATTGTAAACACGGCGGCACTGCAGCACTGTGTTAGTTAACATGGCAGATCATATGGGTGGGGCACTGTGATGTCACATGGGGGGGCGGCAAACTTTACTTTTGCCTAGGGCGGCAAAAATCCTTGCACCGGCCCTGCAGAAACTGCATCCCTGTGGGCGGACTCAGGGGGGGGGGAGGAACTCGGGTGCAGGCGCCGGGGGGCCCAGACCTTGAGCTGTGTCAGGGGCCCCAAAATTTCTGATGGCAGCCCTGCGCACGCGGCATGTGCTTTTCGCTCCAGTCGGGAGCTGATGTCGGCTGGATAAAGGTAAGCTGCTGCAGGGGTTTTAACCATGGGAGGGGGACCCTGAGGGTGGGGGCACCCTCAGGGCACTATAGTGTCAGGAAAACCGCTTTGTTTTCCTGACACTATAGTGATCCTTTGAAGTAGTCAATTTATTTCACTCATTAATAGGAATAGGTCTGAATGGTTTATTCCCTTTATATGGGATCATTCACATATTTTAGGGTATTCCTATTTATGATTAAAAACATTTAGAGGCAGACTCAAGACTATGTGTGCAGTCAGGCACCCCACCAGCTGGAAATGTCACCACCCACCACTGAACAGGTATGGGTTATTCAATTAGGGAAAACAGCAGTAAAAGGTATTTTGGAAAATAATAGTCAGTGAGCACTCCAGCATTGTGCGGTGTACTTCTAATTTGTGAAGACATTTTGTAGTTCATGCATTATGCATTCAACTGAAGCACATTGACATTGTAGTGGGCCTGCTGACAACCCGACCGATTTTCCTTGCCCAGCCACATCGTGTCCCTGGAAGGGAATCAGTTATCACACAGAGAGACCCATTTCCCACCCAGTAACCGGACGACACACAGTCCTGGGGGTACAACAACAATTTTATTGGCCACAATCAGCTTTATACTTTCCCCATGCAAGGGGTGGATCACACACAACGGCAATGTCCCCTCCCAGGGTCTTCCCCCTCCTGGGGGTCGCACAATGGAACCGGAGCCTCAGTCCCTTTGCCCCTTGTTCCTGCCACTCAGTGCCCCCTCCCAGGGACTTGTGCGTGTGACAGTAACTCTAGTCCCTTTGTCCCCAGTTCCCGCCACCCATGCTCAAGGTTTCCCACCTCCGGTGACCAGGGGATCTTTATCCCTTGAGCCTCTGTATCTGGGAGTCCCAGCACAGGAAAGCTTCCCGCCTCTGTTACTCCCAGCTACAGAAAGCCCGCCAAACCGCCATTGTCCCCAAAGAATATCCCCACCAATCTCAGGGTCCCCTGGAACGGTAATCGCCCGAATAGCCTTCATTCGCAGGGTCACTGGGTGAAACCAGGCAAGGGAAGCATCTCCTTTCAGGACACGAATGCTCCTCCTGGTCGCCGCTCGTCTATATGAACGGCGGCCACCCAGGGAAGTACTTATTTATTACTTCCTTTGCGGTTTCACACTTATGTTGCAAGTTGCCAACATTCTAATTGATTGGTGCGAACATTCCAAGAGGCACTGGGAAAGTCCTCGTTCAGGAACCAAATGAGACGAGAAGCAATCCGCAAATGCCCCCCCTGGACTGCATTTTTCTAACAAACGGGCCGCAACCCAGGGTCGACATGCGCTGAGGCTTCTCTTGAGGTTTGCGGCTTTCACAATAATTGGAGTATTAGGAATAGGAATAATAGGAGTATTGCACATAAATACCAGGAATTCCTTGCGGAATTTAAACTGACGTTTGAACCATTAGGCAGGGAGGACGACGCCTCCACTAAGCTAATGCGTATCAAACAAGGGAACCGGTCTATCTCAGGGCCAGGAGGTTCTGGGATTTGCTGCTTACATAGGCAGAACTGATTAGCAGCAGGGTTGATTACTACTCTCAGGTGAGTAACCGTGGCAACATACTGAAGGAGCTGATAGTAATTACAGCTGAAAACTCAGTCACTGAAACAGGAAGGGTTACTGTTTAAAACAGCAAAGAAACCCTGACAGTATGCAAGGGAGGCGCCCACAGACAATTAAACATTACCCAATCACACAATGGTTACATCCCACAGATTCCCTCCCCTTAGCCTGAGAGGTAACCTAATTATCCGTACAGTTTAAACATAGTTTTTACCCAACTTTCATAACTCTAAAACCATACATCTAATATTAATTAAAATATATATTATTAATCAGCACATTCCAAATACAAACATACCCAAAAATCATTCAAATCCGTTCAGCCATTCGGGAGATAGGTATAAGTCACTTTTGACCGACCGCAAGCACATTTTCATGCCCAAAACAGTTCCATGGATTTGGGCTGTGCGGTCGGTCTATTTTACACCGAGAAATGGGACTTAGTCTCCAGCCGCGGTGTCGAAGAAGGTACGGGTCAGCGGTGTTCGTGCATTTGGGTAGCCGCAAACAGTTCCATAGATTTGGCTGCACACACCGCTGACCGCATTCGAATAAGTTAAAATGGCCGCCGCCACGTGTTCGTTTGTCGAATGGCGGCCACTTCGACGACTTCGGCACTTCGACAACTTCGGCACTTCGACTGCATCCGAAGTGCCAGTTTAAAAGTTGTAACACTGCTCCAAAGTAATTAAAGGGCCAGGAACAGCATTATACAAATCCATTATGCCCAAATACAGTCTGTCTCATTAGAGATATATTTGCCAGAGGCTCAAGGAAGAAAGGTGAAAGGTCAGTGTAGGACCCGCTTAGGGGGGTCTGCCTTGACGTTGGCAGGCGGGAATTCTATCCAATGGCCATTGGAGTAACTAAATGACCTCCATTTGTCTAAATATACATAGGGATTAAGGAGAGAGCGCATGTAACTTTTTTTTCTTTGGTTTTTATTATATATTGGACGTGCACTGTGGATGTGCTGCCGCCCAGGAGTGATGGGAGTGAGCGCAGGACTTATCTTTTTGTATTTGTATCTAGTTGTGTTGTATCTGTGGCTGCTAGTCCCCCTGCCAGAAGGAGACGTGCTGCTCCAGCTGTCAGTACTGCTGAAGCCAGATATCCCATCCTGCAAATCCTGGCATTAATTTGGATGTCACAGGATTTAGCCCTCAGCAGTTTATGGAGGTGTTTCTGGGCTATGATGTATTGGGGAACATTGTCACCCAAACTAATTTATATGCCCATCAATTCCGTGCTTCTAAGCCTGAGTCTTTTTTGGCAGAGCAGCAATAGGCCCCCATCGATGTGCCAGAATTTAAAAGATTCTGGGCATTGACTATGCTGATGGGCATCATAAAGAAGCCCTCCATCCGCTCCTACTGGAGCAGTAGCCCCATCTGCTCTACCCCCATTTACTCCCAATGTATGTCGAGGAAGAGGTATGAAATGATTCTACATTTCATGCACTTCAGTGACAACAGCCTGTGCCCCCCTAGGGAGCATCCCCAGTTTGACAGGCTGTATAAAATCCGCCCCCTGATTACCCACTTTGCTGCCAGGTTTGCAGAGGCTTATACACCTGGAAGGAATATATGCGTGGATGAATCCCTGATGAAGTATAAGGGAAGGCTGGGATTCAAGCAGTATGTTCCTTCCAAGTGCTCTAGGTATGGTGTAAAGATGTATAAGCTCTGTGATAGCGAGACTGGGTATACTCAGGCCTTCCGGGTGTACGAGGGAAAGGATAGCCACCTTGACCCTCTAGGTTGCCCAGAACATATGGGAACCAGTGGCAAAATTGTCTGGGACCTGATATTCCCCCTGATGAACAAAGGGTACCACTTGTATACTGACAATTTTTATACAAGTGTCCCTTTGTTCAAGCTACTGTACTGTTTTGATACAGTAGCTTACAGTACAATAAAAAAGAACCGCGCAGGTTTCCCAGGACAAGACCTCAGCTCTTTGCCAGGAGGAGCTGTTGGCAGTTAAGGATGTGTACCTTCTTACCACCATCCACACTGAGAGGACTGTGGAGGTTTCTGTACATGGCAGAGCTGAGAGCACAAGGAAGCCAGTGTGCATTAAGACCTATAACCGGCATATGGGTGGGGTTGAATTGGCAGATCAGCTGCTGCAGCCCTACCTAATTATATGACAAGGGCCTGGTACAAAAAGGTTGCAATCTACTGTCACGGCCCCCGCTCGCCGCGAGGTGTGGTCGCAGTCGACCGGTACGACCGCCCTGACAAACTGAGCCTACCTGCTCAGCGGCGAGTCGAGAACCGCTCCGCCAGATCCTCCTGGCCGTCTGCCCTTAATCAAAACTCATGTTCTGGGGTCAGAGGTCACCCCCTAACCAATCACAGCCAAAGGAGGGGTATTTAAAACCCTGAAGTGCCCTGTTGTGGTTTCCGTTCCTGGTTCCCGAGAGTGCATTTTCTTGTCCTGTTGTTGATATTCCCAGTATTTTGACCTAGGCTATTCCCGACTATTCTGATTTCTGGTTCCCTTACTTGGCTTGTTTTACGATATTGTTTATTCCTTGCTTCCTTGACCTTGGCTATCCCTTGACCATTCTCTGTCTTTAACGTATTAGTCCGGCCATTCTAAGGACCGGTTTACGTTCTCTCTTTTTCTGTTCTGTCTATGTGCTGGACCATAGCTGTCGTGACATCTACTTAATGCAGATTGCAACCCACAACGTTTTTTTGTTGTGCAAAAAAGCAAACCCCGGAATGCAACTGACTTTTTTACAGTTTCAGCTCCAGATCATTTTGGGAATTTTGTGCCAAGATGCACCTGCTCCCCGGGCAGTGATGGGAGAGAGCAGAGTTGGGGCTACACATTTTATTTTTAAAATCCCCCCTACTGCGGCAAGCAGAATCCTCAACGAAGATGCAGAGTCTGTTTTAAGAGGGGGCAGAGAAAAGATACGGTATATCACTGTCCTGATTGCCCTGGACAGCCTGGACTCTGCATGGGGGACTGCTTCAAACGATACCACACACTGGTCCATTTTTTTTAACATTTGCCGTTCTGTGTTTTTTTTCGGTTACATTTACCCTATGTATGGGGGGGCATGGGTGGACTCAGGAGGCCTTGTAGAAAACACCCTGGAGTGTTTTCTTGCAATAACCAACAACAGGTTCCCCTGAATCACAGTCAAAAAGCAATGTGTGTGTAAAAATGAAAATTTAAAAATTACCATCACACACTTTCTCCAATTTTGGGGGCTAAAACGGTTGGATCAAAGGCATCAAAACACTCCATATACAATACCTTGGGGTGTCTACATTTCAAATATATACACTTTCATGGCAATAAATAAAACTGAGGTACGTGATCGGCCCCAAACTAAAGATAGGCGTATCAGAACCTTCCAAAGATCCAGGCAAACCTATGCATGGGGGACATGAGTGTACTCAGGAGGCCTTGCAGAAAACAACCTGGAGTGTTTTCTTGCAATTACCAACAACAGGCTCTCCTAAATCACAGATAAAAAGCAATGTGTGTGTAAAAATGAAAATTGAAAAATTACCCTCACACACTTTCTCCAATTTTTGGACTAAAACGATTGCATCTAAGGTATTATCCAAGGTATCTCCGCTGGTAGACAGGAAAGGCAATCCAAACAGGTACAAGACAGGTAGCGTAGTTACAATCCCTTCCCTCCAAGAACTAGACAACACATAGCTTGGAGGTCAACTGAGGCTTTATTCACACACTTCCAGTATTTATGGAATTTCCCAGGCAAGGGGTTTCCCTACTGACAATTCAGGGGTTATACAATAGGAAACTGAACAATCTGGATATTTCTCCCATCAGCCCCTGCTGCATGCGAGGGATACTCCCACTAGAATATACAGTTAAGTGGGTTATCCCTCGGTGCAGCAGAACATACAATTTACATTAAAATGCATAACTTTTATAATATTCGTCTGATTTAAACAAATGGACGTTCGGTAGATAGCTGGGGTCTGAGCACACAATTCGTGGGAATCCCGCTCAGATCCCAGCATAAATAACCGAACGCCGCCCGAAATCAACATTACATTCAAGTGACCTTCAAACTACCGATTAACTGTAGGGAACCACTTTACCGAACGACCGGGGCTCCCGAACGGCTTGGAAGTCCAGCGGTATGCGTGCCGCCGAGTAGCCGATTTAGTTCCAGGCGCTCGACGACCAAATACCGCTGGGCTAACAAAGGATCCAAGATGGCCGACCGCCGCCTGAATCCGCTTAATTTACCGATTGCAACAATGTTGCAATCCTTAATGAGAGGCACACGACCTCCTGAGGGTGGTCTCCCTTCGGCAGTTTGTTCGTTTCACGAACAGAGATGGAATTCACTGTTCGTGGAACGATTACATGAATGCCGACGGGTTTTTATACCGCCAGCATGCGAACGCCAAGACCTGTAACACATATTACACATGCATACCCTTGGTTCTTAAAGTGGTACATACATATTCAAGAAAATACAGTTTTAAAGTGGCTGCTGCTGCCACACGCTCCATATACAATACCTTGGGGTGTCAACTTTTCGAATATATGCACGCTCATGGCAAGAAAATAAATTGGGATATCTAAAATTCCACCAAAAAGAAGATAGGCAAGAAGGATATGGCAAATTTGAAAAACACATGTCAGAAGTTTGTATTTGCACCCCCCAAACAACCCAACAAACCTATGCATAGGAAGTATCACTGTACTCTGGAGATGTTGCGAAACACATATGGGGGTGTTCTTTGTAATATTTTTAGTAGTAATAGTCTGTGTCCTACAATAAAAAGCTAAAAAATCCGTTGTCACTGGTAAAAGAATAAGTAATGAATCCACCCAATAGTAAAGGTATATATGGTACCCGGAGGGTAGGGAGCTCTAAAACCCACCAAACGTCTAGGTATCAGGTAAGGTAGCTGCGCTGAAACTATCCCCAAGTCTGAAAAAACTCTGGGGGTTTGCCAGAGCAACTTAGCCTGTCCGCTGAACTAAGCGTGAGGCTGGGGGAGCACGCCAATCTACCCGCCAAGCGATAGGTGGGTGTTCCACTTCGGCAGTTTCTGTTACCGGGAATCACTACCGGGTCATACGGTTCACGCTGGAGATGCAGTGAGAAGACAAGCAGTCTACGCGTTTCACCTTATATAAGACTTTATCAAGACTAATGTCCATTGAAAAGCTAGTGAGTATATATACCCAAATCCAAAGTTAGCTTATAACGGTATTGACATCATAAATCAAAATGGGGCACATTTACTAAATAATGCTCAGTTTTTATATAAACCCCTTTCTTTTGTGTATCCTTTAACTCTTGATACATAGTTTTCAAGTTACCGCTGGATTTCAGATTGAGTACGGTGTTGAATTTTAGTTGAAGCGCTCACATAATGGTTGTAGATGCGTAACAGATTTTGGTGGTCAAAGTTAGAAAAAGTATGGTGATTTTTAAAAAAAAAAATTCATCATATTTTATATTTTTTATAGTAAATTATATGATATGATGAAAATAATGGTATTGTTAGAAAGACCAATTAATTGCAAGAAAAACAGTATATAATATGTGTGGGTACAGTAAATGAGTAAGAGGAAAATTACAGCTAAACATAAACACCGCAGAAATGTAAAAAAAGGGACACTCCAGGCACCCAGACCACTTCTGCCCATTGGAGTGGTCTGGGTGCCAACTCCCACTACTCTTAACCCTGCAAGTGTAATTATTGCAGTTTTTTATAAACTGCAATAATTACCTTGCAGGGTTAACTCCACCTCCAGTGGCTGTCTATTAGACGGAGTAAGAAGGAGGAGCGGCGCGGAGGAGGAGACAGCGACGAGGGACATCGTCGCTGCCTCAGGTAAGTGACTGAAGGGGATTTCACCCCTTCAGTAACTTGGGATTGGGGGGGTAGGAGGGAGAGGGAACCTCCAGTGCCAGGAAAACAGATTGTACTGGAGATTCCCTTTAACGGTAAGAAAATTGAAAAACGGTCTGGTCACTAAGAGGTTAATGTATTATTAGGTATACATATAGTATATGAAATGAAAGCCCTTTCTGTTCTTATGTAATATATGTAATATGCAGGGCCGCCATCAGGGGGTGACAACCATGACGGGCCTCCCGGGCCCCACGTGGAGTGGCGAAACTGCCGCAGGTGCATCTGCACCGGGGGCCCATCAGGTGGTCCAAGCATTTAGGGCCACCCGATGGGCCCTATATCTTCAGGGGCCCAGTCAGCTCTGCAGCCGTGTAATAGCGCGACCGGGCCCCTTTAAAAAAAATTGCGCGCGGGAGGAGAGGAGAGGCATCCGCTCCCATCATCCCCAGCCACCTTCCTGCAACTTAAAGGTAAGGAAGAGGAGGGTGGATGATAAATGAGGTGTGTGTATATGTATGTGTCTGCATGTATGTATGTATGTCTGTTTGTCAGTATGTATGTGTGTGTGTGTCTGTGTCTGTCTGTCTGTATGTATATATCTATCAGTATGAATGTGTGTATGTATGTCAGTATGCATGTATGTCTGTATGCATGTATGTCTGTATGTATCTATCAGTATGTCTGTGTGTGTATGTCAGTATGTATATATATGTCTGTGTGTGTGTCAGTATGTATGTGTGTATGTATGTCAGTATGCATGTATGTCTGTATGTCAGTATACATGTATGTCTGTGTGTCTGTATGTCAGTATGTCTGTGTGTATGTGTCTATATGTATGTGTGTGTATGTCAGTATGTATATATGTCAGTATGTATGTGTATATGTATGTCAGTATGTATGTATGTATGTGTGTATTTCAGTATGTATGTATCTGTGTATGTATATATCTATCTGTATGTGTGTGTATGCCATTATGTATGTATGTATGTATTTATGTGTATGTCTGTATGTCAGTTTGTATGTATGTGTGTCAGTATGTGAGTATGTATGTACGTCAGTGTGTGTGTCTGTATGTCAGTATGTGTGTGTCTATCTGTATCTCCTTATGCATGTGTATGTGTCTGTATATGTGTGTATGTCTGTTTCAGTATTTGTGTATCTTTCTGTGTGTGTGTCTGTGTCCTTTTGTGTCTGTGTGTGTGTATTCCTGTGGGTGGGATTTGGAGGCGGGGCTTGGAGGCGGGCACTCGGGGGCCCAGACCTTGAGCTGTGTTAGGGGCCCCAGAATTTCTGATGGGGGCCCTGGTAATATGCATGGGGGCACTTACAAAGAAAACATGAAGAATGCATTTATCTTTACAAGACTAGATAAAGATTCGGACAGGTTATAATGTTTCTCCTTTTCTTGGCTGACTACACCTCACCAGGTGTGACCGCTTCAACTCATCAGTAGCGGTGTCTGAAATTCTCTACAATACCACAACAGGGATATTGAACTTTTTCTCTGAACTCCAAATCCGGATTAGCAGTTCCTTGATTTTCCATAGATCACTTTCTGTTTATGTAAGCTAACTTGACATGTTTTTAGAAAAATAGAGTGTTGCTAAAACATTCCTGCCCGCATTCTCCACCAAACTGTTTACAGATTCTACGAGATTTGTTCAGAGCATTTTGTTCTTATTCAGTATTTAATGTCTTGGAAAAAAAATGCCAAAGTTGGTACCGAAGCTCATAGTGTGGTTAATTCTTCATTATTGCATTAAGGTTGTATCTTATTAGATGTTCATGTTGTGGTGGAATCTCGGTAAAAATAAATTTAGTAGGCCGAGATTACCACGTGGCATGTGTACGTGCATATGCTGACGTATCGATCAGTTGGTTGCACGAGGCAAGATACGATCAGTAGTGTACGGAGCATGTGCAAGAATACAGGATGTAGTATTCCCCTCCTCCATTGTGCTGGACAAGCCATGCGGTCAAGCAGGAAGTTAATTCTTATTTGTATTGATTGGTCAAGAGAATGTGCGGGTGGAGCTTAATATGGGAGGAGTTATGTGCCTATATAAGGAGCCTGCACTATTGTCCGGGACTCAGAACATGTGGTATTTTGGTGACGCTAGTCCCTCTGAGTCCCGATCGGTGATCCAATAAAGAATCTCTTCCTTCCTGAAGAAACCTGTGTCCATCTCTCTGTGCTTCGCTTCCGTCAGTTTCTCCGGTATCATTTGGTGCATTGGCCGGGAAGCTCATCGTTCAACGGTAGCTGAGAGGCAGAGGCGTGAGACGGTCTATCTTTGCCCACGTTCTCTACGGCTGCACCCCTGAACTTCTGCGTGGACCTCCCTTCGTCTCGGCGCCACTGGTCTGTTGTCCAGGAGATCATCGGCCTCTACGTGAGAAGTGCTGGGGTGTCCCCGTCGATGAGTGTGAACTCAGGTTCAGGAACGAGGAGGTAAGACAACTGCTGTTTTAGACGGCAGAACCCACTAGGGGTATACCGATTGTGCGGTAGGCCCAAAGGGGTTTGAATCTGTGTATCTGCCCCCTCTGTCGGAGGGAAGGAGCGAAGGCGCACCGCTCGATCGAACGCTCTTTAGTCAGACCGTTTGATTTTGTTAGTCAGGCGGGGTCCTGTGTAAATAGCCCTAGCCGGACACCGGTGTCTTGTCTAGACTAGCGTTCTAGGGTGTATATTACGTTCGCTAGGTCGGAGGGACCGGGAGACTAAGCGGCGCCTGTGTAAATTCGGTTCGCTAGCTCTCAACCTATCTGGGCTAAGTGGGAAGGCGTGTAAATTTGGAACCCACTAGACTTTTGATAGTGCGACTAAGAGGCGCCTGTGTAAATTCGGTTCTCTAGCTCGCTATATGTGGTGATTGGGCAGTGTGGCTAACCAAAACGGGTGTATATAGTTTTAGGTAGTCCATTCAAGGTACTGGCCAATAGTTTAGTTGGGAATTGTAAATGTGATAAAGATTGTTTAGTAAAGTGTATATCTTGTTAGATAGCGCGAGCTCAGCCGTCTAGCGAGAGTGTTAATAGTGTGTTGCTGTATCATAGTGCACGGTACCATAACCCTGTATATTTACTGACACTGTATATAAGTACTAATCATTGTCGTCTATTGCATGTTTAACACCATAACCACTAATAATTGTATTGTGACCTTAACTTGTGCTTTGACTTATGCTAACCGTACTGTAACCGCTATTTGTAAAAGACGATGTTACTGGGGTGTGTTATAGACGGGTAATTCATATATAGAGAATTATAGCGTGGGTGACTGTATAGTTTCGCCAAAGGGCATAATATTGATTATATAGTGACTGGTGTAACAGCTGTGTGTGTACGGGAATTCCCTGAGTGTTTATTGTTATTGTGTACGTTTCACTTGGTAACCGTACCACGTGGTGCTGTTGCCAGAGGAAACGGGTGTGATTGTTGAATAGTACGCGTGTATAGTATTCGTTGTCGACGACGTTCCATTGATAAGTATGGGTGTGTCGCAGTCAACGATTCCGGATCCCTTAGGTTGTATGGTGAAGAATTTTAAAAAGGGATTCAAAACTTGTGATTTTGGGGTTAAAATGTCTCCTGTACGTTTGGTCACTTTGTGTACTAGGGAGTGGCCTACTTTGGTTGCGGCATGGCCGCCACGTGGCAGTTTGGATCCAACTCTGGTACAGCGCTTACACGTGGCTGTATCAGGTAGGCCTGAACTTTACGGCCAGTTTCCTTATATTGTTTGTTGGAGACAGGCCGTAAATGACTCGCCAAAATGGCTCCAGACATGCCACGAGGAGCAATGTCGCCTCATGGTAGCTAGGACTTGTTTGTCCACTAGGATTGGTGTTAGGCCCATTTTGGACACGCCCCCTGAGTCCGAGATCCCTTTGCCGCCCCCTTACTTTCCGTTAAGAGGAAGTGACGCAAATGCAGGAAGTCCTGCAACCCTCCCCTCATTACCCTCATCCACTTCCGCTTCCTCCTCCAGTACAGGATCCACCCCCCCTCGTACTAAATCTCCCCTTCCGGAATCAGAACCAACCCCCATTAAAAACGAATATCCTGATTTGGCGCCACTTCAGACTTCCGGTCAAGCTTCATCTAGCTCGGCTCGAAGTGTTTTATTTACAACCTTTTCCCAAAACCAAGCTCCCATATCCCCATACCCTATTTCTCCCCGACTGGAACCTATGACTGACGCCCCTCCACGTAGCCCCATACAGACCCGACAGTTGACCGGTGCCCAACAATTAAAACACTATCAGATGCCTCTTCGTCTGAATCCTGGGTCAGCCTATATCGATGCCGCAGGCCAAATGGCACATGCTGACCCAGTCTTTGTATATGTCCCATTCACGACAACCGATCTCTTAAATTGGAAGACCCACAATTCCTCGTATACTGAGAAACCACAAGCTATGACTGATCTGTTCACCTCAATAGTACAGACACATAACCCGACATGGGCTGATTGGCAGCAGTTATTAATGACTTTATTCAACAATGAGGAAAGGACAAGAATAAATCAAGCGGCTATTAAAGCGCTAGAAGATAAAGCCCGTACTTTGAACCAAGCTAATCCAGCAGCATGGGCCGCAACACATTATCCCAATACCGATCCCGACTGGAATGTAAATGGTGCTGATATGGTTCAACTCAGAGCCTATAGAGACGCTATAATTGCTGGCATGAAAGCCGGAGGAAAGA
This sequence comes from Pelobates fuscus, assembly GCF_036172605.1. Classification (NCBI taxonomy): domain Eukaryota; kingdom Metazoa; phylum Chordata; class Amphibia; order Anura; family Pelobatidae; genus Pelobates; species Pelobates fuscus. Next base: position 11,270,534 of record NC_086318.1, on the reverse strand, counting down.
AAGCCATTAACATGTCGAAGACAGTTGAGGTGATTCAGAAAAGTGATGAAGCGCCCAGTGTCTTTTATGACCGATTATTGGAGGCATACCGCTTGTATACCCCCTTTAATCCGGAAGACGCAGATAATTCCCGAATGGTGAACTCCGCCTTTGTCAGCCAAGCTTACGGAGATATTAAGCGCAAGCTACAAAAGTTAGAAGGGTTTGCAGGTATGTCCATCACCCAACTAATGGAGGTAGCGAATAAGGTTTATATGAATAGGGAAACAGAAAGTAAGAAAGAGGAAGAGCGCAAGATGCGTAAAAAGGCTGATATGCTAGCGGTAGCGATCGCAGGCGTAGATAGACGGGGCCCAGATAGAGGCGATAGTAGATGGAATAGGGAGCCTTTGAGTAGGAATCAATGCGCGTATTGCAAGGAAGAAGGGCATTGGAGGAACGAATGTCCACAAAGAGAGCAGTACGAGAGAGACCAACCCAGGGCAGGTTACGGAAACTTTAGAGGCAGAGCGAGAGGTAGAGGAGGCCCCGGAGGGAGTAATGGTAATAGAGGGAGTAATGGGAACAGAGGAAGTGTTAGGGAAGATAGATATATCCCAGCAGCGCAAATGTCCCGCGATAGAGAAGGCAGGGACTTTGTAGGATTGGCTGACACGGTCATGGAGGACTATTGATACCGACCGGGCTCCATCCCCCTTGGTCGAGCGGAGCCTATGGTCGATGTATCAATAGGGGGAAAAAGGAGTGCGTTCATGATCGACACTGGTGCTGAACATTCAGTGGTGACTAATCTAGTTGCTCCTCCATCTGGAAGGACTATTACTGTAATAGGAGCAACTGGAAGAAGTGCTGAAAAACCGGTTCTTAAAAGTCGACTCTGTACATTGGGAGGCCACGTAGTAAAACATCAATTCCTTTATATGCCTGAATGTCCAGTCCAATTGCTGGGACGTGATATGCTATCTAAGTTACAAGCGCAGATTACGTTCCTACCAAATGGAACAACAAAGTTTAATGGGCCTTCAGGTATCATGACATTATCCGTACCAAAGGAAGAAGAGTGGCGACTTTATACAGCGTTGACTAGCCAAAACCCTAGGAGTGATGAGACATTATTTAACATACCAGGAGTTTGGGCAGAGAACAACCCACCAGGACTGGCCCGCAATATTCCACCTATAAAAATTGAACTAAAACTTGGGGTTTATCCAGTGAGCCTAAGACAATACCACATCCCGCAGAAGGCTAAGAAGAACATCCAATCCTATCTGGATAAGTTCATACGGTATGGTATCCTAAAATTCTGTACTTCCCCCTGGAACACCCCATTGCTGCCTGTTCAAAAGCCCGGTACAGATGAGTATCGACCTGTGCAGGACTTGAGAGCAGTCAATGATGCGGTTGTTAGTATACATCCAGTTGTACCCAATCCATATAACCTGCTTGCTTTAATTCCGGGCGGGGCTACTTACTTTACAGTCTTAGACCTCAAAGATGCCTTCTTTTGCCTCCGAATTGCCGCAGAAAGTCAATGTATTTTCGCTTTCCAATGGGAGAACGCTGTAACGGGCTTAAAACGCCAAATGACCTGGACAAGACTGCCCCAAGGGTTTAAAAATTCACCTACCCTATTTGGTTCAGCCCTAAGTCAAGATCTACTGGATTTCGAGTCCATCCCAGGAGAGTGTGTATTGTTACAATATGTAGATGACTTGTTGATAGCAGCAGTTACAAAAGAAATCTGTCAGCAAGCAACGCACGATCTACTACACATTCTCTGGAAGGCAGGATACAAGGTGTCTAGAAAGAAGGCTCAGTTGTGTTTGCCAACTGTCAAATATCTGGGATTCCATATCTCTGAAGGTCAAAGAATAATGGGGCCAGAGAGAAAAGAAGCTGTGTGCCAAATACCAATACCCAAGAATAGAAGACAAGTGCGAGAATTCTTGGGGGCAGCAGGCTTCTGTAGGATATGGATTCCCAGTTACGCGATACTGGCAAAACCTCTGTACGCAGCTATAAAAGGTACAGAGCACGACTCCTTCTTATGGACCCAAGAACAGCAAACGGCATTTGAAGATGTGAAGAAGGCTTTGATGAGTGCCCCAGCATTAGGTCTACCTGATCACACACGACCATTCTACTTATATGTACACGAGCAAAGAAGAATGGCTGTGGGAGTATTGACACAGTACTTGGGATCATGGCAAAGACCTGTTGCCTACATGTCTAAGCAATTGGATGCAGTGGCCAGCGGACTTCCACCTTGTCTAAGAGCCGTAGCTGCAGCCGCCCTGCTAGTAGCTGAAGCCGATAAACTCACTCTGGGTCAAGAACTTTATGTACGAGTCCCACATGCAGTACAGACGTTGTTGGATTACAAAGGAAATCATTGGTTTAGTAACAGCCGTATGACCAAGTATCAAGCAATGTTGTGTGAAAACCCCAGAGTGCATTTAGAGACTGTAAACACCTTAAATCCAGCTACCCTTTTGCCACAACCTACTGAAAGTCAACATGATTGTTTGGAAGTAATGGATGAAGTATTCTCAAGTAGACCAGATCTTCGTGATTTTCCCATCCAGAACCCCGATGTTCAGTATTATACCGACGGCAGTAGTTATGTGAAAGAAGGGATCCGCTATGCAGGATATGCAGTAACAACAATAGACAAGGTGATAGAAGCTTGGCCACTGGCGAAAGGAACATCAGCACAAAAGGCAGAATTGATAGCACTGACACGAGCGTTACAATTGGCTGAAGGTTTAAGAGTGAACATCTACACGGACTCCAAATATGCGTTTTTAACCACTCATGCCCACGGAGCTTTGTATAAAGAAAGAGGACTACTGAATTCAGAAGGAAAAGAAATCAAATACGCAGCTGAAATCCTACAACTATTGGAAGCAGTGTGGGAGCCGAAAGAAGTCGGTATCATACATTGTCGAGCGCATCTGAGAGGAGATGGTGATGTAACTAAGGGAAATCGGATGGCAGATAGTGCAGCTAAGCGTGCTGCTAAATCAGGAAGACAGGAGTATGTGGGGCATATAGCTGCTCTTATACCAACTCCACTGTCCCAATGGACTCCAGTTTATACAGCTCAAGAAGAGGAGTGGTTAAAGACTGAACCGGGAAAGTATTTGGAGAACAAGTGGTATCAGCTAGAAGATGGAAGAATAGTCATACCAGCATCACTAGCGGTAGAAATTGTCCAAAATTATCATAACGGGACACATTCTGGGAGAGACAGTACTGAAGAATCTCTCAGAAAACATTTCTACATACCAAGATTGTCCAACTTGACTCAGGCCATTGTACGAAGATGTGTAACGTGTGCTAAAAATAATGCAAGACAAGGACCAGTAAAGCCACCAGGAGTCCAGTTTATGGGGGGACTCCCCATGTCCGATTTACAAATTGACTTTACAGTGATGCCTAAATTGGGTGGACATCGTTACCTGCTGGTAATTGTGTGCACCTATTCAGGCTGGGTAGAAGCATGTCCTACTCATACAGAGAAAGCAGGAGAAGTTGTGAGATTCCTGCTACGAGAAATAATACCCCGATATGGACTACCCTGTTCTATAGGATCGGACAATGGTCCAGCTTTTGTTCATCAGTGCCTACAACAACTGACTCATATGCTTGGTATAAAGTGGAGGCTTCATACTACATATAGACCCCAGAGCTCTGGTAAGGTAGAGAGAATGAATAGAACTATTAAGAATCAGTTGGCTAAAATGTGTCAGGAAACCCAACTTAAGTGGAACGTTCTCTTACCCATAGCTCTATTGCGAATCCGCAGTACCCCTACCAGAAGGATGGGCCTCTCTCCTTTTGAAATCATGTATGGGCGACCACCTCCCGTACTTGGTAACTTAAGGGGGGATTTGAGTCAGTTGGGAGAAGGAATTACCCGGCAGCAGGTTGTAGAGTTGGGTAAGACTATGGAGGAGGTACAGAAATGGGTACAAGATAGATTACCTGTGAATATTTATCCCCCTGTTCATAGTTATCATCCAGGAGATCAAGTGTGGATTAAAGAGTGGAATAATGTACCGTTAGGGCCCAAGTGGAGAGGTCCTTATGTTGTTCTTTTGTCTACCCCTACAGCGACAAAAGTAGCCGAAGTGACTCCGTGGATACATCACTCCAGGGTTAAACCAGCAGCAGTCGATTCTTGGCAAGTTACAGCAGATCCAGAGAATCCCTGCAAGATCCGGTTAAATCGCACTACTCAGTCGGAGTAACGAGGAACTATTGTGGATTACAAATTTTATTGTTACAGGGATTTGGTGAAGTGAGTGTTTTTAGACGGCCATAATAAAGCCTGTCCGCTCACCAGCACATAGTATATAAGCCAGGGAAAGTCTCGAAGGGACTCCTGTGAAGACGAGCAGAACTCCATTCCCTGCAGCCCTTACATCCTGGAAGCTGAGGTGCCTTCGCACGGACGAAGACTGAGGATGACGGCGAAAGATGTGTTTTTGATAGTGTTTATTTATGTGTGTTTTTATATTCAGGAAGGTAGAGGTACCGACACTCCTAGCTGTGAGGTATGCATTAAGACTACGAGAACAGGTAACCATATTTCCCAAACCCTAATTTGGCATTCACAATACGAGTGTAAAGGAGATGTATCGAGATGTAGATACCTAAATATAGACTATAGTGTGTGCCATTTAGGAGTAGGAGAACCTAAGTGCTTCAGTCCGGAGTATCAACCTCGTACAATTTGGGGACCCTAATTAATAAGACGGTGTTAGAATCCGTACATTCTTCGGGTGTTCTGCTATTTGATGCGTGTAAAGCGATATCGAGTGGTAGAAAGCCGTGGAATGTATGTGGGGATCTTAGATGGGAGAGGACGTATGGGTCTAATGATAAATATATTTGTCCCAGTAGTAAAAATAAATATGTGAGTCCTAGATGCCCAAATAAAGACTATAACTTTTGCCCATATTGGTCTTGTGTGGGGTGGGCGACTTGGGGACAGACAGTAGACAAAGACATGATAGTGACTAAGTTGCCTACCAGCCCATATTGTAAGTCTATGGAATGTAATCCCATCCATATACTTATAAATAACCCCGATAAGTTCTTAGACAAATTGTCAGGGTACCTGAGGCCTCTACCTCTGAGAGAGGTAGAGACTTAGAAGTTTATCCGTCCGGACGGCATGTCTCCTCGGCCCCTCGCGGTTCACTCGGTCTTGCTAACGCCGGCCGCGAGGGAGTCACTTCCTTTTATAGCAGGAGGACCGGAGGTCGACGTCATGACGCCAACCCGGAACGTCCTGTCACTCAAATCTCGGGAGACGAATCAGGACTCGCCGGAGGCGTGTCTTCTCTCCCTAGCCAGGATACTTAACAGTGGCTCTCTCATTTACTCATTGCCCTGTCGTGGTTCTAGTCTGCCTAGTCACACAGTGCTCTGTTATTCTCTTGTCTTTTGGTTCTGACCCGGCTTTGGTATTTACTCTCCTGTCTTTCTGTTATCCTTGACCCGGCTTGTCTCTCGCTTACCTGTCTTCTCGTTCCCTCGACCTCGGCTTGTCTCTGACCATTCTATACGTAGTTTTACGTTAAGTCCGGCCATTCTAAGGACCGGTATACGTATCTGCTACTCTTTGTACTCTGCGTGTTGGATCCCTGACCCGATCCTGACATTACGACAGGGCCATGGATCCTGCAGGTACAAATTGTCAGCTTGGTTCTCCTGATCCTAGGTTTGACGCCATGGATCATAGGATGGATCAGATGGCTCTAGCACTACAGGCGCTGCTGTCTCGTCCTATTAATCCACCTGAGGAGATGCGTAATATGTCTGCTTCTTCTGTGGGTTCAGGGCTAGAGGTAGCTACTGTAGGTGCTTCTTCCCGAGTTACCCCACCTGTACGTTATGCTGGTTCTCCTGAGAGGTGTCGTGGCTTTTTGAACCAGATCAGTATTCATTTCGAGCTACAGCCTCGTTCATACCCTACTGATAGGGCAAAAGTGGGATTTATTATTACCTTACTCATTGAGAAAGCTCTGAGATGGGCTAATCCGTTGTGGGAGAATGATAATCCATTAGTCTATAACTATAATGCCTTTGTAGCTGCTTTTAAAAGAACTTTTGATCCCCCTGGCAGGAGGGTCAATGCAGCCAGATTACTGTTGCGCCTTAGACAAGACAACCAAACACTTGTGGATTACGCACTAGAGTTCAGGTCTTTGGCGGCAGAGGTAAAATGGAATGAACAGGCCTATATAGACGTATTCTTAAATGGATTATCTGATGTAATACTTGATGAGGTAGCGACAAGAGAGCTTCCCGAGAACCTGGAGGACTTAATTTCCTTTATCTCTCGTATTGACGAACGTCTAAGGGAGAGACAGAATACTCGAGATAGAACCGGTAAATCTTCCTTTAGACTAGCACCATCATTTCAAATTTCTGAAACCAAAAATCCACAGGTTTCAGAACCTATGCAGTTAGGCCTTACTCGTCTCTCAGAGGAGGAGAGACAGTACAGGAGAAGGGAGGGACTGTGTATGTATTGTGGGGCCAGAGGTCATGTACGTTTGAGCTGTCCCAGTCGTCCGGGAAACGCTCGCACCTAAGTTTCTCTAGAGGACAGACCTTGGGTGTTTCGATTTTGTCCTCTACTCATAACTACAAAGAACATAGACTCCTATTACCGGTCTCTTTAACTTGGGAGAGGGGAACTTTAGAGACTATGGCATTGATAGACTCCGGCGCTGCTGAGAGTTTTATCGACCAAAAGTTTCTCACCAAACACACTATCCCATCCCAGTTAAGGAAGACACCCTTGGCTGTTGAAGCCATTGATGGTAGACCTTTAGTTGAGCCTGTGATTTTCCGGGAGACCACACCTCTTTACTTAACTACTGGTATTCTACACAAGGAGGAAATATCCCTACTACTCATTTCATCTCCTTCTGTTCCCATAGTCCTGGGATACTCCTGGCTTAAGAGACATAACCCCGTTATAGATTGGAGATCAGGGGAAATAGTTTCGTGGGGTCAGGATTGTCAAGAGAATTGTTTAAAGAAAGTGTCACCTCTTTGTAGTGTCAACTCACTTAATAACGCTACCGACTCTACCAAAGTACAGATACCGTCCTTGTATCAAGATTTAAAGGCAGTATTTGACAAAGGAAAGGCTGATACCTTACCACCACATAGGCCTTTTGATTGCAAAATTAATTTACTTTCTGGTACCATGCCCCCCAGGGGTCATGTATACCCTTTGTCTACGAATGAAAACTTAGTTCTAGAGGAGTATATTCGTGAAAACCTAGACAAGGGGTTCATTAGAAGATCCTCCTCTCCTGCTGGGGCTGGATTTTTTTTTGTTAAAAAGAAGGATGGCTCTTTAAGACCCTGCATTGACTACCGAGGTCTTAACAAGATAACCATCAGAAATGTATATCCGATTCCCTTGATCACCGAGCTTTTTGATCGATTAAAAAGTTCTAAGATTTTCACTAAGTTAGACCTTAGAGGTGCTTATAATTTGGTGAGAATTCACGACGGAGACGAGTGGAAAACTGCATTCAATACTCGATATGGGCACTATGAGTATACTGTAATGCCTTTTGGTCTCTGCAATGCCCCGGCGGTATTTCAGGACCTTATTAATGAGGTTCTTAGGGAGTTTCAAGATGACTGTGTGATTGTATACCTTGATGATATACTTATACATTCCAGGGATATTGAAACTCACCACGGACAAGTCAGAAGGGTTTTACACAAACTTCTTCAGCATGGCTTATACTGCAAACTAGAGAAATGCAGCTTTGACCAATCCCAAACTACCTTTCTTGGTTATGTGATTTCTGGGGAGGGGTTTGAAATGGATCCGGAGAAGCTCCAATCCATATTAGATTGGCCTTTACCTAAGGGTCTCAAGGCTATCCAGAGATTTATTGGTTTCTCCAATTACTACAGACGTTTCATTAAGGGATACTCCTCTATCATTGCTCCCATCACCAATATGACCAAACAAGGGGCTGATACTAAGAATTGGTCTACTGAAGCACTTCTGGCTTTTAAGACACTCAAGGAGCTGTTTGCTTCCGCACCAATTTTAGTTCACCCTGATACTACACTACCTTTCCTACTCGAAGTTGACGCTTCTGAGACAGGTATAGGTGCTGTTCTGTCCCAAAGGTTGGGTGTTGATAAACCATTACATCCTTGTGGATACTTTTACAAAAAATTGTCAGGTACTGAAAGCAGATATGACATTGGTGACAGGGAACTACTAGCGGTTATAATGGCCTTGAAGGAGTGGAGACATTTGTTGGAGGGTACTTTACATCCTGTTACGATTTTGACAGATCATAAAAACTTATTCTAGGGGGGCGGGGCCTGACCGGGGAGCTGAACAGACACGTTTACTGAGAGCTCCTGAGCCTGATCCCGGTTTTAAGCAAAAATCAGGGGGTAATCTACAATTTCTGCACCCCAGTTCACCCTGCCTTGTCACACAGGAGCAGGGGTACCGGGAGACACCTTGATCGACTACATGCCCGCTGTGATGCTGAACCGGAGGGCCGAGGCCTACAACTCGCAGAGCTGGAGAGAGGCGGCCGCTCTCCCAGCTCACCGATCCTCACAGCACCCGCAGTATCGGACCTCCCTCCCCCCCCCAAGACCGGCGGGGGTTATCCCGGTCCCCATCGACACGTGCCATCAGCCCACAAACGAAGCAAAAACCGACGGCACTCCACAACAGGCCCCGCACCAGCAGGCTGTGAACCGCAAAATGGCGACCACAATCCTCAACACGGAGCCTGCAGAAACTCAGCCCCTTCATGTACGCCTAGATGCTCTGCTGAATAGTTTTTGGGAAAAACTGGAGCAGCGGCGTTTACACCAAACCCCCAACCAACCTGCAGTAGTGGGGAAGCGGGAGACTGCGAGCCGGAGAGGGCAGATCCCGGACATGGCCGCCAATCCTTCAATGGCGGAGTGCCCTTCTAGGCAGAGGCCCGACAGGAGATTCTCTCCAAACCACCGACCACACCGCAGGAGGGTCGCCCGCCGCCGGCGGCGGAGAACCACCAGATCCCTCCACAGCGCCCATACAGGGAAAGACCCGGCCCAGAGAGGTACCCGAGTCTGTGGACACGAGGTGGGGGCCCAACGTAAAGCCTGGAGCTGGGGAGAAGCTTCTCACCGCACTCAATCCCTCTGCACGCTTACCCCACGGCCTGATGTCTACCTCACTACACTGCCGAACAACCGACCATCTATCCGTCCGACACCTGCCTGGATCCTGACCGGCATTGGCTGAATGCTACCAAGACGGTTCAGCTACCTTGATGGACTGGCACTGTGCTGGACATTCCTACCTAACGATCTGAGCAGCTGCTCTAGCCCTCAAACGCCATGCACCATAATTTGAGTTTTAGGTCCTTTTCTTTTACTGATCGGATGAAGGCAACTGGCAAAGCCCTACCACGTACCCTCCTGTTGCCAGGCATGTGGACTGCTATACAACTGAACTCAATACCCGGTATCTGAAAAGCTACTTTGCCTAGTTTGACACACCGAGCAGTACTGGGTACTTATGCAACTTGAAGCATGTTTAAGCCACATAAACTGCAGTAATCACAGCCATAGTATAACCTTGATAACCATGCATGATAGTACAGGGCACTGTTTTACATCACTTAATTACTCACTTGATACTTTGCTTATGATTAGCAAGATTAAGACAAATAAGCCATTCTGTTTCCAATCGTATTGTTTATTCCACTAATATAACATGAGGCAGTCCGACATAGGAGATGTTGTCACGTGTTACCGTTAGGCCTGTATTTTCTTTACGTTACTCAGCTTTACGAAATCTTAAATAACTAAAAACCTGTCTAGCTTGCATAGAACTTCTGTTGTCACATCTATATAACTACACTACATAAAAAAAAAAAAATAATTAGGCATTGAAAATCTGGAAATGTACTCTAACTATGTGTATTGTTGTACCAACCCTATAATGTAACTCGCTGAAACGTTTCCCCCGTCTTCTCTTTTGTACCCCATACTGTATGCCTTAATAAAAATCAGATTGACAAAAAAAAAAAAAAAAAAAACTTATCCTATATTGGAGAGGCTAAACGACTATCATCTAGACAGGCTCGTTGGTCCATATTTCTCACTCACTTCAACTACGTACTCACATATAGGCCAGGTTCTAAGAATTCTAAAGCCGATGCCTTATCTCGCCAATATGAACCTGCTGCCGTATCTGAGCCGGTTTTGTCCTCTATAGTACCCAAGTGTAACATTATCGCTAACACTACTCTCAAAGTCCATTCTCCGCTACTTGATCAGATAAGGAGCTTGCAGCATCTGGCACCTAGACTGATTCCGGCTTCCAGACTTTTCGTTCCTCCTGAACTCCAATTGGAGCTCTTACAGTGTCTTCACGAGAGTAAGGTGGCTGGTCATCCGGGTGTTCGCAAGACGTATTCTTTGATCTCCAAGGATTTCTGGTGGCCTTCGTTACGGAAGGATATTAAGGATTTTATCGGAGTTTGTGAGGTCTGTACTAAGACTAAACTACCGCATTCGCTTCCTTGTGGCCTTCTACAACCTCTGGAAATTCCTGACAAACCTTGGTCCTGTGTGGCAATGGACTTTATTGTGGATTTGCCTATTTCTAAAAGGCACACTGTTATCCTCACCGTAGTCGATAGGTTTACCAAGATGGCACATTTCGTACCTTTGCCTAAACTCCCGACTTCTCCTGAATTGGCGGAGATCTTTGCTAAAGAGATTTTTCGCTTGCATGGGATTCCTTCGGAGATCACTTCTGATAGAGGCTCCCAATTTGTTTCACGTTTTTGGAGAGCCTTCTGTTCTCAATTAGGCATCAAATTGAATTTTTCGTCCGCCTATCATCCTCAGTCTAACGGAGCTGCCGAACGAACCAACCAGAAGATTGAGCAATACTTACGTTGTTTTGTTTCCGAACACCAGGACGATTGGGTCGGTTTGATTCCTTGGCCGGAGTTTGCGCACAACAATCTCGTTTGTGACTCTACGCATTCAAGCCCCTTCTTCATGAACTATGGCTTTCATCCATCTATTCTTCCCTCGGTTTCTCCTTCCCAAGGAGTGCCGTCGGTTGATGTCCATGTGGCCAATTTGAGGAAGTTGTGGGACCAGACTCGACAGATTCTTCTACACAATTCTATACTGGTTAAGAAACATGCTGACAAACGTAGAAGGGCGGCTCCGAATTTTGTTCCAGGCGATAGAGTTTGGTTGAGTACAAGGAATATTCGCCTTAAAGTTCCTTCCATGAAATTCGCTCCTCGTTATATTGGTCCCTACAGGATCTTGACTCGAATTAACCCAGTGGCGTATCGTCTAGCTCTCCCAGCTACTTTACGCATCCCGAACTCCTTTCACGTGTCATTGCTGAAACCTCTAATCTGTAACAGATTCTCCTCCACAATCGCCCCTCCGCGCCCTGTTCAGGTGGAGGGTCAGGAGGAGTATGAGGTTAACTCCATTATTGATTCTCGTGTCTCCCGGGGGAGAGTACAATATTTGGTTGACTGGAAGGGTTATGGTCCTGAGGAGAGGAGTTGGGTACCACAAGAGGATGTTCATGCTCCTCGCCTTCGCAGGGCATTTCACTCCCGCTTTCCATCTCGCCCCGGCTCCTTCCGCCCGGTGGGCGTATCTGAGAGGGGGGGTACTGTCAGGGTACCTGAGGCCTCTACCTCTGAGAGAGGTAGAGACTTAGAAGTTTATCCGTCCGGACGGCATGTCTCCTCGGCCCCTCGCGGTTCACTCGGTCTTGCTAACGCCGGCCGCGAGGGAGTCACTTCCTTTTATAGCAGGAGGACCGGAGGTCGACGTCATGACACCAACCCGGAACGTCCTGTCACTCAAATCTCGGGAGACGAATCAGGACTCGCCGGAGGCGTGTCTTCTCTCCCTAGCCAGGATACTTAACAGTGGCTCTCTCATTTACTCATTGCCCTGTCGTGGTTCTAGTCTGCCTAGTCACACAGTGCTCTGTTATTCTCTTGTCTTTTGGTTCTGACCCGGCTTTGGTATTTACTCTCCTGTCTTTCTGTTATCCTTGACCCGGCTTGTCTCTCGCTTACCTGTCTTCTCGTTCCCTCGACCTCGGCTTGTCTCTGACCATTCTATACGTAGTTTTACGTTAAGTCCGGCCATTCTAAGGACCGGTATACGTATCTGCTACTCTTTGTACTCTGCGTGTTGGATCCCTGACCCGATCCTGACACAAATATGGCAATTTATTTGGGTTTCAAATATACGGGACGGGTTTAGATCCTGGGACAGTATTGTTTATAGGGATAGAGACTGATACGGTATCCTCCCAAACTCATCAAGTATACCATTCCTTTTATGAAGAGATGAGTATAGATAATAAGATCCCCCATAATGCTAAAAACCTGTTTATTGATTTAGCCGAAAGTATTGCCGGTAGTCTTGATGTTACCAACTGCTATGTGTGTGGAGGTACTAACATGGGAGACCAATGGCCTTGGGAAGCAAAGGAGGTAATGTCCAGTTCTGAGGCAGTTGACCAACTAATATCTACACAAGCCGATTATCATATGAGTGTTAGAGGTAAATCTGAGTGGAGATTAAAGACCTCCATCATAGGTTATGTTTGCATAGCAAGGAAAGGAATAATGTATAACACTTCTGTAGGAGAATTAACTTGTCTAGGGCAAAAAGCTTATGATGATGATACAAAGAATACAACTTGGTGGTCGGCTTCAAATGTCTCAGAACCATCTAACCCGTTTGCTAGATACGCCAATTTAAAGGATGTGTGGTTTGATTTATCCATCACATCTACCTGGAGAGCCCCAGCAAATTTGTACTGGATCTGTGGTAAGAAAGCCTATTCGGAGTTGCCACAGGACTGGGAAGGGGCATGTGTGTTGGGTATGCTCAAACCATCCTTCTTCTTGTTACCTATTGAAACAGGTGAGACTTTAGGTGTTAAAGTGTATGATGTGAATCATAGGAAGAAAAGGGGGCCCATAGAGATAGGCGCCTGGGAAGATGATGAATGGCCTCCCCAGCGTATTATAGATTATTATGGGCCAGCCACGTGGGCAGAAGATGGTACCTTTGGTTATAGAACCCCTATTTATATGCTCAACCGAATTATAAGATTACAGGCGGTGGTTGAGATTATCACCAACGAGACATCACAAGCGCTCAATCTTCTAGCAAAGCATAACACCAGGATGAGGACAGCAGTCTACCAAAATAGATTAGCCTTGGATTACCTTTTGGCAGTAGAGGGAGGTGTATGTGGGAAGTTTAACCTGAGCAATTGCTGTCTTCAAATAGATGACGAAGGGCAAGCAATAGCTGAGCTTACTAGCCATATGGTTAAACTAGCGCATGTGCCTACTCAGGTATGGAAAGGGTACAATCCAAGTAGTTGGTTTGGTAGCTGGTATGAGTGGTTTGGAGGGCTTAAGGCAGTGGTAGGTGGAGTCCTACTGATTTTAATGTTGTGTCTACTCCTGCCGTGTCTTATACCCTTAGTAGTTAGGTCTGTGCAAAGCCTGATAGAAAATATAGCAGAGAGGAAGGCTGCTGCACAGATAATGGCGATTTATAAGTATAAGGCTCTAGATCAGGGAGAACCAATGCAGGAAGATGAGTGTTAAAAGATTCACATCATAAGATAAGTCTGGTCTGGTTCAAGGTAACTTGCGGTGTATGCAAACCAAGGTTAAGTGATGCCTCAAGTAATTGTGAAATATCAAGAGGCATCAAAGGGGGGAATGTGGTGGAATCTCGGTAAAAATAAATTTAGTAGGCCGAGATTACCACGTGGCATGTGTACGTGCATATGCTGACGTATCGATCAGTTGGTTGCACGAGGCAAGATACGATCAGTAGTGTACGGAGCATGTGCAAGAATACAGGATGTAGTATTCCCCTCCTCCATTGTGCTGGACAAGCCATGCGGTCAAGCAGGAAGTTAATTCTTATTTGTATTGATTGGTCAAGAGAATGTGCGGGTGGAGCTTAATATGGGAGGAGTTATGTGCCTATATAAGGAGCCTGCACTATTGTCCGGGACTCAGAACATGTGGTATTTTGGTGACGCTAGTCCCTCTGAGTCCCGATCGGTGATCCAATAAAGAATCTCTTCCTTCCTGAAGAAACCTGTGTCCATCTCTCTGTGCTTCGCTTCCGTCAGTTTCTCCGGTATCAATGTCAGACTGTCATTACGGATGTATAGCCATTCTCTCGGCATATACACACAGGAAAACTTTTTATAGACCTGGTTAGCTGTGACTAACAGGCTGCAACAAATACAAAGAACCGAAAAGAGGGCTGTGCGATGTTATACCTTCATTGCTAAACAGACTTTGTGGCCTATTAAATATCTTATTATTTCAGCAAACGTAGATAAATGATAAACCTAGGATATTTTCAACTCCTGCATTGAAACACAGTAAATATATATATATTAAACTATTCTATGCCATTATCACAATTCCTTGCTTACTGTAGTGAACATAATGCCAGGTGTTCTGCGGCTCTGTTTCGCAATAGTTTGCGACTTACCCGAAGGCCTGCGGTCAATCCCGGCCTTTCAAAAAAACGCAGTGTTTACATTGCTGCGTTGGCACACCCCCAGTAGCAGTCACTCAGGTGGCACTGAACTTTCCCCATAGAGATACATTGATTCATGCATGCGCAGTCCATGTGCAATAGCCACCCAATGCTTTCCTATGGCTTGACTGACTGACCTTGACTGATATTCTAAAGATTGCAAGGACAGACACCAAAGGGGGTAATACTATAAACACTATTGTGATTCCAGGTGCAGAATCTGTCTGTCCTCTTCCTCCTGCTTTCTTATTGGAGCCTAACAACAACCGGATTTACACCGAATGAAATAGGAAATATAAACGATTATATCACCAGGACCTTTACGTAAGGATGTATTTATTTTAATCACAATGCAGGAACTGGGTAGTGAATGTGGTATTTAAACATTGTTGATTGCTATTGGAAAACATTTGTGCAGAGCTATTGCCACCGTGGTACTCTGATCAGCCACAACATTAAAACCTTCCACTTGAAGCTCCAATAAACATCTGTATTCTCTCGACAGACGCATCGTCGCCATATGCGCAGGTGGAAATAAACCCTTACATGAAAACCCACCCAAGAAAACATGGACACTAATGGGTTTATGGTTTAAATATGTCCACAGCTTTAATGTTAATAATAAATAACAGACATAATAATAAAGTCATCCCACATGTCATAAGAGGCAACGACCCATATCTGTAAACAAAACATGAACAATATAGCAAACAATAAATAAAAAACATGAACAATATAGCAAACAATAAATAAAAAACATGAACAATATAGCAAACAATAAATAAAAAACATGAACAATATAGCAAACAATAAATAAAAAACATGAACAATATAGCAAACAATAAATAAAAAACATGAACAATATAGCAAACAATAAATAAAAAACATGAACAATATAGCAAACAATAAATAAAAAACATGAACAATATAGCAAACAATAAATAAAAAACATGAACAATATAGCAAACAATAAATAAAAAACATGAACAATATAGCAAACAATAAATAAAAAACATGAACAATATAGCAAACAATAAATAAAAAACATGAACAATATAGCAAACAATAAATAAAAAACATGAACAATATAGCAAACAATAAATAAAAAACATGAACAATATAGCAAACAATAAATAAAAAACATGAACAATATAGCAAACAATAAATAAAAAACATGAACAATATAGCAAACAATAAATAAAAAACATGAACAATATAGCAAACAATAAATAAAAAACATGAACAATATAGCAAACAATAAATAAAAAACATGAACAATATAGCAAACAATAAATAAAAAACATGAACAATATAGCAAACAATAAATAAAAAACATGAACAATATAGCAAACAATAAATAAAAAACATGAACAATATAGCAAACAATAAATAAAAAACATGAACAATATAGCAAACAATAAATAAAAAACATGAACAATATAGCAAACAATAAATAAAAAACATGAACAATATAGCAAACAATAAATAAAAAACATGAACAATATAGCAAACAATAAATAAAAAACATGAACAATATAGCAAACAATAAATAAAAAACATGAACAATATAGCAAACAATAAATAAAAAACATGAACAATATAGCAAACAATAAATAAATAACATGAACAATATAGCAAACAATAAATAAATAACATGAACAATATAGCAAACAATAAATAAAAAACATGAACAATATAGCAAACAATAAATAACATCATAATAAAGAAAGTGTCAACAATTGTACTTAAATAACCATGGTAGGGGTATACCCAGATACCCCTACATCCAGCAGGTTCTGAGCCCCCGACAGACTCGAAACTTATACACAACATTGCTAATCCACCTTCCTAACCAGCCACATCATCTACCCTGTTCTTATATGAACTACAAAAAGGACCCTTTCCTCCCTGGCTAAAACTGCATGGACTCCTAGCCATAGGGAGGGACAAACTAAACCAGGTAAGTTAATTAAAACTGAACAATTACAGATTACGGATTACGGATTACGGATTACGGATTACGGATTACGGATTACGGATTGGTGCTCTGGATAAATATTATATTCACACATTCCGTTTTCGGTTTGTCCAAAATACCTTTGTGTTTTTTTCTTTTCAGTTAGTTCCTAATTTCAATAAATATTTTCGGTTATTTAATAAATTTATAATATCATCTCTGTGGAAATAAATATCAGTAATAAAAGGAGGGATATTGGATATTCTTATGTCTTTGTGTTTGAAGACCAGCTCATTTGTCAGTTGCTGCCCCAGCTTCCTTTACTATACATGATTTAAATAGAATTCTTTCCTAATGCTCATATACACCGCACTCTGTGAGTCTCAATTTACAGTACGTCTTCATTGATATGTACTATGAACTGAGACATTATAGGCACCCAGACCTTTTCAGCTCATTGGAGTGGTCTGGGTGCAGTGCCCCTGTCTCCTTAGCCCTGCAATAATTACAGCTATTGAGAATCTGCAATAATTACCTTGCGTGGTTAACTCTACCTCTAGTGGCTTTCTACAGACAGTCCTTAGTGGATTTTTAGACTGCTAAATGATGTTTGATGTCCTCACGCTTTCAATGAGGACATCCAGCCTAAGCATAAACGCCGTGAGAAAGCATTGATTGAGGACCCGAAAAGAAGAGGAGGAGCCTGCAGGCTAGAGTTCATGCACCATCACCAGACAACCAGGGCTTGCCATCTCCCACCTTCCTGGCCAAACGTAAGAAGGGACGGCAGATATTTAGTTGTTTTTTTTTTCTTTAAAAATAAAATACATATTTTTCTCCTATACAAACACCCCCACACACAATACCTCTCAACAATAGTATGCACCCCTCCAACACACACTGTACCCTTATATACACACTGCACCCCTCACAAACACACACTGCACCCCTCACACACACACTGACTGTACCCCTCACACTGCACCCCTCACACTCACACACTGCACCCCCACACTCACACACTGCACCCCTCACACTCACACTGCACCCCTCACACTCACACTGCACCCCTCACACTCACACCCCTCACACTCACACTGCACCCCTCATTCACACACACTCTACCCCTCACACACACTGCAACCCTCACACACACACATATTGGCACCCTCATGCACACCTCACTCACACACACTGTACCCCTCACATACACTGCAACCCTCCCACACACATATTGCAACCCTCATGCACACTGCACCCCTCACACTCACACAATAGATCCCCCTATAGACACAATATCCATTATACACACACTCCACCACTTACACACACTACATCGCTTGTACACACTGTAACTCCCCTACACACACTAGATGCCCTATGCACAATAGATACCTTATAGGAACACACAGCACCACCTACACACACACTGCATCCCTGACATACACACTCTTGATCACCTATGCACACACTAGAACACACTTTCTATAGCCCTTACACACACACACACATTACATAATCTATATTCTACAGCCCCTATACACACACACTCACTACATTCCCTATACACACACACTCTCTCTCTCTAACTCTCTACAAGCCCTAGCCACACATTTTATATCACAACCACAACATGACTGAAACCTACCTATTTACATAAAACACCACAGTCAGCATTGACCCAACATGCTCACTTTGAGAGGTGCTTGTTGTAACGGATCACTTGGCACCCCAACTGGGTACCTCCATTGAAGGATGCTCCTAGCGCTTACAGAGGGCTCCAAGCGCTCCGCAGACACCACAACCACCACAGACCCCACGAACCGCCACAGCTTGGTTGGGGTCTCGCCGTCTCCTACCCACCCTGGACCTACGACAAGGCTCAAGGTTCCAGTGGGTGAACCTCTCCTCCAAGAGAGTCAAGCAGGAACAAGCTCTTAAAAGAGCTTAGAAGTGATTATCCAAGGGAGCATGCAGAGCATAGCAATCCCTTGTAGTGATATAGCAATTCCCCCAATAAGAGACAGGACTCTAGATTGAGGGTGAAGAAGAACTCATATTTAATGGCAGGTACTCTGCTTTTATGCAATGCTCCCCTGCAAGATGACGCCCACAGGCAATTAGGCATTAACCAACCAGATAATGGTTACATCCCACATATTCCCTCCCCTCTGCTTGGGAGATAATTGAGTTTCTTACTGTATCTACTCAATTATCTCCAAGCTAAAACTTATACATTTTTATAACTCCAAAACTATACATCCAATATTCATAAAAGCCACATATTATTAATCAGCACACTTTACTTACAAACATGTCCAAAATTCAGCCAATTCCATCCAGGGGTTAAAGAGTTAGCTGGAAGTCCTTTATGACCGACCGCAAGCACATTTTCTTGCCCAAAACAGTTCCATGGATTTGGGCTGTGCGGTCGGTCTATTTTACACCGAGAAATTGACTAAGTCCCATTCGAACAAGCGTTCGAATCTTCGAACGGGACTTAGAAGTTATACATTGTGTATCCTGCATATTGAGTTGTGATCGGAGAAGTTATCTATAGTCTATCCTGCATATTGAGTTGTGATCGGAAAAGTTATACATTGTGTATCCTGCATATTGAGCTGTGGTCAGAGAAGTTATACATTGTGTATCCTGCATATTGAGCTGAGATCGGAGAAGTTATCTGTAGCATATTGAGCTGTGATCAGATAAGTTATCTATAGTCTATCCTGCATATTGAGCTGTGATCAGAGAAGTTATACATTGTGTATCCTGCATATTGAGCTGTGATCAGAGAAGTTATACATTGTGTATCCTGCATATTGAGCTGTGATCGGAGAAGTTATACATTGTGTATCCTGCATATTGAGCTGTGATCGGAGAAGTTATACATTGTGTATCCTGCATATTGAGCTGTGATCGGAGAAGTTATACATTGTGTATCCTGCATATTGAGCTGTGATCGGAGAAGTTATACATTGTGTATCCTGCATATTGAGCTGTGATCGGAGAAGTTATACATTGTGTATCCTGCATATTAAGCTGTGATCGGAGAAGTTATACATTGTGTATCCTGCATATTGAGCTGTGATCGGAGAAGTTATACATTGTGTATCCTGCATATTGAGCTGTGATCGGAGAAGTTATACATTGTGTATCCTGCATATTGAGCTGTGATCGGAGAAGTTATACATTGTGTATCCTGCATATTGAGCTGTGATCAGAGAAGTTATACATTGTGTATCCTGCATATTGAGCTGTGATCGGAGAAGTTATACATTGTGTATCCTGCATATTGAGCTGTGATCGGAGAAGTTATACATTGTGTATCCTGCATATTGAGCTGTGATCGGAGAAGTTATACATTGTGTATCCTGCATATTGAGCTGTGATCGGAGAAGTTATACATTGTGTATCCTGCATATTGAGCTGTGATCGGAGAAGTTATACATTGTGTATCCTGCGTATTGAGCTGTGATCGGAGAAGTTATACATTGTGTATCCTGCATATTGAGCTGTGATCAGATAAGTTATACATTGTGTATCCTGCATATTGAGCTGTGATCGGAGAAGTTATACATTGTGTATCCTGCATATTGAGCTGTGATCGGAGAAGTTATACATTGTGTATCCTGCTTATTGACGGGCCATCAGTGGTTAATGTGATGTTTGGTCTATAGCATTTCTAATGTCTGTTAATAATCAGTATGACTTTATTCCTGGTCTCTAAATTATAATACAAAGAGCTGTAATCACAGATTTTACAGATTGAAACTTTATTGAAATCTGAGGACAATAAGTGACATTTACTTTTTTTTTAATGTTTTTTAATTTATCATTCTGTGCAACTGTTATTTATATTTTCTAATCTCTCTTTATCGCAATGCAGAATTAATAACCAATTCGCCTGTGTGATCAAGTTCACGGAGACTGAATGTGGAGATTTGACTGCGGACACTATAAGGAATGCTCTGGAAAATGATAAGAATCGAATTAACATATATGACATCATAAATGGCGTAATACATGAGGGAGAAAGAATGGTAATGGCTTCTTTTTTCCGACGGCCCGATGGAAGTGGAGATCATGCAGAGCACCGTCTTCTGACTCCCGTTAATAATTCCCCAGTTCTACAACTACTGAACAGAGCTCCCCCTGCTGGATGTGTAATATTCTTCTCTAAATATTCACCATGCTACAATTATTGCACTGTACCCAATGGGCCTCTCAGTATTATAACAAAGCTAAACCAGTTTAATAAGGTTACAGATATAAACAATAAAGCTTTTGTCTTCAATAATATATACAACAAAGAATTAAATATTGATGCCCAGTTACAAAGAGAGCGATTCAAAGCAATTAATGATCACATGCTTCTGTATCGCTGCCCCAACCAGAACTGCATCCAGTGCTTTCCAAATAATAACTTTAATGCAAACTGTGTAAATTAACCCAATTCATAATCTGTAACCAAACAGAGGGCTGTGTCCCGGACAGTATCATGTTATTTCTTTATGTCTGTAACACACAAATCAATATGGAACTGGCTTTTACTGGGCAGACTGACAGTAATCTACCCCCCACCCCTTACAACAATAACAAAGTTCACATGTATAACAGATAAACGTATTATCCTTGCTACTTCTACCGCTGGGCACAGAGAACCCCAAATACCTTTATTCAAGTCAGACTCATGTGGCATCCTGCCATAGTTACATCAGCGGCAGACCTGGGAGGGGAGGGGGGCATTAGTGCAAATCCATGCCAAAAAAAGTCAGGGGCATTTATGTCTAACCAGGAGCAGGGGCTGAGTGAATGACCACCTCATATGGCTTCTGATCTACCCCCTTAACTCTATCAGTTTGAGCCTCGTCTGGGCACCATAACAGTTTCATCCAAATGAATTTTATGGTGCCAGGAGGTCCTTGGCACTGGCTTACACACTGTTACAATGTTCAGTCTGCGTCAGTCAAACATTTTAAGGTGGAGCTGGTTCCAATGGGCCTTCAGCAAAGATGGATCCTGAATCTGTGCCTAGTTTGACCAACTGTTCAGTCTGCCACCCAGAACCTGTTCCTTTATTTTCAGTATATTTTCATAATATATACATTTCCACGCGCACATGATTTCACATGATATGGGACGTTGCTTTTTCTGGATAATTTGCTTCTTGGGAAAAAAGAAAACATTTCTCTCTGCTTCTTCTTTTACAATAAAAGCATTCATTTAAAAGCATATTGGTTTTGGATTTACGTTCATTCTTTGTGGGTGTAATGTAGTGGGTGAGAAAGGTAACACGTGGCATTCAAAATGAATTTCAAACTTAAGTCAAACTAGAAGTATACAGTAAAAACAAAGAAAGGTTGCGCCAAAATTGAAAATAAAATAAATCAATAAAAGATAAACGATAATAATAATAATAAAAAATATAAAATAATAAAAATAATAATAGATAGGTTCCAATGAGTATCAGGAGATCAGATGATTCTAGTCTCTAATTCCACTGTGGGGGTGAATTCTCTTGTTGTAGTAGTTCACACCGTCTCGTGATATGGAAAACACAAGAAGAGAGGACCAATCGTGCAGAGTGTTTACAGTTACTATAGCAGTATTAAAACATAAGTATTACACTCACATTTAGATGAGCTATAGCCAGCTCAGGGTTTGTAGGCATATAGCGGAATAATCCCCGCTTACAGGATGTGTTGGTGCTTGTCCTCCAGGGGTTTTGTCCAGCTCTCAGAAGAAGGAGATAAAGACAGCAGATAGTGCTCTCTGATGGTGTTATTGGGGTAGTGAATAAAATAAAATAAAATATACTCACAAGAAAAGTGCAGGTCGCAGTGCACTTTAAAGGTAGCGTTAGTGGTATAATCCCCACTTCAGGATATGTAGAATAAAAATGCCAGGAAAATAGTTGAAATAATAAAAATTATAATAGTGTGTAAAAAATGATAATGGTACAATATCTAACCAAAAAATCATTTATTTTATAAATAACACAATATAAATAACCATAACGCGTTTCACCGCTGGGGCTTTATCAAAATGGTATAATATATAACCTGGCACATGAATAGTATATATAGGTACACTAGTACTTTAAAAAATGGCGCCAACATGACATCATTGCTTGGTAGCCAATCAAAATCATACATTGTACATTTAAAAAATAACGGATTTAAAACTGAAATTAAAACTTTAACCAAAGGTATGTATCTTTAATAGACCGTGTCTTAAGCTTATCAAAAAAGTTTTACTTAAAAACGAGGTTTTAAACCTTCAATACGATAGATTTTAAAATTGGCGCGTCACGTGACTCGCACAGCACCATGGGGAATGTAGTGCGTGAGTCACGTGATCGGCCTATGCAGAGTGGGGAGGTCTTATATATTAATGCTGACGTCCTGATAGTGGGCGGCATGCATTGCATGAGGGGCGGATCTTAAAACAGCACGTGACCCGTGGCCAATAGGAAGATGGTACACGGGTCACGTGATCGGCAGATCGGCGAAAGGGCGCATGGGAGATGTAGTATTGCGCGCCCTTTCGTCTATAGATCATTTTTAACTGATAACCCCCATGGAAGCAAAATGAGGGAATAAAAATATACTGACATGATATATAAGTATAGGGATATGATTAAGAAAAACAGAGTTGTAACGGATCGCCTGGCACCCCGACTGGGTACCTCCGTTAATGGATGCTCCTAGCGTTTCCTGAGGACTCCAAGCACTGCAGCAGACACCACAACCACCGAATCAGAGAAGCGTATAAATCCTCTCAAGCATATGAATGCTGTAGACAGTTGAATAGGAAACCATACGAATAGGTTTACACTCCTAGCAGTCAAACTGGAACAGCATACAATAAATCCTCCCCCAATAATGAGACGACACTTCACTTTGAGGGTTAAGCAGGAACTCTGGACTGGCACATCCAGCCTGGCTTTTATTTCCATCTCACACATATAAGACCGCCCACAGGGGAGGTGTAAAATATCCAATAGCATCACGGGTGCAACCCACACATCCCCTCCCCTTAGTGTGACACATAATCCTATTATTCATACAGTTTAAAATATACTTTTTACACAATATTTATAACTTCAAAACCATACATCACATTCACATAAAATTACATATCCACAATCAATCCATTCAGGGGAACAACATATTAAAAAATGGCATGGATCAGACCAGGGGTTCAAAAGTTAGTAAAGTATCTTTTAAAACCCCTAGCTTTCCAGCTCAGACCGGTTTTACAGAGCCTTCTCTCCTGGAGAAGTAATCCAATTACCTCCCAGCACAGAGACAGACTCCATTGAGCACATGGAGACACAAAGACAGTAAAACACTTTAAAATACATAAATTCACATTTTACACATAACACACAGACATTTCACATATCCCCAGATAGCTGGGATCTGAGCGCACAAAACTACCGATTAGCGCGCAGATCCTATTCACACAGTTCACTTGCCATGGAGCTGAAGTCTCTAACTACACGAATGGGCTCCATGGCATAGCTATCTGGGTTAACACATTCACATAAAGTCTGGTCCATAGTCCAAAGGCAAGAGGCGGGCAAGCAGCCCCCTCCAAGGACACGTGGCGAGGTCGGTTTCGCCACAAGAGTAAATAAATTAATATAACATACACTGTCAGGTTGGGCACATCATATATAATACACTTAAAAGAGAGAGTACAGATAGGGGAATTAAAATGAATATATAACCATCATAAAATATGAAAATAAACATGACATATGTAAACATTTATAAACAAGTAGCAATAGAGATAATTCTAAAAAATTTAAAAAAATGTAAATAAGATAAATAAATAAAAGCAAAGAGACACATCTTATATGAGTATAGGAAAGCTATATGGAGAGTGAACAGTAGTGGAAGCCATATGTATCAGGTTTCCATTAAAGTGCATAAAATAAACACATTTAGACATATATATTAATGATGCACATATTTTAATGTGCATACTTGTGATAATGTGGTCAGGCTGGGGGTATCCTACACTATAATGCCGTAAGTAACAACTATGAATAGGATAGCCCCAGACTGACAGCATAAAACTATACATGGTAAAATGACAGTTATTAAAAAAACAATCATATTATTATAAAAAATTAAATAAATCAAAATCAACGTTTAAGCCTTGGGGGGTTAGGGTTTGTAAATTGAACACCCACTCCATATTTAATCTCCCTAAAATATTTTTTATATTGCCCCCTCTCCAGGGCAGTTTACATTTTTTGATTCCTATACATTTAAGAAATTTAGGATCCCGATTGTGTTTAACAAAGTGCTTGGACACAGAGTGATTGGTGTATCCGTTTTTAAATTTCGTCAATGTTCTGCTAATCTGGTTTTAAGACATCTGGTGGTCATACCCACATATTGGAGGCCACAAGGGCACTCCAATAAATAAATAACGTTGGTGGTATTACATCCAATAAAATCTTTAATAGTATAATTTTTGTTGGTGATATTGGATTTAAAATTAGTAACTTTACAGTGTGTAGAGGGATCGGTGCTTTTACATACAATGCATCTTTTGCACTTGTAAAATCCTATGGCTCCATCTAAAAAGTTATGTTGTGGATTTTTGATTTCTTTAGTAAAATTATTAGCTAAGATGGATCTAAAATTTGGTGCACCTCTAAAAACAATTTTAGGCTGTATTGGTAAAATTTCTTTCAGGAGCTCATCTTGTCTTAAGAGATGCCAGTGTTTCTTAATTGTTTTTTTGATAAAACCATTTTTGTTATTATAGTTAAAAATTATAGGGAGGGTGGGGGCTTTCAAGTTATTTTTATCCTTGTAGGTGAGGAGGCTCTCTCTCGATTTATCTTTCACTGTTTCTATATATGTCCGTGTGTGTGTCACTATGTCTGTCAGTGTGTGTGTCAGAATGTCTGTCAGTATATCTGTCAGTGTGTGTGTCACTATGTCTGTCAGTATGTGTGTCAGTATATCTGTCAGTGTGTGTGTCACTATGTCTGTCAGTGTGTGTGTCAGAATGTCTGTCAGTATATCTGTCAGTGTGTGTGTCACTATGTCTGTCAGTGTGTGTGTCAGAATGTCTGTCAGTATATCTGTCAGTGTGTGTCACTATGTCTGTCAGTGTGTGTGGCAGTATATCTGTCAGTGTGTGTGTCACTATGTCTGTCAGTGCGTGTTATTATGTCTGTCAGTGTGTGTGGCAGTATATCTGTCAGTGTGTGTGTCACTATGTCTGTCAGTGCGTGTTATTATGTCTGTCAGTGTGTGTGGCAGTATATCTGTCAGTGTGTGTGTCACTATGTCTGTCAGTGCGTGTTATTATGTCTGTCAGTGTGCGTGTCAGTATGTGTGTCAGTGTGTGTGTCACTATGTCTGTCAGTGTGTGTTATTATGTCTGTCAGTGTGTGTGGCAGTATATATGTCAGTGTGTGTGTCACTATGTCTGTCAGTGCGTGTCACTATGTCTGTCAGTGTGCGTGTCAGTAGGAGAAAACTTTTACCCCAACATGCAGCATAGATGTGACTAGACTATAACTCATTATATGGGAAGGACCAACCAAAAGATATTGGAAACTACCAACCAATATATATATTATGGTTACTAGAATAGAGCCTATATAACGGCCAATAGTTGTTCTTTATGGGTAAACAAATAATATAGTTAATTAAATTGGAAAAATATGTTTTGGTATGTACTAATAATAAATGTTCCGAATTTACAATCTTTCATGAACAGAAGCCTCTTATGTACCAACAGTTTCAAAATAAGTGATATAAGAAAGCAGTATTAAATAAGAGTTTTACCAAAGAAAGACATAAGATAAGGCTCACGCCACAAGAAATTTTATTTTTAGAGATTAAACACTGAATATGATTAAGAAAAGTTAAGTAATCAGTTCACGTGAACCGGACTCTCGATGTACCATGTGAATAGTGTAAGCTTACCTTCATATATTTAAATCTTCACTGTAGAAAGTGTTGCGTAATGTGTTATACATAATATAGAAAATAGTGCTAGATTAAATAAATCAATGTACATTATCAATGTAAAAAATGTACCTTGAACTTTTATCATCATGACATTGTTTTAAATAATAATTCAACGCAAGCTGTACTATTGTCCAATGCTCATGCCCCATTGGGGACCCAATGTACTAGTCAGAAACTAGACTATGGATTGCCCTCTGCTGTTACAAAACATATTACTGGGAGTCTAAAATGAAGTTCCACAGGATGCAGTCATAGATGGTGTGTGTGGTAAGCCCTGTTTTCTCTTGCTCCAGTCTCAAGAGTTGGCTACTCCCAACACTAGAGTGGAAACCCCCTGGAATTCCCCTGCAATGATCAAGTTCAACTGTAGGCAAACATCCTGTCGTAGATGCTTTATTTTCTCCTGCTTTAAAAGTTAGTTACTCCCCATACTAGAATTCCCTGGAATCCTCCTGCAATGATCAAGTATGGTTTGCACTTTTGTCTTGCCTTTGTGAATTGCACCCATCTTGTATAACAGTGCACGCTGAAAAAGGAATTCTCTTGCAGAGCTTTGAGCATGTTATAGGCTCCATCACACAATCCAACAACAGAGTGATGTCTGCTTGATCTCCCACCAATTTCTCACCATGTTCCTAATTGCCTGCAAGAATTTCGCTGAATTGTGCTTTTGGTCCATGACTTCATATTTATCAGGAGAGATAGATTGACCTGCTGTTCAACAGACCCACTTACAGTCTAACATGCTGGTGAGGTTAGACTTCCTTCATTGCCACACCAATCCACTGTGGGATGCAAGTAGCATGCCAACAAGAAGAGGAAGGCATGTTGGCTACTGGGAGCACTCTATAAATCTGTGGTGAAATGCACCCACTTACCTACAGCATTGCCCGGTTGCTCCTTCAGTAGTAGCTCACAGGGACAGTAAAGTAACAGTGTTACAAGGGAAGTACAGTCATGGGAAGAAAAAAGTACACCCTCTGCTAAAGCTTGGCTGAATCTGGGTTATGCATTATGACATTGATCTCAACACACACCAGCAAATCATGATGGGGCTTTAAGAGAGCTGTGCATAAACAAATGCCAGCAAACGTCAATGAATTGAAGCAACGTTGCAAAGAAGAGTTTGCTAAAATTCCTTCACAATGATATGAGAGACTGATAAAGTCATAGAGAAAATGACTTCAAGTTATTACCGCTAACGGTAGTTCTACAAACTATTTAATCATAAGGTGTACTTAGTTTCATGGCTCTCCATTTTGGCTTTATATTTGTTTACTAAATCATGACATGGTGCTCTGTCTTGTGTTGGTGTTAATCTGAGGTTGGATTTTCCTAATTGTAAGACCTGCTAAGGAACACATGATTGTTATTATGTCCTGATATGTAAAACCATAGAATTCAAAGAGGGTGTACTTTCTTATTCCAATGACTATACATATTGGGGAGGGCCTGCATCAGTTGCTTAAAGGGCTACCTATTTATATTGGAAAAATAAACCCCCTCACAGTAATCAGTTGGGCTGTTAGGTGGGTGATTTTGTTATCTTGCTGTATTAGCATGCCATGTTCAAAAGTAGGCTGGTGAACATGTCCCTGGTACAACGAGTAACAAATAACAGTCCAGGCACTCAAGGTGAAAACAAATAGTAGATTTATTGGAACAGAAACAAAAACCAACGTTTAGACCGATCCGGATCTCTTTCAAGCTATCACATTGATACCGGAGAAACTGACGGAAGCCAAGCACAGAGAGATGGACACAGGTTTCTTCAGGAAGGAAGAGATTCTTTATTGGATCACCGATCGGGACTCAGAGGGACTAGCGTCACCAAAATACAGCAAAGTCTGAGCCCCGGACAATAGTGCAGGCTCCTTATATAGGCACACAACTCCTCCCATATTAAGCTCCACCCGCACATTCCCTTGACCAATCAACACAAATAAGAATTAACTTCCTGTTTGACCGCATGGCTTGTCCAGCACAATGGAGGAGGGGGAATACTATATCCTGTATTCTTGCACATGCTCCGTACACTACTGATCGTATCTTGCCTCGTGCAACCAACTGATCGATACGTCAGCATATGCACGTACACATGCCACGTGGTAATCTCGGCCTACTAAATTTATTTTTACCGAGATTCCACCACATTCCCCCCTTTGATGCCTCTTGATATTTTACAATTACTTGAGGCATCACTTAACCTTGGTTTGCTTACACCGCAAGTTACCTTGAACCAGACCAGACTTATCTTATGATGTGAATCTTTTTAACACTCATCTTCCTGCATAAGTTCTTCCTGATCTAGAGCCTTATACTTATAAATCGCCATTATCTGTGCAGCAGCCTTCCTCTCTGCTATACTTCCTATCAGGCTTTGCACAGACCTAACTACTAAGGGTATAAGACACGGCAGGAGTAGACACAACATTAAAATTAGTAGGACTCCTCCTACCACTGCCTTAAGCCCTCCAAACCACTCATACCAGCTACCAAACCAACTACTTGGATTATACCCTTTCCATACCTGAGTAGGCACATGCGCTAGTTTAACCATATGGCTAGTAAGCTCAGCTATTGCTTGCCCTTCGTCATCTATTTGAAGACAGCAATTGCTCAGGTTAAACTTCCCACATACACCTCCCTCTACTGCCAAAAGGTAATCCAAGGCTAATCTATTTTGGTAGACTGCTGTCCTCATCCTGGTGTTATGCTTCGCTAGAAGATTGAGCGCCTGTGATGTCTCATTAGTGATAATCTCAACCACCGCCTGTAATCTTATAATACGGTTGAGCATATAAATAGGGGTTCTGTAACCAAAGGTACCATCCTCAGCCCACGTGGCTGGCCCATAATAATCTATGATACGCTGGGGAGGCCATTCATTATCTTCCCAGGTACCTATCTCTATGGGTCCCCTTTTCTTCCTATGATTCACATCATACACTTTAACACCTAAAGTCTCACCTGTTTCAATCGGTAACAAGAAGAAGGATGGTTTGAGCATACCCAACACACATGCCCCTTCCCAGTCCTGTGGCAACTCCGAATAGGCCTTCTTACCACAGATCCAGTACAAATTTGCTGGGGCTCTCCAGGTTGATGTGATGGATAGATCAAACCACACATCCTTTAAATTGGCGTATCTAGCAAACGGGTTAGATGGTTCTGAGACATTTGAAGCCGACCACCAAGTTGTATTCTTTGTATCATCATCATAAGCTTTTTGCCCTAGACAAGTTAATTCTCCTACAGAAGTATTATACATTATTCCTTTCCTTGCTATGCAAACATAACCTATGATGGAGGTCTTTAATCTCCACTCAGATTTACCTCTAACACTCATATGATAATCGGCTTGTGTAGATATTAATTGGTCAACTGCCTCAGAACCGGACATTACCTCCTTTGCTTCCCAAGGCCATTGGTCTCCCATGTTAGTACCTCCACACACATAGCAGTTGGTAACATTAAGACTACCGGCAATACTTTCGGCTAAATCGATGAACAGGTTTTTAGCATTATGGGGGATCTTATTATCTATACTCATCTCTTCATAAAAGGAATGGTATACTTGATGAGTCTGGGAGGATACCGTATCAGTCTCTATCCCTATAAACAATAATGTCCCAGGATCTAAACCCGTCCCGTATATTTGAAACCCAAATAAATTGCCATATTTGTCTAAGAACTTGTCGGGGTTATTTATAAGTATATGGATGGGATTACATTCCATAGACTTACAATATGGGCTAGTCGGCAACTTAGTCACTATCATGTCTTTGTCTACTGTCTGTCCCCAAGTCGCCCACCCCACACAAGACCAGTATGGACAAAAGTTATAGTCTTTATTTGGGCATCTAGGACTCACATATTTATTTTTGCTACTGGGACAAATGTATTTATCGTTAGACCCATACGTCCTCTCCCATCTAAGATCCCCACATACATTCCACGGCTTTCTACCACTCGATATCGCTTTACACGCATCAAATAGCAGAACACCCGAAGAATGTACGGATTCTAATACCGTCTTATTAATTAGGGTCCCCTGAGGATCTCCATTCCTGAGAGTCAACCAAATTGTACGAGGTTGATACTCCGGACTGAAGCACTTAGGTTCTCCTACTCCTAAATGGCACACACTATAGTCTATATTTAAGTATCTACATCTCGATACATCTCCTTTACACTCGTATTGTGAATGCCAGATTAGGGTTTGGGAAATATGGTTACCTGTTCTCGTAGTCTTAATGCATACCTCACAGCTAGGAGTGTCGGTACCTCTACCTTCCTGAATATAAAAACACATATAAATAAACACTATCAAAAGCACATCTTTCGCCGTCATCCTCAGTCTTCGTCCGTGCGATGGCGCCTCAGCTTCCAGGATGTGAGGGCTGCAGGGAATGGAGTTCTGCTCGTCTTCACAGGTGTCCCTTCGAGACTTTCCTGACTTATATACTATGTGTTGGTGAGCGGACAGGCTTTATTATGGCCGTCTAAAACACTCACTCCCTGTAACAATAAAATTTGTAATCCACACGATTCCTCGTTATTCCGACTGAGTAGTGCGTTTTAACCGGATCTTGCAGGGATTCTCTGGATCTGCTGTAACTTGCCAAGAATCGACTGCTGCTGGTTTAACCCTGGAGTGATGTATCCACGGAGTCACTTCTGCTACTTTTATCGCTGTAGGGGTAGACAATAGAACAACATAAGGACCTCTCCACTTGGGCCCTAACGGCACATTATTCCACTCTTTAATCCACACTTGATCTCCTGGATGATAACTATGAACAGGGGGATAAATATTCACAGGTAATCTATCTTGTACCCATTTCTGTACCTCCTCCATAGTCTTACCCAACTCTACAACCTGCTGCCGGGTAATTCCTTCTCCCAACTGACTCAAGTCCCCCCTTAAGTTACCAAGTACGGGAGGTGGTCGCCCATACATGATTTCAAAAGGAGAGAGGCCCATCCTTCTGGTAGGGGTACTGCGGATTCGCAATAAAGCTATGGGTAAGAGAACGTTCCACTTAAGTTGGGTTTCCTGACACATTTTAGCCAACTGGTTCTTTATAGTTCTATTCATTCTCTCTACCTTACCAGAACTCTGGGGTCTATATGCAGTATGAAGCCTCCACTTTATACCAAGCATATGAGTCAGTTGTTGTAGGCACTGATGAACAAAAGCTGGACCATTGTCCGATCCTATAGAACAGGGTAGTCCATATCGGGGTATTATTTCTCGTAGCAGGAATCTCACAACTTCTCCTGCTTTCTCTGTACGAGTAGGACATGCTTCTACCCAGCCTGAATAGGTGCACACAATTACCAGCAGGTAACGATGTCCACCCGATTTAGGCATCACTGTAAAGTCTATTTGTAGATCGGACATGGGGAGTCCCCCCATAAACTGGACTCCTGGTGGCTTTACTGGTCCTTGTCTTGCATTATTTTTAGCACACGTTACACATCTTCGTACAATGGCCTGAGTCAGGTTGGACAATCTTGGTATATAGAAATGTTTTCTAAGAGATTCTTCAGTACTGTCTCTCCCAGAATGTGTCCCGTTATGATAATTTTGGACAATTTCTACCGCTAGTGATGCTGGTATGACTATTCTTCCATCTTCTAGCTGATACCACTTGTTCTCCAGATACTTTCCAGGTTCAGTCTTTAACCACTCCTCTTCTTGAGCTGTATAAACTGGAGTCCATTGGGACAGTGGAGTTGGTATAAGAGCAGCTATATGCCCCACATACTCCTGTCTTCCTGATTCAGCAGCACGCTTAGCTGCACTATCTGCCATCCGATTTCCTTTGGTTACATCACCATCTCCTCTCAGATGCGCTCGACAATGAATAATACCGACTTCTTTCGGCTCCCACACTGCTTCCAATAGTTGTAGGATTTCAGCTGCGTATTTGATTTCTTTGCCTTCTGAATTCAGTAGTCCTCTTTCTTTATACAAAGCTCCGTGGGCATGAGTGGTTAAAAACGCATACTTAGAGTCCGTATAGATATTTACTCTTAAACCTTCAGCCAATTGTAATGCTCGTGTCAGTGCTATCAATTCTGCCTTTTGTGCTGATGTTCCTTTCGCCAGTGGCCGAGCTTCTATCACCTTGTCTATTGTTGTCACTGCATATCCTGCATAGCGGATCCCTTCTTTTACATAACTACTGCCGTCTGTATAATATTGAACATCGGGGTTCTGGATGGGAAAATCACGAAGATCTGGTCTACTTGAGAATACTTCATCCATTACTTCCAAACAATCATGTTGACTTTCAGTAGGTTGTGGCAAAAGGGTAGCTGGATTTAAGGTGTTTACAGTCTCTAAATGCACTCTTGGGTTTTCACACAACATTGCTTGATACTTGGTCATACGGCTATTACTAAACCAATGATTTCCTTTGTAATCCAACAACGTCTGTACTGCATGTGGGACTCGTACATAAAGTTCTTGACCCAGAGTGAGTTTATCGGCTTCAGCTACTAGCAGGGCGGCTGCAGCTACGGCTCTTAGACAAGGTGGAAGTCCGCTGGCCACTGCATCCAATTGCTTAGACATGTAGGCAACAGGTCTTTGCCATGATCCCAAGTACTGTGTCAATACTCCCACAGCCATTCTTCTTTGCTCGTGTACATATAAGTAGAATGGTCGTGTGTGATCAGGTAGACCTAATGCTGGGGCACTCATCAAAGCCTTCTTCACATCTTCAAATGCCGTTTGCTGTTCTTGGGTCCATAGGAAGGGGTCGTGCTCTGTACCTTTGATAGCTGCGTACAGAGGTTTTGCCAGTATCGCATAGCTGGGAATCCATATCCTACAGAAGCCTGCTGCCCCCAAGAATTCTCGCACTTGTCTTCTATTCCTGGGTATTGGTATTTGGCAGACAGCTTCTTTTCTCTCTGGCCCCATAATTCTTTGACCTTCAGAGATATGGAATCCCAGATACTTGACAGTTGGCAAACACAACTGAGCCTTCTTTCTAGACACCTTGTATCCTGCCTTCCAGAGAATGTGTAGTAGATCGTGCGTTGCTTGCTGACAGATTTCTTTTGTAACTGCTGCTATCAACAAGTCATCTACATATTGTAACAATACACACTCTCCTGGGATGGACTCGAAATCCAGTAGATCTTGACTTAGGGCTGAACCAAATAGGGTAGGTGAATTTTTAAACCCTTGGGGCAGTCTTGTCCAAGTCATTTGGCGTTTTGAGCCTGTTACAGCGTTCTCCCATTGGAAAGCGAAAATACATTGACTTTCTGCGGCAATTCGGAGGCAAAAGAAGGCATCTTTGAGGTCTAAGACTGTAAAGTAAGTAGCCCCGCCCGGAATTAAAGCAAGCAGGTTATATGGATTGGGTACAACTGGATGTATGCTAACAACCGCATCATTGACTGTTCTTAAGTCCTGCACAGGTCGATACTCATCTGTACCGGGCTTTTGAACAGGCAGCAATGGGGTGTTCCAGGGGGAAGTACAGAATTTTAGGATACCATACCGTATGAACTTATCCAGATAGGATTGGATGTTCTTCTTAGCCTTCTGCGGGATGTGATATTGTCTTAGGCTCACTGGATAAACCCCATGTTTCAGTTCAATTTTTATAGGTGGAATATTGCGGGCCAGTCCTGGTGGGTTGTTCTCTGCCCAAACTCCTGGTATGTTAAATAATGTCTCATCACTCCTAGGGTTTTGGCTAGTCAACACTGTATAAAGTCGCCACTCTTCTTCCTTTGGTACGGATAAAGTCATGATACCTGAAGGTCCATTAAACTTTAAAGATGTTGTTCCATTTGGTAGGAACGTAATCTGCGCTTGTAACTTGGATAGCATATCACGTCCCAGCAATTGGACTGGACATTCAGGCATATAAAGGAATTGATGTTTTACTACGTGGCCTCCCAATGTACAGAGTCGACTTTTAAGAACCGGTTTTTCAGCACTTCTTCCAGTTGCTCCTATCACAGTAATAGTCCTTCCAGATGGAGGAGCAACCAGATCAGTCACCACTGAATGTTCAGCACCAGTGTCGATCATGAACGCACTCCTTTTCCCCCCTATTGATACATCGACCATAGGCTCCGCTCGACCAAGGGGGATGGAGCCCGGTCGGTATCAATAGTCCTCCATGACCGTGTCAGCCAATCCTACGAAGTCCCTACCTTCTCTATCGCGGGACCTTTGCGCTGCTGGAATATACCTGTCTTCCCTAACACTTCCTCTGTTCCCATTACTCCCTCTATAACCATTACTCCCTCCGGGGCCTCCTCTACCTCTCGCTCTGCCTCTAAAGTTTCCATAACCTGTCCTAGGTCTGTCTCTCTCAGACTGTTCCCTTCGCGGACACTCATTTCTCCAATGCCCTTCTTCCCTACAGTAAGCGCACTGATTTTTACTTAGAGGTTCCTCATTCCATCTACTATCGCCTCTATCTGGGCCCCGTCTATCTACGCCTGCGATCGCTACCGCTAGCATATCAGCCTTTTTACGCATCTTGCGCTCCTCCTCTTTCTTGCTTTCTGTTTCCCTATTCATATAAACCTTATTAGCTACCTCCATTAGTTGGGTGATTGACATACCTGCAAACCCTTCTAACTTTTGTAGCTTGCGCTTAATATCTCCGTAAGCTTGGCTGACAAAGGCGGAGTTCACCATTCGGGAATTGTCTGCGTCTTCCGGATTAAAGGGGGTGTACAAGCGGTACGCCTCCAATAATCGGTCATAAAAGACACTGGGCGCTTCATCACTTTTCTGAATCACCTCAACTGTCTTCGACATGTTAATAGCCTTTTTTCCTCCGGCTTTCATGCCAGCAATTATAGCGTCTCTATAGGCTCTGAGTTGAACCATATCAGCACCATTTACGTTCCAATCGGGATCGGTGTTGGGATAATGTGTTGCGGCCCATGCTGATGGATTAGCTTGGTTCAAAGTACGGGCTTTATCTTCTAATGCTTTAATGGCTGCTTGATTTATTCTTGTCCTTTCCTCATTGTTAAATAAAGTCATTAATAACTGCTGGCAATCAGCCCATGTCGGGTTATGTGTCTGTACTATTGAGGTGAACAGATCAGTCATAGCTTGTGGTTTCTCAGTATACGAGGAATTGTGGGTCTTCCAGTTTAAAAGATCGGTTGTAGTGAAGGGGACATATACGAAGACAGGGTCAGCATGTGCCATTTGGCCTGCGGCATCGATATAGGCTGACCCGGGATTCAGACGAAGAGGCATCTGATAGTGTCTTAATTGTTGGGCACCGGTCAACTGTCGGGTCTGTATGGGGCTACGTGGAGGGGCGTCAGTCATAGGTTCCAGTCGGGGAGAAATAGGGTGTGGGGATGTGGGAGTTTGGTTTTGGGAAAAGGTGGTAAATAGAACACTTCGGGCCGAGCTAGATGAAGCTTGACCGGAAGTCTGAAGTGGCGCCAAATCAGGATATTCATTTTTAATGGGGGTTGGTCTATCTGGTTCCGGAAGGGGAGATTTAGTACGAGGGGGGGTGGATCCTGTACTGGAGGAGGAGGCGGAAGTGGATGGGGGTAGTGAGGGAAGGGTTGCAGGACTTCCTGTATTTGCGTCACTTCCTCTTAACTGAAAGTAAGGGGGCGGCAAAGGGATCTCGGACTCAGGGGGCGTGTCCAAAATGGGCCTAACACCAGTCCTAGTGGACGAACAAGTCCTAGCTACCATGAGGCGACACTGCTCCTCGTGGCATGTCCGGAGCCATTTTGGCGAGTCATTTACGGCCTGTCTCCAACAGTCAATATAAGGAAACTGGCCGTAAAGTTCAGGCCTACCTGATACAGCCACGTGTAAGCGCTGTACCAGAGTTGGATCCAAACTGCCACGTGGCGGCCATGCCGCAACCAAAGTAGGCCACTCCCTAGTACACAAAGTGACCAAACGTACAGGAGACATCTTGACCCCAAAATCACAAATTTTGAATCCCTTTTTAAAATTCTTCACCATACATCCTAAGGGATCCGGAATCGTTGACTGCGACGCACCCATACTTAACAATGGAACGTCGTCGACAACGAATACTATACACGCGTACTATTCAACAGTCACACCCGTTTCCTCTGGCAACAGCGCCTCGTGGTACGGTTACCAAGTGAAACGTACACAATAACAATAAACACTCAGGGAATTCCCGTACACACACAGCTGCTACACCAGTCACTATATAATCAATATTATGCCCTTTGGCGTAACTATACAGTCACCCACGCTATAATTCTCTATATACGAATTACCCGTCTATAACACACCCCAGTAACATCGTCTTTTACAAATAGCGGTTACAGTACGGTTAGCATAGGTCAAAGCACAAGTTAAGGTCACAATACAATTATTAGTGGTTATGGTGTTAAACATGCAATGGACGACAATGATTAGTACTTATTATACAATGTCAGTAAATATACAAGGTTATGGTACCGTGCACTATAATACAGCAACACACTATTAACACTCTCGCTAGACGGCTGAGCTCGCGCTATCTAACAAGATATACACTTTACTAAACAATCGTTAACACATTTACAATTCCCAACTAAACTATTGGCCAGTACCTTGATGGACTACCTAAAAACAATCTACATACGTTTTGGTTAGCCACACTGCCCAATCACCACATATATAGCGAGCTAGAGAACCGAATTTACACAGACGCCTCTTAGTCGCACTATACAACGAGCTAGAGGACCGAATTTACACAGACGCCTCTTAGTCGTACTATCAAAAGTCTAGTGGGTTCCAAATTTACACGCCTTCCCACTTAGCCCAGATAGGATGAGAACTAGCGAACCGGATTTACACAGACGCCGCTTAGTCTCCCGGTCCCTCCGACCTAGCGAACAAAATATACACCCTAGAACGCTAGTCTAGACAAGACACCGGTGTCCGGCTAGGGCTTATTTTACACCAGAGCGCCCCGCCTGACTAACCAAATCAAACGGTCTGACTAAAGAGCGTTCGATCGAGCGGTGCGCCTTCGCTCCTTCCCTCCGACAGAGGGGACAGATACACAGATTCAAAACCCCTTTGGGCCTACCGCACAATCGGTATACCCCTAGTGGGTCCTGCCGTCTAAAACAGCAGTTGTCTTACCTCCTCGTTCCTGAACCTGAGTTCACACTCATCGACGGGGACACCCCAGCACTTCTCACGTAGAGGCCGATGATCTCCTGGACAACAGACCAGTGGCGCCGAGACGAAGGGAGGTCCACGCAGAAGTTCAGGGGTGCAGCCGTAGAGAACGTGGGCAAAGATAGACCGTCTCACGCCTCTGCCTCTCAGCTACCGTTGAACGATGAGCTTCCCGGCCAATGCACCAAATGATACCGGAGAAACTGACGGAAGCCAAGCACAGAGAGATGGACACAGGTTTCTTCAGGAAGGAAGAGATTCTTTATTGGATCACCGATCGGGACTCAGAGGGACTAGCGTCACCAAAATACAGCAAAGTCTGAGCCCCGGACAATAGTGCAGGCTCCTTATATAGGCACACAACTCCTCCCATATTAAGCTCCACCCGCACATTCCCTTGACCAATCAACACAAATAAGAATTAACTTCCTGTTTGACCGCATGGCTTGTCCAGCACAATGGAGGAGGGGGAATACTATATCCTGTATTCTTGCACATGCTCCGTACACTACTGATCGTATCTTGCCTCGTGCAACCAACTGATCGATACGTCAGCATATGCACGTACACATGCCACGTGGTAATCTCGGCCTACTAAATTTATTTTTACCGAGATTCCACCACAACATCACAATGGGTTTGAAAATTTTACTCAAAATTAGACAGTCACAGATGAGAGAGACTGAGTAAAATGCGAGAGAAAGGCATTGTAGCAAAGGTGCCTCAGCCACCAGCTGCTCGAGGAGCCTACTGGCAAGCCTCCTTCCCAAGGACTATGGGCCACGTTACAGCTTTTTAAAAGACTTGGTTTGTGCGGACCACCTCTGTGCAAGTTAACCTTATTGACCTCTCCTGACACCTCAACGTTCTAGTGTGTGGCTGGGTGGCCGCCGTTCGTATGCGCGACACATGGGATCTGAGTTGGTGGCCATCTTGTTCACACGAACGTGTTTGGTGTCGGGTGCGTGGAACTAAAACCGGATACTGAACCTCCCGAACACCGCTGAACTTTGATGAACGCCTGCTTCTTTTCTATACAAGTCAGGAGAGCGCCATTCGGTAGTTTTGTTCACATGAACTAGGCAAACAAATGCTACCTAACAGCCAGAGGATCCGTTTGTTATTTCATTCTACTTTTAGACTCCAGAAATTGACCGACCACTACCACTTTTTTTATGGAACTATTTTGGGCAGAAGCCTCCATAGAAAATCCGAACCACTAAACCGATCTGAGTGATTTTTGGATATTATGGTCACTCAGATCAGGGCTATCCAGGGATGTAACTATCGAGTGGGTACTGGGTTGTTTTATGTGTGTTTTGGGGTTGTAACGGAGCCTTCCGTTAATGGACGCTTCCTAGCTTGCGCCGAGGACCACAAGCACTGCACCGGACACCACAACCACCGCAGACTCCGCAACTGCCGTAGCTTGACTGGAGTCTCACCTTCCACCCTGGATCAGCTTCTGTCCTCCAGGACCATGTGGGAAAGACCTCTTCCTTCCACCCTGTATGAACCTCCAGCATCCAGTACTGTGTGGGGAAGACATCTCCTCCAAGGAGAGCTTATCAGGAACAAGCTCTTAAAAGAGCTAAATGATTCAAGCTCAGGGGAGTATGCAGAGCATAGCAATCCTCAGTGTGATTATAGCAGCTCCCTCCAATAACGAGACAAGGCTACATTTTGAGGGATCAAGAAGAACTCATGTTTAATGGCAGGTACTCTGCTTTTATGCAATGTTCCCCTGCAAGGGAGACGCCCACAGGCAATTAGGCATTAACCAACCAGATAACGGTTACATCCCAAAGATTCCCTCCCCTCTGCTTGGGAGATAATTGAGTTTCTTACTGTATCTACTCAATTATCTCCAAGCTAAAACTTATACATTTTTATGCATTTTTATAACTCCAAAACTATACATCCAATATTAATAAAAGTATATATAGTATTAATCAGCACACTTTACTTACAAACATGTCCAAAATAAGCCAATTCCATGCACGGGTTCAAGAGTTAGCTGGAAGTCCTTTATTTTACAACGAGAAATTGACTAAGTCCCATTCGAACAAGCGTTCGAATCTTCGAACGGGACTTAGTCTCCAGCCGCGGTGTCGAAGAAGGTACGGGTCAGCGGTGTTCGTGCAATTGGGTAGCCGCAAACAGTTCCATAGATTTGGCTGCACACACCGCTGACCACGTTCGAATAAGTTAAAATGGCACTAAAATGGCACTTCGACGACTTCGGCACTTCGACTGCATCCGAAGTGCCAGTTTAAAAGTTTGTAACACTGTTCCAATGCATTTAAAGGGCCAGGAACAGCATTATCAAAATCCATTATGCCCAAATGCAGTTCTTAAAGGGCAATACATTCCAGGGCCATAGTCGCAGGGCAGGAGGCTAGCGATCAGTCCTCTCCAATGCCCAGTGGCAAATGGCAGTTTGTCACAGGGGTGTTGTGGAATTGTTGTATTTTCTGTACCGGAGTTTCTGCTCCGGAGTACTGGAGCTCCGTCACATTTGGTGGCAGCATTGGGATGGTTTTCTAGCAAGTGCAGAACTATCCCAGGGACCCTGGTGCATCTTCTGGGATCCTGGAAGAGGGATAGCGCTAGCACCCATGCAGCGTCCCTGTCTACAGAAGAATCCCAAAGGTGTGGATCGCAGAGCTAGTGGGCCAGAGTGGGGGCCAAGCGAACATGACGTATCGCTATGAGGGCACCTCCTTCATTGTTGATGTAAAGAGATGGTGAGACCCCAGCCAAAATGCGTCTGCTAGGGGCTGAAGTTCTGATGGTGTCCCGGTAATAACTAGGAAGCTTATTTGGCGGAGGTACGTGGTCGGAGTACTGGAGCTCCGTCACAGGCATCAATAGGGCATGTGGTGGGGTAGGAGAAAGGAGAAGTTCAGGATCCTCCTCATCTGAAACTGAACTACTTAGTGTAGCTGAAAAGGACAGGCAAAGAATTGGTCAGCTGAGAGAAGAAGCAAGCAAGACAATTTATTTTCTGATGTTTTCTGTGAAGTA
Organism: Pelobates fuscus; assembly: GCF_036172605.1. Classification (NCBI taxonomy): domain Eukaryota; kingdom Metazoa; phylum Chordata; class Amphibia; order Anura; family Pelobatidae; genus Pelobates; species Pelobates fuscus. The sequence goes on along the minus strand of NC_086318.1, from coordinate 11,229,706 downwards.
GGATGCAAAATTCACAGCAGTGAGATTAATAGGTGGTGGAGGCATTTGGGGTTGCATGAGAAGGTGAAGAGGGAGGTGAAGTAAGTTTAGTAAGAGAGAGAGGGCACAGGTGTAGGAACACAACATAAATTTGCAGCCATCCATCCAACTTCCTCAAATAACCGTTTGACACCCTCAAACACCTTTGCAGGTAACAAGTGGATTTTGTATGCCAGATTGGTATTTAGTTTGGTGGCGGAGTTCCAGTACTCCGACTGAGTACCTCCACCAAGTCTTCTTCCTTGTAGCTATCAGGTACCCTGGAGCACTTCAGACCCAGTCGCTGAGACTTGACTGGGATCACAGAGGGCCTTTTCCACCCTTGACCAGGCTACTATAGTGGTATGCCCACCTGCCACATCAAGGCAGACCTCTTAGGTGGGTCCTAACTCTAACCATTCGCCTTGCTTCCTTGAGCTTCTGCAAAAATATCTCTAATGAGACAGAAAGGGGTATTTTTTATATACATCCCTACATGCTTATTAACCCTTAATAGGGAACACATGGGATAGGCAGCAGCATTGTAACATAGCTGTGTGATACAAAAGTGAATACAAATACAAAGGAACTAGTCCTGCGATCAAACTCCCATTACTCCTGGGCCGCAGCAATGACTATAGTACACATCAGCCAAAATACATATAGTAAAAAAACAAAGAAAAAAAAGTTACCTGCACTCTTTCCACATCTCTATGTATTTTTAAACAAATGGAGGTTTTTAGTTAACTGGACACACTTTTTATCAGCAGATTATATACCTTGGTAAGGGTTAAAACAGCAACAAACTTTAATATACATAGCACACATATTTATGCCCCCAACAGAGTCATTTACATACAATAGGGACCATAGAGCACTATAGTACAAGGAAGGTTAATGCCAGACAATAGCAAGGGCTGAGAACCAAGAGGGCAGGTAGTTTAAATTGGTCTGACAGTGTCCCTGGGACAATACCCCGCTGGACAGTAAAAAAGGGAGGAGGAAAAGCAGAGACAAATAATACATTCAACATACCCTTCACCAATACTGGGCACAAGAAAAATTGGGACCCACACATAGTGTCTGTCTTCCATCACCAGTGATGGTGACTACCGTCACATATCTTCCCCCCCCCCCAAAGGTAGACTAACCAGGCAGCAGACCTCCAATCGGTCTGTGCCTGAGTTAGTCGGGTTAGTCCCAAAAAGTCCCTCATTCCTGGCAGCCTGCTCCGTAAAGTTCCAGATAGTTTGTAAGTCTGTCCCGGTCTGGTGTATGGGGCCCTCATAGCCAATCAGTCCGTAGAAGTCTGGTTTAGGCAGGCCAGACTGGGCTTCCTGGTCACCTTGTTCCCCTAATAAGCAGAGGTTGACTTAGACATAAGAGGGGACTTGGAAGTAGAGAAAGGGAGTTCCCCGTGAATCTGCCATGGCCCCCCTACAAAACCAAAACCTAGCCCCATATGACCGAACTCTCAGCGGGGCACTGTGATACCCACACACCCCAACAGCAAATCTGAAACCCTGTGTCTCCAGCCTAGTGTAGTTCCCATCACATTTATCTCCCTTCAGAAGGAGACCAATGCAGGAGGAGACCTGGGACGGATTGACTACTTGTAAGTTAGTCAGTACATCCAGCCCACCAATGCCATCATCAAATCGGTACCCAAACAAATTGCCCATCAAAGAGCAGCACTCAACCAGCCAACCTCTGCCTCTCCTAAAGCATATATCCACTGATCGGGAAAAGTGCTCACTGCCCCTTTTCCCTGGAGTCCTTTTAGTGGCTGAAAAGAAGGCAGTATAGCTGGGGCAACTCTGACATGCGGTTGGGGACCCGGGCCAGCTGTCATGCATCCATGTGATCTAGTTGTGGAGACCACGGTCTCATCCACACCTCCTAGGCCAACATCCTCAGGTGTTTGTAGACATAGACCAGCGGCCCTCTGTCCCGATGCCAGCTCTTTTACTGGGGTTGCACTTTGCCGTTGGGGAGGAAGACCAACCATCTCCTCTCCCTGTATCGCACTCTGCTGCTGGGGAGAGATACAGACTGTCTACTCTCCATATAATGCAAACTGCAGCTAGGGAGGGAGACAGCCCGTCTCCTCTGTCAGTAACTAACACACACCACTGGGGAGAGAGGCCAACTACTCTATTCCCAGTAACTCAATCTGTTGCTGAGGGGGGAGACCGACAACCTCTACCTCTTCTCCCTGGGTTTCCATGTCAGGAGGTGGGGGATCTGGGATGGCTGCCCAGTATCCCTGTGATTCAGGTGTGGAAAATACAGTTCCTTCCACATCTTCCTGACCAACATACTCAGATGCAAGGTCTATTAAATCCCCAGTCTCTGGTACCTGCTTCTGTGCAGATCAAACATTTGCCTGTAATCCAGTTCAAACTCCCACTCCATGGTGGCCAGGTGGGTCAAATCAGGTTCCAGGTCAGTTGCTTCTGAGAGATCTAGTAAGTGTTCCCTATTTTCCCGAATGTCATAAAGCTAAGACCTCTCAGGACTAACAAATTCAATTTTATCCTCAAAGGCCTCCCACAATAGGCCAGGGCCATCATAGCCCTCACCCTCTGGAGGGTCGTCATCCACTAGAAATTGGTACTGCTGGACTGCATACTACTTTAAGGCCCGGAAAGAATCATCCAGTCACATTTCTTTTTGGACCAGCTCCTTCAATTTGAACACCCATTCTGCCTGCTCACTGAAGAAATGCATCTGCAAATAAACTTGATCCCAAAATCGTTGCATAACGGTTGGGAGGCATTCTCCCTGTAGACCACAAACCACCTCAAGGACATTGTTCAAGAGATCGCGACGGATCATGTCCCGCCGGTCCAGTCTTCCTTCTGTCAAGAAAGGGCCATCATACTGGGACAGAGCTGCTTGTAGTCTCCACTGGAACTCCTCCTCGGATTGGGATGCTGCGAGGGGGCTAGATCTACCCATCTTCACGAATTCCAGTCATAGTCTGGAGGTCCCCCTATCGCAATGAAGCCATCCCACCTCTGCCACCAATGTGACGGAGCTGCGACCAAGTACCTCTGCCAAGTATTCTTCCTTGTAGCTATCAGGGACCCAGAAGAACTTCAGACCCAGTCGCCGAGGCTTGACTGGGATCACTGAGGTCCTTTTCCACCCTAGACCAGGCTACTGTGATTATAGCCCTGGACACACTTTTCATCACCAGATTATATACCTTATATACGACTTCTTGCTGAAGGTTAAAACAACAACTGACTTTAATAGACACAGATTTATGCACCCAACCGCTCCATTTACATACAATAGGGAGCATAAAGCACTATAGTACAAGGAAGAGTGGGGCCAGACAATGGTAAGGGCTGAGAACCAACAGGGCAGCAAGTTTAAACTGGGCTGGCAGTGTCCCTGGGACAACCTGTGGGGATATTTAAGGGATAATAATTGTAACAGAGAGAATTACCCACTATTTTAATTCTCAGATCCCAAAGAATGTATTGTATAAGTGAAATGTATATCATATAATTAAAATCACAATTGTTATAAAAATAGATAATTTGTATTTTTAACACTTTAAATAATAATAATGAGTAACATGGGTAACAATAATCAATGAATATTCAGTATAAAACAATATGCAATACAAAGTGGCAATTTACGCTTCCCCTGGTTAACATAGCATTTGTCAAGAAGATTTATGACTCTTTCACAGAGAAACGAAGTGAAACTCACACACAGAGCTGCAGCGTAGAGCAATAAAACTTAGCTAACAGTTAGTAACCCTTTCAATGCTGGCTAGACCTCTTCTAGGGATTTAAGATCTACTCTTATGTACTTTTAAATAAATAACATTTAACCAGTCCATTAGCCATTTCCTGGATCCATCCAATTAAGAGAAAATCTTCCTATGTTATATAAGCAGATATTTAATTAATTTGTCTAACAGATATTTTATCTTATTTTAGAGCAAATCAATACAGCTGGATAAATATCACGATATGCTAACATGTGATATGTCACAGAAATAAACACTTATCCCAACTTCATCTGCAGTATGGAATGGTTATAAATATATATTTCTTAATTAACTAAGATTTCTGAATATCGAAATCTGAACGTGATTTATCCAGTCATATATCATGCTATTGATTTTAATTAATTTTAATTAATTAATTTAATGCCAGTATATTTACCAGTTAAGTAGATATTTTCAGATTGGTAGGTAGTCTCAGGAACTTATTTGTCATGGGTCTCTTTCTCTGCATGGAGTGTAAGAGTTTCTGAGTGCCTTTGAATGCCCTTGCATCTGCCTTGATCTTTGATTCTGAATGCTGAATGCCTTTGAATGCCGAGAGTGTCTGAATGCCTGAATCTTGAATACCTCCTCTCCCCTTTCTCTTCATTTTTTTAAAGGGAAAGTTTCTCTGTTCGTCACTGGTTTATGAACCAATGGAAACACTGTGGGTGTGGTTCCTTTCTAGGTAACCATTTTAGTATTTGGACTCTAGATGGCAGTCTTGTTCCACTAAACATACCTATCCAGGAAAGAGTTAACTTTTCCTGGTGGCTATTTTGACGTCATTTTGGCTTATCTTTATTTTGCCTATAACTCAGGTTTCCTTTCAGATCAAATGGTTTTCTTGAAATTTCTTCAGACTATGTGTCTCCATATTCTGTAGTCATTCCTAATATGACAGTTTGTGAACTAAAAATTAACTCAAAACTTACAATGGGACTTTGTACATATAGAAAGTAAAATTAATTATTTAATCTTCTCTGTCACCTATGTCTGGGTTTAGAATTTATTCTATTCCATTAGCATTTTAGACAGTCTGTCCATCCCCCGTCTTAATGTCTTATCTCTAGGTTGTTTATACTACACATTCCATTCAGCTCGGGCAGACGGGCCATTTTACAGAAGGGATAGAAATCTTGTGTCTTTTGTTAACTTGAAAATAACAAAATGGAGCCTGGTCTGTTCATTGTGACTTCAGAACATACACTTTTAATTTCTATCATAGCACAAAATGTCTGCCGATATAAATACCCTGACAAACCCCCTGCTGGGGAAACAATAGGACAGGAAAAAGTGGGAGGAGGAGGAAAGGCACAGACAAAAAATACATTTAACATACCCTGCACCAATACAGGACACAGGGATGCCAAAAACAAGAGGAATCTCAGGTGGAGAATCATAGTGTCTGTCTTCCATCCCCAGTGACGGTGACTACCGTCACAGTTTGACCAACAAGGTTGGCAGTAATTGGACATATCTTATTTAGAAGAGTTGTAGAGGGTAGATGCTATAGAAGGTCATGTGGTAGTCAGTAAGAGTGGTAAGATGTCAATTGGAAGCTTCTAAAGATCAAGATCTTTCAGGTTTCTGTAGAGTGTAGGTGTGGCACATGAGGGAGTTTAAGGAGGATAAGATTGCAACTTAGGAGATGATGATCAGAGAGAGGAAGATGTGTGATAGACTAGCAATAGAACAGTGATTGCAGAAGGTAAGGTCTAAAGGGATGCCAGCTTAATGTGAAGGTGAATCAAACCACTGTGTTGGTCACAGTGGGTCAGTCAGAAAGAAATTTATAGGCCTCAGAGGTAGTCGGTGCATTTACAGAGATGTTATGCACTAAAGTCTGAATTGTCCCAAACCAAATGGGGCAAAATTAATCGGTTGCATGCATGGCCATACGGACATAATCTGGACATTGTTGATTGAATTCATCAATGTCTGGATTTTATAACTAAGGCCCCCGAACAGGTCTGAATTTGATCCAGATTTCAACTGGACCAAATGCTGCCAGATATCTGAAATCCATTCTGAGTAAAACACATGCCACATGTTAAAAGGAACAGATAGAAGGAGACCAACACAGCTACCCTTGTGGTCACCAGGTCTGGGAGAATGTGAGATTTGGAGGCAGCCAATGCCATAAGCCAAAGAAGCAGGGAAAGCAGTCAGCCGGGGAGAGCCAAGTTTCAATGAAAGAAATCAAAAAGTTGGAAATAAAGGGATCATGAATGAAAGCGGATTTGGTACAGACAGAGCGAGCATTCCAGGGGGTGCAGTGAAAAGGGATAGGGCACGTGGCACATCACAGAAGGTGTTTCTGTAAATCATTTCAAGAGAACTTGCCACGAAGGTTTGTGGTGATATTGTGCATTTTAAATGTGTTGACACATATATTATCTTTAATATGTCTGTGCCACTTGCAGCATTGGGTAAAAAGATGTCATCAGCATTGATGCATTGCTATAAATACTGTCACTGACAGAGAGAAATTGAGAGAGAATACGTTTAATGCTTTAAATGGCCAATTTATTTAACTAATTAATAGGAATAGGTCTGAATGGTTTATCCCCTATACATGGTATTATTAACATATTATTATGGAGGTATTAGTGCCATACAGACATACTCCTATTCCTGATTAAAAAAATCTAGGTGGTGAGTGAAAACCATGTGTCCAGCCTGGAACCCCAGCAGCTTGAAATGTCACCAGCCGCCACTGAACAGGTACTGGGTATTCAATAAGGGCAAAAAGCTATGGGGGTATTTTGGAAAATAGTCAGTGAGCGCGTCAGCACTTTATTTATTAATTCACATGGAAAAAATATCAGCTGTTTTTAACATAACCTTCCAGTTTACATCAATAGACAATAACCCTGTGGGTGTCCACCTTGTGCCGTGTACTTCTGATTATTAAAGAAATTATGTAATTAATGTGCAATGCATTCCACTGATGCACATTGACCAAAACTGGAATGAAATTGGAAACTCAGAAGGGATCATGTAGAAAAAGTATGGCATTTACCACTTTTACTTTCTGGTTTCCATCTGTTTTGGCAAGGCAATTGCCTTTAATAGGCTAATGCATCAAGCAGTAGAATCTGGTCAACTGTTGCAGGTTCCAATCCCAGTAGGGTTGACTCAGCTCGTAATCACTTTACGCACTTATCATAAGGCTTTGATATTGTACCGAATGGCTTTGCCCCATTCGGTACGGGGAACTACACAGCAGGGTATAAAATTAGAAGAGTCATCTACTAAACAGCACCCTAATTTGGATTTCTTAAATTGGCAGTCCTACTAAAGGGCACCAAAACAGCATTTAAAGTGTAATAAATCAATTAGCAGCACAGAATGTGGTCCTGCATGTTTTTGAAGAAGAAAAATGTAAGGGAGGTTGTTCACCCAAAGGATGATGATGATAAGCCAGAGCCAAAGCTGTCCACCTCGGCAGCATCTTCAGCTGCAGGCAGCAGCACCGCAGGTCAGCCTACTCAGCAGCAATTACTTAGAAAATAAATGTCTGACCCACCACCTAGTAAGAGAATGCCTGTATTATAGTCTAAATTTCAAATGCGGTGGAATCGTAAAGTGTCAGTTCATGTTGAATAGTAGAAGAAGATGACGGATCCTGCTAAATTTATTAGTAGACTGTTTACTGAGCAACAGGAGCAGCTCCGTCAAAAGTACAATCAGCCGTGAGCCAGTACGGTCAGCAAAATCCAGCAGCCCTGTATTGCAAACTAGCACTACTACTCACTCTAGAACTATGCATATTCAGGGAAGAAAGTAGGCAGCACCGGTGGCACCACTATTACCTGCAAACTTAACTTTTTCACCCTCCAACAAAAACGTGTTTAGGGAAATTCTAACAAGCTTAGAATTAGGTTTCGATCCAGAGGAATAACAGCAGGAGCCTATTGTGATGACTCCATCTTCTGATGAACTAAAAGAGAAGGGTGGAACCTAACCATCAGCCGACTCTTGAAGAATTTGGTGTTGTACATGTAAGGGACAGGACTGATCGGTCAGCTTTTTGCTGTTATGGGAGCTTCTTTTTCCCTAGTAGAGATTAAGCCATTCAAACAAGTGATATAGGCTCTCAATTAACACCAGTCTTCCAAAAAACATTTATCAGGAAGGTAAAGACAGAGTTGCTTGATTTCACCGCTCCTCTACAATCTGCTCCAAGATCCACTTGCTATTGCTATCTGTTTCTATCTCAATATTTCTGGATACTCCCTGTTCTAGAATTATTTGCAGGTTACATTATGTTTGCTTTAACTGATCCCATCACCTCTCTCCTTGCAATACAGTAAACACTCGCACATTTTATAAGGGTCTCCTATCATAAAATGAATTGGTGTAAGACCCAGTGGGTCTTCCAGGGGAAAAAGTGATGTCCTTGTATCACCAATACCAACATCTGATCGCCCGATTCTGCCTGGATCTCTCTGAATCTCCCGAGAGTGTTGTAATGTCTCTCTCTTCAATCTTTGAATCTTTCTCCATCTCTCTCTTCCCTTGTCTTAACTTTTTAAAGGGAAAAAATCCTTAGGTGATAGCCAATCACAAATGTGGGGTGTGGTTCCCTTCTAGGTAACCAATTTAATATTCAGACTCTAGATGGCAGTATTGTTCCACTAGACATACCTATCCAGGAAAGAGTTAACTTTTCCTGGTGGCTATTTTTGACGTCATTTACGTTATCTTTATGGTGGCTATAACTTATTTTATCTGTCAGATCAAGAGAATTTCTTCAGACTATGCATCTGCAAATTCTGCTATAATTCCTAAAATTGATAGTTTGTGAACTAAGTTTCACCTTAAACTATAATGGGACGTTGTACAATATCGAAAGTAAAATTTAATTATTTAATCTCCTCTGTCACCTAAGTCTGGGAATAGAATTTATTATATTCCATTAGTAATTAGACAGTCTGTCTACCCCCATTCTCAATGTCTTATCTATTTGGTTTGTTTATATACACATTCCATTCAGCTCTGGCTAAGCGGTCAGCAATAGAGAAAGGAAAGAAATGTTGTGTCTTTGTTAACTTGAGAATAACAAAATGGAGTCTGGTCTATTTAGCAATGACTTCAGAATATACACTTTGTATTTCTATCATAGCACAAAATGTCTGCCGATATAAATACCCTGACATAACCCCCCTTAGTGCCTGTCATAGCCAATTAATTTAGCTTATGAGTAGGCACTATGGAAGTCACAAGACATATTGTGCAATCATATCATTTCTAACATAGGCTCATGCGTGGAATGAACATGTTTGTATATATTTGTACCTGTAAGTGTTTTGAACTTTATGCTTAGTACAATCAACCATAATAACATCATTATCATAACACACCCAATAACAATCTTAACATGGATGAACCAGTCAACACGATCAATAAGGTCAGTATCTAACTCAGAGTATTTAAATGTGTCCACAGAAATGTTATCTTTCTTGATTGACATTTGGATAGTGTGGTTGGGCTTATGGTCCAGCAAGAACTTTAGATTAGGATCTAGAGGGATATCTAGATTCTGGAAGGGATCCACCATCTCAATAGCACTTTCGAGGACGTCAGTGTACACTGGGTATAGCGTAACGTCACCGATGGTGATACGAGAGTCGTGGGGTACCTTGATCAGTGATACAGGTGCTGGTAAGGCAATTACTTTATTAGTCACCTGGTCCCTGCGAAAAACACTCATGTTTTTAAGACACGTGCTTACCAACCATTTATCTTTTACTAAGATAGCATGTACTAACGCATTACTGTCGGTTTTTGACATAGTCACTTGACATGTTTCAGAGCCATGTTTAAGGTACTCGATCCCACACAAAGCATTGGTAGAATCGTACACAACAGGTTTTCCATCACATTGGAAATTATTGTCTTTGAATTTCTCACAGTCATTCAAAATGGGTATTGAATACCAATCTGGTATCCACGGTTGAAAAGCCAAAACATCTGGGGTTTGGACTTTTACATGGATATTTTCCTTCCATGTACCAACGTTGTAGATTGTTTTCATTTGAAAAATGTTTTTGGGAGTTACATATGGTATGGCCAATAAAAAGCAAATCTCCATACGTTCCGGATCAATTAAGAGAGGTATAGCGCTCCCCATCTCAAAGGCCAGGTTTAATTGCATAGGCTCAATTGTTTCTCCATCCACATTGGCAAGCATCGCATGAACAATATCCTTGGATACAAAATACAGAGGTATGCGTCCCCCTGCCAATTCGATCATTCCGGTTTGCACTTCGTCGAGAAAAGCAAGTGTGTGGAACAATATTGGGTCATGCAGAAATAGAAGTTCACGCTTAAATAAGTCATGACTTTGGTGCAACTCAGTGGATTTGGCAATTAACTCCGAATGCAAATTTGTTGTAACAACTGTGTCTTCCACAATAGTTAACACGTCTTGGAGAAGTGTTCTTTGCTCTTTTTTTTTTTTTTTTTTTTTCAATACTTCTTTATTCAAATTTTTTTTTCATATTTTATATTACAATACAATTCGAAAAATACATACATTACAAACATACATATTGCATATTACACCAAATGATATAAATAGTTCCTACTGTATAGAGAGAATGCGTTAATTAAGGTGCAACAGGCCATCCCCCACACAAACACAAAGAGAAAACATGCCAATAAGAAAAAAAAAAAAAAAAAAAAAAAAAAAAAAAAATTAACTGAGGAAGTCGTTATTATATTATATACCCAGAGTCTGTGGAAATATGATAGGGAGTATATCCCTAGAAGATAATCACAAACTAAAAAAGCTATTGTCCATAGAGGTATATCTACTGAGTGATCAGACCCCCGTCCCCTCCCCCGTCACATGAAAAATTTATAAATTGCCATATAGTAGGGAACAGGTGTTTAACCAAAGTAAATACCAGTCTCTTCTTTTTGAGGCCAGTGACCAGGTATTAAGAATATCATTTTCCATTGTTAATTGAAGTTTAACTTGTTTAATTAGAGAGGCCTTCTGAAACGGCTCGGAAGATTTCCATTGTCTTGCAATGGTAACTTTGGCTGCAATAAAGCAGTGAGTAGCTAAACATCTATATTTACTTGATTTGAAAGGCCAATTCAGATGCAGGAGGGCCGAGGCTGGATTTTTGTTTGTATCATTAAACGAAGCCTCATTCATTGATATTTCCGAAAAGATATTGAAGGTCCAGGCCCATAATGGCTTAAGTGCTGGGCAATACCACCAAATATGAATATATGTGCCTGAATAGGTGCCACATCTCCAGCAAGTTGAGTCTTGAGAAGTGTACATTTTAGCCAACCTTGTTGGAGTATAATACCACCTATATAAAAGCTTAAAGTGGCACTCAGTCAGGTTCAATCCATGAACAAATTTGTTTACCCAAATTAAGGAGGAAAACCAGTCATTCGGGGAGATCGCTAGATTAAGTTCCTTTTCCCATATTTTAACCAGTCTATGCGGGAAGGGATCTAAGCCTTTAAGTAGCGAGTTGGCAACCGAGATAATCTTGGGTACAGTTTGAAAAGAGAATAGAGTTTGCAGCTCTTTAACGCATGGGAATGTAGATTGAACAACATGTTTCTGAATATAGTGTTTGATACGAAAGTAAGTAAATATTTCTTTAGATGGAATATGCAAATTGTCTACTAACTGTTGAAAGGGTAAAATATTATCACCCTGCATAATATCCGCTATGGTTAAAGTGTCCTTATTAGGCCAGTGTCTCAATGATAAATCTTCTACATTAGCTTCTAATATATTTAATTTGCAGGTTCTAAGTATTCGATTGGTTAAACCCAAGATTTTCTTAATTTCTGTCCATATTTCCAAAGTGTGGGCCAGCGATATTGGGGAGTACGGTAGCACTCTCGAGAGCTTACCAGTATCTAACCAGATATAGGAATAAAGGCTAGAAGCGTGTATAGCTTCGGATTCCATTTTATACCAGGATTCAGTAAAAAATTGTGGTTCTTGTAAAACGTAAATGTGTCGTATAATGTTCGCATGATAAAGATTTATGATATTTGGGAAGTTTAGCCCTCCCTGGGACAGTTTTCTTGAGATATTTTTTTGACTTATTCTAGGCTTTTTATTATTCCAGATGAATTTATTAATAGCCGATTGGATCATTAAAAGCCAACATTTAGGGATTTTGAGAGGGACCATTGAAAACAGATACAGCCATTTCGGTAAAATATAGGAATTAATAATATTGATTCTACCTGTCCATAAGGTCTCGAGGTTTTTCCATTTTTTTAAATTTTGATTCATATCTTTCATTAAGTGCATTACATTCCTCTCCATTATATGAGAGGCATTTGCTGGAAAACTAAGACCCAGATAATTAATTTCTGTGTCAGTCCAAATAAATTGGTATTTTTGGGATAGTCTTTCAACCTGTGTCGAAGATAAATTGATGGTTAAAGCTGTGGATTTAGATACATTTAACTTGAAATTAGAAATATTAGAAAATGTATCTATTTCTTTCATGAGTGCGGCTAATGATTCCTCCGGAGATATAAGAATAACCAGGGCATCGTCAGCGTATAGTGCAATCTTTATCTCCTGAGTTTTAGTGGGGACCCCCTTAATTAAATGGTTGTTTCTAATGTTAACCGCAAAAGGTTCGAGAGAAAGAATATATAAAATCGGTGACAGGGGACACCCCTGTCTTGTTCCGTTTTTAAGATCGAACCAGGACGAAGTAATATTGGGACCTACAGTTCTGGCCGAAGGGGAAGAGTACAGTACCATAATTGCAGTATATATCCAACCTTTAAGGCCCTATGCCTTAAGGAGTTCTCTAAGGTAGTCCCACCCGACCCTGTCAAACGCTTTTTCTGCGTCCAGGGACAGGGCCAGGAGGGGCTCCTTATGGTCTTTTGCTGCACCGATAATATCTATAAGCTTTCGAGTATTATTTGATGCCCATCTTCCGGGGATGAATCCTATTTGATCTGGGTGGATCAGTTTTGTAATGACCGTTTTCAATCTCTCAGCAATAATGGCGGAATATATTTTCATATCTACATTGATTAATGCGATCGGTCTGTAGTTTCTTGGGTCCCTACTATCTTTTCCAGATTTTAAAATTGGGACGATATTTGATTGTAATAATTCCTTAGGTATGGCCTCATTTTCTGCGAGTTGATTAAACATTTCCATAAGAGGTTTTAAAAGATAGGATTTCATATATTTGTAATATAAGTTTGAAAAACCATCAGGACCAGGGGTTTTATTTGTAGCTAATCTCTCAATTTGAAATTGTACTTCTTCGGTTGAGATCTTTCTATTTAAATTGGTCAAATCCTGGGAAGAAATTCTCGGCAATTGGGAATTTAATAAATATTCCTTGATGTCTTTGGTTTCTGGGGATAGCCTTAGATTGTAAAGGTCTTGGTAAAACTGGTTAAACTTTTGTCCAATCTCAGATGGAGTGGAGTATACAATGTGGTCAACCACCAGTGTTCTTTGCTCTTTTATCACCTGATGAATATCGTTAATGTGTTGCTTTAGCGCATAGATTTCCATATCCAGCTTTTGGACAGTAATAGAGTTGGCTGCAGACATTCCAGTTGCGACAACTGCTCCGACAGTGGCACAAACTAATGCAACAATTATAGCGGTGAGGAACCTTTTGGGTCGGTTGCTCATTGAAATAGAACTGGATACAAATGGTTTCCTGGCTTGCTCCAAGATGTTTCGCACACGGTCCTGTGCTCTTTGGAGGTGCATCTGGTACCAAGTCTGTAACTCAGGAAGCTGCATCGATGAAATGTTGTACGCCTTCTCGATGGAAATCTTGGGGTCCAAGCTGATGAACACACGTCGGGTAAGGATCCTCTTTTCTGTTAAGATGAACCCTGGTGTCTCTTGAATCAGGATGCCGGAGGATGGTCCCATCTCTGCGATCGGGTCGGTCCGTAGCTCTTGGCACAGGAGCAGTACGATCCAGAAACACGCCACATCCTTCTTGGACATCTTTCGACAGTCACGGATCAGTAACTCGTTTCAGACTTATCTACTAATGATTCAAGGTTTGTTAAGTATACAAACTTATAACAGTGTAACATCACTCGGCCTAGGACAACACATTATTACGATTCATCAACATATGTATTCTTTCTAATTCTATTTTTATAACTTCATCCCTCACTACATTTATTACTGACTCCTCAGCAATATGCCTATAGCAACTAAACAAGCTAGTAACCTGCTTAAAAATGTAGTTATTGGATGGCAAGGAAATGGTTAATGACATGAACGTACATGAGATCATGACACATCACAACATTTTACATCATACTATACCACGTGAATCAAGCATTCATCCAGGTTAGTCGTTCACCCTTCTGCATCAGAATCCACACCTATAATCCTTAATTGAGATTTAGGATGACAAGCACGCAACTGGTTAATGTGAACCCACTTTTCAATAAAATCACCATCCTTAGGAATTTTTATTTTGTACGCTACTGGGGAAATTTTGTCAATGATGACATATGGCCCTTTCCAAGAAGGTAAAAATGTATTTTCCTTGACTTGATTTCGCGCAAAATTATACAGATAGACTTGATCTGTTATCTCATATTCCTTTTTCGTGGTTTTTAAATCATAATAGGTCTTAACTCCTGTTGCTGCTTTTTCTAGATTCTTTTGGGCAAAAGCAAACGCATGCTGTAAATGCTTGCGCAAATCTTCGATATACTGATGCGTAGTGGCAGCATTGATCAAATTATGATCCGAAGTACGATACAGTAAATGCTGTGGTAAAACCATCTTTCTTCCTGTCATCAATTCAAAAGGTGACAATTTGGTAGCAGTGCAAGGTGTAGCTCTAATCGCCATTAAAACTAGGGGCAATTTAATGTCCCAGTCTTTACCAGACTCCTTAACATACTTTTTCAGAATATTAACGATAGACTGGTTATATCGCTCTACCCCCCCGCTAGACGCAGCGCGGTATGCAATATGTAGCTTTCGTTTAACACCTAGAATATTCCACATCTTAGCCATTACTTCGCTGGTAAAATGACTACCTCTGTCTGACTCAATTCTTTGAGGCAGACCGAACCTGGAAAAGACATGGTTAATCAACAAAGTGGCGCACACGGTACTCGTGTTCTCTTTACAAGGCAAACATTCTATCCACTTTGTGTACATACATGTAACGGTTAACATGTATTTGTTACCTCTTGTTACAGGACCTATAAAGTCAATTTGGATATCAGACCAGGGTAATGACACCCCCCTCTTCTGAAGTGGTGCACGATGGGTTGGACCATGGGGTTGATATTGCGTACAAATCAAGCATCCCTGACAGTACGTCTGAACATCTCTTAACATGTGTGGCCAATATGCATAATCACGCAATATCTCATATGTGATCTTATCACCACGATGCCCAGATGTAGGTGCATCATGTGCGTGTTGGAGCATTAACCCTCGGTATACAGTTGGGACTACCCATTGTTGAATACCATGTTTAGAAGTTCTGACCAGCAACTCATCCATGATACTAAATTGGACTTTATATCTCGTCAAGATTCGGAAATCTTCATTATCTTTGCAATCCTCATCTGTGATGGGATTGGCAGTAGGGTCTTCTATATGTTTATAGAATATACTTATGACAGGATCATTCTTCTGACTGGTAGTCAGATCCTCACTAGGAGCTTCTTGACTCCATTGCACGACATTTACGTCAGCATTATCTCTAGCCTGTCGTCTAGTTATGGCCTCAAAGTGAATTGAACCCATGAGATCATCACTGTTTAGGGTTTCACCATTGATGGCTGCTTGTTTTGCCAGTGAATCGGCTAAATCATTACCATCCTTGTCAATACCTTCTATTTTAGAATGGCCTTTGGTTTTCTTCCAATATATGGTTAAACCATGTTCCTTAACCAACTCATCGATTTTACAAAACAATTTCCCATGTTTAACAGGTTTGTTATTGCTTTTTAGCATTTGGTTACGTTTCCAGCTAGGCAGATATTCGACGAAACTGTTGCGAACATAGTTGGAATCAGTTATGATAACAAATTCTTTGATACTATATTCTATTGCCATTTGAATGGTCTTATATACTGCACAGAGTTCGGCTATCTGACTGCTTTTGGGACCAATATTGTATCCTATAGATACATTGGGATAATCACCTATCCAGGCGATTCCGATACCTGCAACTAACTTCCGTTCAGCACCAGCGACGTGGTGGTATGAACAACCATCAATGTATACCCACGGTAGTGGTCGACAGTATTCCTCGTCAGAAACGTTATAAGGGGATAGCAATTGCTCTTCTAGGAAGTCATCTCCGGTGTCATTATCATCCAGAGATGGAGCAGTACAGTCATGTAATTCTGCTAAACCTTGGGCAACTGGGCTTCTCTTATTATGTTTATAACGGACTTCTAACGGCCATCCCTGTAAGGATAGAGTCCATGCAGTAATCCGACTGTTAGAGAGATTACCGTCTCTAATTCTTTCACTCTGCAGATACTGTAGAGGTTGGTGAGCTGTTTCTACAATTATTTTCTCACCTTGGATATAGCTACGAAAATTTTGTAGTGCCCAGACAGTCGACAATAACGCCTTCTCACATGTGTTGAATTTAACTTCAACAGGTGACAAAGTCTTGCTAGCATAAGCAATAACTTTGTTTAAACTGTCCTGCTTCTGATACAGAACAGCACTGATGCTTAAATCGGTATAACCTGTCTCCAGATAGAAGGGTTTACCCCCCTCTGGGTATGCTAAACAGGGTGCCTGAGTGAGCTTCCTCCTCAGTTCACTTACCGCTAGGTCCTGAGGCTCCCCCCAGTTCCAGGTAGTTTCCTTTTTAAGCAGGTGTAAGAGTGGTTTCGTTATTTCTGCATAGTTATCTATGAACTTACGGGAGTAGTTAGTCATACCAAGGAACGATCTTCATTCCTTGATGTTTGAAGGTGTTTTAGCCTTGAGCACGGCTTCAACCTTCTTCCTCTGGGGATTTAATACTTCAGAGGTTACCTCATGTCCGAGGAAATTGACATGGGTGCGACACCATTGCGCCTTTTGTAAAGACAGTTTAATCCCTGCCTCTCTTAACTGAGTGAGAACATGTCTAATCTCTATGATATGCTTATCAAAGGAAGTGCTTTTCAGCAAGACATCGTCGACATATGATAACGTTCCTCTCTCGAGCGCATCAGGCATAGCTTTATGCATGAACACAGCGAATTCATGACCAGAGTTTATGTAACCGAAAGGCATACGGGTCCAGTTATACTGCTGCTTTCCAAATGTGAAGGCCAATTTGTATTGGTCTTCATTATGGACTGGTACAGTCCAATATCCCTGCGCACAGTCAATGGCAGTGAATATTTTGGATCCCTGCATTTGTACCAAACATTGGTCTATGTATGGCACTGGCCAACCAGACATATAGACGCGTTTATTTAGCTGTCGTAAGTCAGCGCATAAACGCCATTGTCCATTAGGTTTCAGAATCCCCAAGATCGGATTATTATACGAACTGTGCACTGGACGTATAATACCCCTTTCCTTTAAGTTCTGAATGATGTCTTGTAGACCATCGTATGACGCTAATGGGAGTCTATATTGTTTGATAAATACAGGTGGTAAATTTGGGTCAGTTTGTATTCTGGCTACGTGGAGGTTAGTTAACCCACAGTCGTAGGAATCTTTGGCAAAAATATCTTGGAATTCCAAAAGGATTTCCTTTAGCTGCTGTCGCTCAGCATCGTTGGAGCAACCGTCAGCTAAAGATATTTGCTCTGTAGGGGTAAAAGAAAATTACTTGTCCCTTGTGAAATGGTTATGTCATCAGGTACTTGGATACTTACCGCATATGGGAGTATTTGTCCTGATTTCAGGGCGTTTTCCTCGTGAAGGTATCCACAAGGATTGCCTTTTAACCTTGTCCACAAGTTGGAATTAATCAGGTCAAGGTGTATGGCAAAGCGATGTGTGACATCATTGCCAATGTAAACCTGATAGCGAGGTTCGTCTATCACTAGGAATAAATGTTTAACTGTCTTATTTCCGATGGAAATAGATAGTAAACATTTTGCTATCACATTGTGACTCTCTGATTCGCCATCCAGGTTCTGGATCCACCTGTCATGTGGGGAAGCGTACCTGATCATTTTAGGACTAGCGATCTGCTTTAACAGACCTCTGCTAATATAGCTGTTCTCACTCTGTAAGACCAGCTTTGCATTCCTATTTCTTCCTAAGTCATTTATCTGAATAGGAAAGAATAAGTTGTTATTAACCCTTTCAATTCTGGCAAGGAATTGAGCATGACCTGCCAGATCTACAGATTCAACATAGTCCCTGTGGAGAGAAATGGTTAAAACATCACCTTCCAGAGAGACATTCTGGATCCTCTCTGGAGCAATTCTTACGGAATGCTCATCTACAGGTGCGATTGCGTCATTCACCTGCAGGATAGTCACGTCAGGTGACTGACTATTCCTAAAATGTACCTCTATCGAGTCAGGTCTTTCTTCTATTACATGGCAGTTACGATCAGATTGTACATGTGATTTCTCATAGGTTATAGGAACCTTAGCTTGCGACCATACAATTCCATTCACACAGTCAATAATTGTGTTAAGTCTTCTGAGTATGTCTATACCCAGAATCAGTCGGTTATAGGGGAGATCTACCACTATCACCGGGTGTCTAAAGGTTTTGTTACCTATTTTAAACTTTAACCAGGTATTGCCAATAACATGAAGTGCATTTCCTCCAACGCTCAACAAAGCATTGGGGAAATTTCTTAGCTTCGGCTTATCCGTTGCTAAGTCCATTACCTGCTGGAAGTAGGTATTGGATAAGATCGTGGCTTGTGAACCAGTATCTATTAACCCTTTAACCCCTTAAGGACACACGACATGTGTGACATGTCATGATTCCCTTTTATTCCAGAAGCTTGGTCCTTAAGGGGTTAAAAGGCTGGGTTAACGAATCCTGTATTTCTACAGACACGTAGTACCTTCCTTCATGTTCTTCTAATTCACATAAGAATTTAGAATGTGTCAACATATTACTTGTTTTCCATACATTACCGGTCACAGCAGTAGTTTCTACCTGTACTGAGGAATGCTCAGTCCTACCCACAGGCCCATCCTTTGTAGGAATATCTTGAACTGTCAAGCGGGAACTAGTGGTCGGCATCTCATCAGTTAACCCTTTCAGGTCTGGATCCTGGAAACTAGTGGTTGCTGGGGCTATTTTAGCCTTTGGCTGAAATGAAAAAACAGAGGAACACGTTGCGCCTCCTTCACCCGGAAGTGAAGTGACGGGATAGGCAATAGGTTTCCTAACACAACTATTGTTTATTTGACTGTTAGTATCTGGAAAGGAAACAGGGTTAGGCATTACATCTACTGACAACCTAGCCTGTTTAGTCACTGTAGCTATATTTGCTGCGGCACTTGTTGTTGCTGTTGCAATTGCACAGGTGTCTCTGCAATTTGAGCTGTCCCTAAAAAAGGATTGATAGCAAAGGCTTTGTTAATCTTTGTTATTTGTTCCATTAATTTGCCCATCTGGTCAGTCAATTGACCAACCTGACGACGCAAATTATTTCCCCCATTGCCGTTTTGTCTTTGCCCATTAGAATTTGGCTGGGATGGCTGAGACTGTTGGGAGTTATTGGGAGCAGATTGGTTGTTTCTGTTTCCATATCTCCTATTTCCCTGAGAATTCCTTCTCCTTTGGGAATTGCCTTGGTTTTTATTGACCCAGGGGCGTTTATTCCCATTGGAATTGGATTTTTCAGAGTTATTGTCAGAGGAGTTTGCAGAATTGTTTCTGGTATTTTCCTGTTTCTGAGGCTTTGGTGTTTTCAAAACCTCAGAATAGGTCCTCTTTTTCTGTTGGGTTTCTAAACCTAACTGAATTTTAGTCTCTGACACCATTTTATCACCAGGTTTCTTAACCTTTGGCTGATTTTCGTCATGTGCATGATGTATAGTATACAATTTCATGCACTGACTGACTAGCCATTCTAATGGTAATTTACAGTCATAATCTCTTGCGAGATTCATTTGTATACTTACCGGCATGGCATGAAAATACAGATCTTTGAAATCTGTGCTTTCATACCTGGGTTTTCTTTGGGCCACGGAGTATGCATTCTTAAGAATTACTAAAAATTCTCTGGGACTTTGATCTGGACGGCACTTTAAGTTATAAAGCGCCTTCTTTGCAGAAGCAACGGTTTTATACTTACCATATTCCATGATTATTTCATATTTCATCTTGGACCAGGACATTAATTGCATAGCTTGAAGACTTTCAAGATGAACACGGCACATTGAATCAAAGGTCCATGTAATGAACCATTTCTTTTGAATGTCATCATACATGCCCAATGAATTCATTGCTCTATCATAATTTTCCAGATGTTCAGATATGTTTCCTGAACCTCTAGAAAATTGTGGGACAGTCTCTCTAAGGAACTTAACAACCTTTGGTGATTCATAAACAGGCGTCGTTGATTTACGACTTCTGTTTCTGTTTTTGGGTAAACGTCTATGCGATATGTCTGCTGAAGAGGAATTAGACCCGTACAACAGTGCAGATGGCATATCAGTCACATGGCCTTCAGAGTGGACAGTGCAATCACTTTCACTCCCATCACTCTGAGCTTCTCGTTCACTGTCATAATTCTGATTAGCATCAGAATCCTGCCAGTGTACAGAATCATGTCTGTTTTCATTCCTATCATCTTGAACTGGACTCTCCCTCTCAAGTTTGGCCAAGACAGCTTTTTCAAACTGTTCTGCCCAAGATTGCCAAGGTTGTTTGGCAATGCCAGGAGATGGAGAATTCTGTTTCACAGGTGATATTCCTGAATTACTCACCTCATTCCTTACAGACTGTTTTATGAAAAC
Source organism: Pelobates fuscus (assembly GCF_036172605.1). Classification (NCBI taxonomy): domain Eukaryota; kingdom Metazoa; phylum Chordata; class Amphibia; order Anura; family Pelobatidae; genus Pelobates; species Pelobates fuscus. The sequence goes on along the minus strand of NC_086318.1, from coordinate 11,208,972 downwards.
CTGGTCTGGTGTGGGAAAATCATGACAAGGAGGGGATTTATAGATAGTCTTTTCTTTCATTTTTGTGCAACTTTTTGGCACAGAATGATGGCTATCAACCTCACTGCCTGATTTCAGACTCTCCTCTTCATACTTATCCAATTGCATTTTGAGCTGATTTATTTCCTGTGCATATTTATCCATCAAAGCTGTCATTTCTTTTTCATGATCAGCCTGACGGGTTTTATGCTCAGCAAGTAAATCTTGGAGTTTCCCATCTTGAATGCCAAATTGTTCGCTGTACGTGTCCAGTTTGGTATTCAATACCTTGTTTTCATCTAACGCCTTAAGAAGTGCTGTCATAAAGAAAGGCCAGGAGTGTATTATGTACCCCATCTTTTTCTCTATGTTCTTTTGTTCAGCAATTACTTTAAGTTGTTTCAGTATGTGTTCATCAGTCATAAGCGTCCGTTTAGCATCCCATTCTACGCTCTTTAACCAAACGTCATAGCTTAAATCATTTTTCATATGTTTATGAATATTGATTAGAGCATTTTTTCTTAAGTCTTCAATTATTTCAGTATTATCTGTTACAGATGTATCGCTGCCGCTGGCCATATTTTATACAGTGATTTAATCTCAATACAAAACTCTTTTCTATATTAAGATTAATTGCATGAATTACACAAATATTATTATTGTATATGGAATATAATTTCAACTTAAACGATCTCAGCGACAGTGCCTCCAATTTGTGGGGATATTTATGGGGTAATAGTTTGTAAACAGAGAGAATTGCCCACGATTTCAATTCTCAGATCCTTAATCGTTATCGTGTTAAATGAAATGTATAACCATATACCGGTAATTAAAAATCACAAATTGTTATAAAAATAGATATTTATTTCTTAACAATTTAAATAATAATGATGAGTAACATGCATGATAATAATCAATGGAATTCGAGTATAACATGAATATGTAATACAATATGGCAATAATAATTAATATGCAGTATAAAAACCATATGCAATACAATAGGCAATTTACTTCCTGGTTAGTACAGCATAGACTCCATTAGCTGTCAAGACTGATTTACGACCCTTTCTTTACAGCTAAGGAAACAAAGTTTTAAGGAGACAGAGCATTCCTTAGAGCTGCAGTAAAACTTTCTGGCAGAAGTAACCCTTTCAATGCTGGTTAGACCTCCTAAGTAGTTAAGATTTACTCCTATGTAATATTAAATAAAAATAATATTTAAATAGTCAGTAATCACTCCTTGATCCATCCAATGAGAAATCTACATGTTACATAAGCTGATATTTTAATTAATTTGTCTAAATAGATATTTTATCTTATTTTAGAGCCAATCAATACAGCTGGATAAATGGTCATGATATGCTAACGTGATATTAATCACACAAATACATTAATGATTATATTGATCCCAGCTGCAGATAGGATGCTATAACCATATATATATTCTTTAATAATTAAGATTTCTAAATATGAAATCAAACATGATTTATCCAGTCATATATCATGCTATTAATTTTAATTAATTTAAATTAATTAATTAAATGGATGTATATTTACCAGTTAAGTAGATATTTTCTCATCAGATATCCTCAGGTAGCTAAATGTCATAGATCTCTTTCTCTGCATGGATTGTAAGAGTTTCTTGGTTACTCTGATCGCCCGATTCTGCCTGGATCTCTCTGAATCTCCCGAGAGTGTTGTAATGTCTCTCTCTTCAATCTTTGAATCTTTCTCCATCTCTCTCTTCCCTTGTCTTAACTTTTTAAAGGGAAAAAATCCTTAGGTGATAGCCAATCACAAATGTGGGGTGTGGTTCCCTTCTAGGTAACCAATTTAATATTCAGACTCTAGATGGCAGTATTGTTCCACTAGACATACCTATCCAGGAAAGAGTTAACTTTTCCTGGTGGCTATTTTTGACGTCATTTACGTTATCTTTATGGTGGCTATAACTTATTTTATCTGTCAGACCAATAGAATTTCTTCAGACTATGCGTCTGCAAATTCTGCTATAATTCCTAAAATTGATAGTTTGTGAACTAAGTTTCACCTTAAACTATAATGGGACGTTGTACAATATCGAAAGTAAAATTTAATTATTTAATCTCCTCTGTCACCTAAGTCTGGGAATAGAATTTATTATATTCCATTAGTAATTAGACAGTCTGTCTACCCCCATTCTCAATGTCTTATCTATTTGGTTTGTTTATATACACATTCCATTCAGCTCTGGCTAAGCGGTCAGCAATAGAGAAAGGAAAGAAATGTTGTGTCTTTGTTAACTTGAGAATAACAAAATGGAGTCTGGTCTATTTAGCAATGACTTCAGAATATACACTTTGTATTTCTATCATAGCACAAAATGTCTGCCGATATAAATACCCTGACAGTGGTTATAGAAACATAGAATGTGACTGCAGATAAGAACCATTCGGCCCATCTAGTCTGCCCAATTTTCTAAATACTTTCATTAGTCCCTGGCCTTATCTTATAGTTAGGATAGCCTTATGCCTATCCCACGCATGCTTAAACTCCTTTACTGTGTTAACCACTTCAACTGGAAGGCTATTCCATGCATCTACTACCCTCTCAGTAAAGTAATACTTCCTGATATTATTTTTAAACCTTTGCCCCTCTACTTTAAGACTATGTCCTCTTGTTGTGGTAGTTTTTCTTCCCCCCTTCCCATGGTGCTTAGAGTGTCCCTGTAATAATCACACATAATCAGCATTATTTACCATTATAATTCAACATATAAATGTGTTTCATTATATATCGGTCTCCTACATAATAAATATAGCATGACAGCCTGAGTATGTATTGTCTTTATTTCTGATAAATGTTAGAGAATGATGTTGTAATTTATAGTCTGGTATGTAACTTTCAGTTTATACCGGTGCCGACTATTATATTACTGGAATTCTATCAATATTGTATCTATTATATCACTGGAATTCTATCAATATTGTATCTATTATATTACTGGAATTCTATCAATATTGTATCTATTATATTACTGGGAATTCTATCAATATTGTATCTATTATATTACTGGGAATTCTATCAATATTGTATCTATTATATCACTGGAATTCTATCAATATTGTATCTATTATATTACTGGAATTCTATCAATATTGTATCTATTATATTACTGGAATTCTATCAATATTGTATCTATTATATTACTGGAATTCTATCAATATTGTATCTATTATATTACTGGGAATTCTATCAATATTGTATCTATTATATTACTGAAATTCTATCAATATTGTATCTATTATATTACTGGAATTCTATCAATATTGTATCTATTATATTACTGGAATTCTATCAATATTGTATCTATTATATTACTGGAATTCTATCAATATTGTATCTATTATATTACTGGGAATTCTATCAATATTGTATCTATTATATTACTGGAATTCTATCAATATTGTATCTATTATATTACTGGGAATTCTATCAATATTGTATCTATTATATCACTGGAATTCTATCAATATTGTATCTATTATATTACTGGAATTCTATCAATATTGTATCTATTATATCACTGGAATTCTATCAATATTGTATCTATTATATTACTGGAATTCTATCAATATTGTATCTATTATATTACTGGAATTCTATCAATATTGTATCTATTATATTACTGGAATTCTATCAATATTGTATCTATTATATTACTGGAATTCTATCAATATTGTATCTATTATATTACTGGAATTCTATCAATATTGTATCTATTATATTACTGGGAATTCTATCAATATTGTATCTATTATATTACTGGAATTCTATCAATATTGTATCTATTATATTACTGGGAATTCTATCAATATTGTATCTATTATATCACTGGAATTCTATCAATATTGTATCTATTATATTACTGGAATTCTATCAATATTGTATCTATTATATCACTGGAATTCTATCAATATTGTATCTATTATATTACTGAAATTCTATCAATATTGTATCTATTATATTACTGGGAATTCTATCAATATTGTATCTATTATATTACTGGAATTCTATCAATATTATATCTATTATATTACTGGGAATTCTATCAATATTGTATCTATTATATTACTGGAATTCTATCAATATTGTATCTATTATATTACTGGAATTCTATCAATATTGTATCTATTATATTACTGGAATTCTATCAATATTGTATCTATTATATAACTGGAATTCTATCAATATTGTATCTATTATATTACTGGAATTCTATCAATATTGTATCTATTATATTACTGGAATTCTATCAATATTGTATCTATTATATTACTGAAATTCTATCAATATTGTATCTATTATATTACTGGAATTCTATCAATATTGTATCTATTACATAACTGGAATTCTATCAATATTGTATCTATTATATCACTGGAATTCCATCAATATTGTATCTATTATATTACTGGAATTCTATCAATATTGTATCTATTATATTACTGGGAATTCTATCAATATTGTATCTATTATATTACTGGAATTCTATCAATATTGTATCTATTATATTACTGGAATTCTATCAATATTGTATCTATTATATTACTGAAATTCTATCAATATTGTATCTATTATATTACTGGGAATTCTATCAATATTGTATCTATTATATTACTGGAATTCGATCAATATTGTATCTATTATATTACTGAAATTCTATCAATATTGTATCTATTACATTACTGGGAATTCTATCAATATTGTATCTATTATATTACTGGAATTCTATCAATATTGTATCTATTATATAACTGGAATTCTATCAATATTGTATCTATTATATTACTGGAATTCTATCAATATTGTATCTATTATATTACTGAAATTCTATCAATATTGTATCTATTATATTACTGGGAATTCTATCAATATTGTATCTATTATATTACTGGAATTCGATCAATATTGTATCTATTATATTACTGAAATTCTATCAATATTGTATCTATTATATTACTGGGAATTCTATCAATATTGTATCTATTATATTACTGGAATTCTATCAATATTGTATCTATTATATAACTGGAATTCTATCAATATTGTATCTATTATATTACTGGAATTCTATCAATATTGTATCTATTATATTACTGGAATTCTATCAATATTGTATCTATTATATTACTGAAATTCTATCAATATTGTATCTATTATATTACTGCTGGGGAGTGCTGTCAGCTTTAAGTCTGGGTAGTAAGTACGATCGAATGGTCATTTATTTACTCCCAGAGCTCCCAGATGTCCGTGTGGACATAGGGCATGTAATATATATGGATGTGCTATTATGTGTCAACCACCTGCAGGACATCATACAAACTCTTTGGACACAAACTAGTACATGTACATACGCTGATACATGCACACACATACATGCAGAAACAAAGTGACAAACAGTGACAGATACAGACAGGCGCCAGCTCTGAATTCCACTTTAACTATTGAAAGCATAAATACATATTATACCATGTATACACATATAAAATAAAATAAACATAGAAAATAAGGAAGGTGATTAACATTATCCAGTGTTGCAGCACACAGGTAATATCCAATTCATAATACGCAATTCAAGGAATTTAGCAACAGGACATATTTTCAAGATATAGTTACTATATTACAACCATGAGCCCATTGACTTTACTTTAATTAATCAGGCCAGTTATCATGCTATGTATGCTGGCGTATAGAGATTCTGTAATAAACCTGTTATAATATAAAGAAACGTTAGGAGATATCTCTACAACGCTCACTGGCTACCTAACTAACTTTGCATAAAAGAGATTCAATGGCTGGATCTCAGCTCACGGATAGGGCCCTCTTTACCTTTTGTATTAGTCTGTGTATAGTGTACCGTCTCTAACCCCTAACTGTACAACGCTGCAAAATATTTTGGTGATTTATACAGGTGCGGGTCTATAACCTAATTTTGGAAGGGACAATGGTAGTGGGTTGTAGTGGGGTGCTAGGTGCTGTAATTGAGATGTTGGGCAGTAGTAGGCGGCTAGGGGTTGTAGTGAGGGAACATAGGCTGTAGTGGGGGGATAAGAGCTGTATTAGGGGGGTTAGAGGCTGAAATAGGTGGATGGCTGCAATTGGGGAAAAGGGCTGCTTTGTTGGGGATATGGACTGCAATTGGGGAAGAGGGGCTGTAATGGGGAGGATATGAGACTGTAGTGCTTGGTATGAACTGTAGTAAGGGAATAGGCACTGTAGTGGGGGTATGGCGTGTAAAAGGGGGGTTAGGTACTGTAAAATGGGATAAAGGTTACAGTGGGGGGATTGAGGCTTAATGGGCTAAAATTGGGATGATATGGGACTGTAGTGGAAAATTGCATTTGGACGGTAGGGATGGTAGTGTGGGTAGGAGGTGCATTTAGGGGTAATTGACTTTAGTAGAGGGGTTGGAGGCAGTAGTAGGGCTAAGGGCTGCAATGGGGATTAGGGGCTGCTGCTTGGGGCTGTAGTAAGGTAAGTGGTATATTGCCTGTAGTAGGGCATAGGGGCTGTAGTACAGTGGTAGAGGCTGTAGTATGACATAGGGGTTGGAGTTAGAGTTAGGGGCTGTAGTAGGTTATAGGGGCTACAATTGGGGAAGGGGCTGTAGTAGGAAGGTTAGGGCTGTGGTATAGAGTGATAGAGTGTATAGGGGCTGCAGTTGGAGTGTATTAGGGCTGCAGTTGGGGTGCAATTAGGGGGAACAAACTATAATGGGGCAAAGGGGCTACGATTAGGGGGCTACTTACAGTCTCAGTAGTAATGCCACTTGTGGCGAAACTAACCTCGCCACTGGGTCCTGGAGAAGCCTGTGTTACAAAACGCCTTTTGTCCCTATTTTCTCTTATGACAAATTGCCCTGCTTCCCTGGGTTATGGAGAAGCCTGATTGCCAGCCTCCTGCCTCATGACTATGGCCCCCTCTCATCATCCCATGCTAAACGTAAACCCCAAGGCGATTTGACTGTGTTTGTGGGATCTGAGCGCTGTTTGGATATATTGAGCGCTCAGATCCAAGCCATCTGGGGATAGGTTGAATGTGGGGGTTCTGTTCAGTATTATAGGAGTTATGTATTTTTGCTGTTGTTGTAAAAAGAGATATTTTCTGTACCTAGAGATAGTTGGCTTACTACATCCAGTTAAGCCAATTATCTCGCACAGCCTAACTCTGGGGAACTGGTTTGGGCTGGAAAGCCATGCTTGCAGTTGGTCACAAAGGACTTCGACCTAACTTTTAAACCACTGGAGGGAATTGTCTGATTTATGTGAATGTGATGTATACTTTAAAGTTATGAATATTGTGTAAAACTGTGTATTTTCCTGCCTGTGATAATTACGCTAGCCCATTGTGTTCAGTAATTATATCACAGGCAGAGGGGAGGATTTTGCTGGAATGAATGGGAGTGTTTTACTGTATATTACGTGTTTGATTTGATGTACTACAAAACCCTGTGTGTCGTACTTATGTGTATATAAGAACAAAAAAAACACAGCTCTGGCTGTTCCTGTTTGACCCTCAACATAGAGCCTCGTCTCATGATTGGGGGATACGATTGCATCTACACTGGGGGATTGCTATACTCTGTATACTCCCCTAGCTATAATCACTAAGCTCTTTTAAGAGCTTGTCCCAGCTTTGCTCTCTGCAGGAAGAGAGGTTCGGTATGCAGTGCTTATGTGTCTGGAGTAGCGCTTGGAGCCCTCGGGAAGCACTAGGATCATCCATCAACAGAGGTACTCGGTCGGAGTACTAGGAGCTCCGTTACACCACTGTCTGGAGTCCGCTCGCTCCCTCAGTTCCAAATTGCAATCTAAGCCAGGTAGCTAAGGTGTAAATGCACTGCTCGCACTGTACGCTCCACACAACCTCCAGGCAAGGAAAGGTCTGAATGGACTGTGTGCTCTGCCCCTTCCATGTCTCCCTCCCCACTTTCTATTCATATTTCTCTCCTTCCATGTCTCCCTCCCTTCCATCCATGTCTCAGTCCCCGTTTCATTCATGTCTCCGTCCCCCTTCCATCCATGTCTCCGTCCCCTTTTCATCCATGTCTCAGTCCCCGTTTCATCCATGTCTCCATCCCCCTTTCATCCATGTCTCTCCCCCCCTTCCAGCCATGTCTCTCCCCTTTCCATCTTACAAATAGGCTGTCAGGTGCCTCCCTTACTGAGCCAGCACCAATGGCGAAGGTAGCGCCAGTTCTGTCATGGCAGGGGAGGGATCTCCTTGATGTATGCCACACTGTTATACTGAGCACCAAGAATCCACATGACCCCCGGCACCACTACGCAGAGTGCGAGAGGGAGGCACTCATGTAGTGTGCAACAAAATGGGTCCAGATGCAGATTAAAGTGCTGCGCAGCACTATTTTCTGGGGATGCAATATTGCCCCATTGCCCTATCCCCTAAATCCACCACTGGGTTTATAAATGCCAGTAATAATAATAAAATAACAAATATCATAACAAACTCTGCCATTCATTAATAACACCCATTAATAACACCCATTAAAAAGAGTGATGTAAAAAATAAAATAAACCTTCAAAGGTTTACATAGTAAAAAAACAAATTAAAGGGACACTATAGTCACCTGAACAACTTTAGCTTAATGAAGCAGTTTTGGTGTATAGAACATGCCCCTGCACCCTCACTGCTCAATCCTCTGTCATTTAGGAGTTAAATCCCTTTGTTTATGAACCCTAGTCACACCTCCCTGCATGTGACTTGCACAGCCTTCCATAAACACTTCCTGTAAAGAAAGCCCTATTTAGGCTTTCTTTATTGCAAGTTCTGTTTAATTAAGATTTTCTTATCCCCTGCTATGTTAATAGCTTGCTAGACCCTGCAAGAGCCTCCTGTATGTGATTAAAGTTCAATTTAGAGATTGAGATACAATTATTTAAGGTAAATTACATCTTTTTGAAACTGAAACCAGTTTTTTTTTTCATGCAGGCTCTGTCAATCATAGCCAGGGGAGGTGTGGCTAGGGCTGCATAAACAAAAACAAAGTGATTTAACTCCTAAATGACCGTGAATTGAGCAATGAAATTGCAGGGGAATGATCTATACACTAAAACTGCTTTATTTAGTTAAAGTAATTTAGGTGACTATAGTGTTCCTTTAAAACAAAAGGTGCAATTCAATCAATTAGAAATATCTCAAAGCATATTAGCATTTCCTCAGAAATGAACAGGAAAGCCCTCAGTTACTGGACATACACATAGTCGCCATATGGGCAGGTGGATTTAAAAAAACAAACAATAACCTAACCCACTAAGACACGAACACTAGGCATCTGGGTCAAAATGTCCACAGCTTTTATTAACAACATAATAATATACTTATAAATAACATCAACTTAAATAAAGACACTGTCCCCCGATGTATAAGGATAGCCCGCCAAATGCGAAAGGCAATGACCCATCTGAAAAATAATAATAAACATTAACATATAAAAAAAAATTACCATAATAACTGTACATAATTAAATTGTCAAATACTTTGATCTTCGATAACCAAGGTAGGGGTATACCCGGATACCCCTATACCCACCAGGTTCTGAGCTCGAACCATATAACATTGCTTCTTAATAACTACCTTGTACTTTTTTGACTGACAAACAGAACCTTATTTAACCCTAACCTTCCCTTACTAACCCGCCGCGGTGAGAAAGCAGGAAACCAACCCCATGAACCCTTAATCCAAGGGAGGGACAAATCCAGCTAGGTAACCAGGTTAAAAGTGAACAATATGAAAATAGCTGCCCAACACTAACTAACAACCAATCCAACAGTACCTTCCACGTAAGTCCGCCTCCAAGCTCTGTTAGGGCCCCTTTCCACTAAGCTGCACTCTGTTACATGGGGCTACAGTAAAATAAATTGTATTAAACAAGGTTAAATTCTTAATATGTAATTGTGGAATTTCATTTCAAAATTATTCTTCAGTTCATAAAGATGTAGATCGGTCGTACTTAAAATAAACAAGTTCCACGTTTCTCTCTATGTCAGGGTACCTGTAGTCTCTACCTCAGAGGAGGTGAGAGACATAGATGTTTATCCCCCCAGAGGGGTTGTTTCTTCCGTTCCTCGCGGTCCTCTCGGCCATTTACAAGCCGACCGCGAGGGATCCACTTCCTTATATGACGCGACGCTCAGTATTCGACGTCATGACGCCAACCCGGGTCGACCTGTCAGTCAAGTCCCGAGCACTAATCAGGACCTGTCGGGGGCGTGATTACCCTCTAGAATCAAGGTATAAAGTAAGGCTTTCGGCATCTGCTCATTGCCCTGTCGTGGTTCTAGCCTGTCTAGTCACTCAGCGCTCTTGTATTCTAGTTGTCTCTTTGGTTCTGACCCGGCTTGTTTGTACTACCCTGTTTATCTCTGTTACCCTTTTGACTCGGCTTGTCTCTCGCTTACCTGTCCTCTCGTTCCCTCGACCTCGGCTTGTCCCTAGACTATTCTCTACTTACTCCTTACGTTTAGTCCGGCCATTCTAAGGTCCGGTATACGTACCTACCACCTGTTTGTACTCTGCGTGTTGGATCCCTGTCCCGATCCTGACATTACGACAGGGCCAATGGATCCTGCGGGTACAAACACCCAGTTTGGTCCTTCTGACTCTAGGTTCGACGCCATGGATCACAGAATGGACCAGATGGCTCTAGCACTACAGGCGTTACTATCTCGTTCTAGTAATCAACCAGAGGAGATGCGTAATACTTCTATCTCTCCTGTGAGTTCAGGTCTAGAGGTTGCCACTGTAGGTGCTTCTTCCCGTATCACTCCACCTGTACGTTATGGTGGTTCTCCAGAGAAGTGTCGTGGTTTCTTAAACCAAATAGGTATCCATTTCGAATTACAACCCCGCTCCTATCCTACAGATAGGGCGAAGGTTGGATTTATTATCACATTACTTGTCGAGAAAGCTTTGAGATGGGCCAATCCATTGTGGGAGAATGATAATCCGTTAGTATACAATTATAATGCCTTTGTAGCTGCTATCAGAAGAACTTTTGACCCTCCAGGTAGAAAGGTCAATGCATCTAGATTACTGTTGCGCCTTAGACAAGAAAACCGAACACTTGTGGATTATGCACTAGCGTTCAGGTCCTTGGCGGCAGAAGTTAAGTGGAATGAACAGGCTTATATAGATGTATTTTTAAACGGGTTATCAGACATAATCCTTGACGAGGTTGCTACTAGAGAGCTTCCTGAAAATTTGGAGGATTTAATTTCTTTTATTTCTCGCATTGATGAACGTTTAAGAGAGAGGCAGAACACTCGAGAGAGAAACCGTAGACCTTCCTTTAAACTAGCTCCTTCATTTCAAAGTTTTGAATCCACAACCTCACTTCTTCCAGAACCTATGCAGATAGGCAATACTCGCCTCTCAGAAGAGGAGAGACAGTACAGGAGAAGGGAGGGGTTGTGTATGTACTGTGGAGTCAGAGGTCATTTACGCCTAAATTGTCCTAGTCGCTCGGGAAACGCTCGCACCTAAGTTTCTCTAGAGGACAGGTCTTGGGTGTTTCTATTTTGTCCTCTAATCATAATTATAAAGATCACAGGCTTCTGCTACCCGTTTCTTTAACTTGGGAGAAGGGAGTACTAGAAACTATGGCATTGATAGATTCCGGAGCTGCTGAGAACTTTATCGACCAAGTTTTTGTTACTAAACACACTATCCCATCCCAGTTAAGGGAGACACCCTTGGCCGTTGAGGCCATAGATGGTAGACCTTTAGTTGAGCCTGTGATTTTTCGTGAAACCATACCCGTTAAATTAACTGTTGGTATCTTACACGAGGAAGACATATCTTTATTGCTTATTTCGTCTCCATCTGTTCCCATAGTCCTGGGGTATCCTTGGTTAAAAAAACATAACCCTATTATTGATTGGGAATTAGGGGAGATAGTCTCATGGGGTCAGGGTTGTCAGGACAGGTGCTTACGGACAGTGTCACCGCTTTGCGCAGTTAACACACCGATTAATTCTACCTACTCTACAGAGGTACAAATACCGCCTCTGTACCTGGATTTAAAGGCAGTATTTGACAAAAAGAATGCTGATACTTTACCTCCACACAGGTCTTTTGATTGTAAGATTAATCTACTACCTGGTCAGGGCCGGATTAAGAGCCCAGTGGGCCTGGTGCTGATAATTATGATGGGCCTAATTACAAAATCTTATTGACCAAAAACACTAAAACAGTCCTACCTCCTAAGCGTCATGTATCTGATGGAGATGATGCTGTAGGGAAACTCATAGGATGCAACTATGAGAAAACACATACTCTTTGCTAATCTCATGCTTTCATCTTTCAAGTAAACCCATACCCCCTAACAGCAGTGTCCAGTAAAGCAGGAAGTCTATGGATGCGGTAAAAGGGTGGGCTACTGACACAAATCACATAACCAGAACGGCCGAAAGGACGAACATACACAAAAAGGGGGAATGTCTGTGTCCCTATGTCTCCCAGTCCCTTAGTGTTTGTGTCCTCATGTCTCCCAGTGTCCCCATGTCACTAGGGGACATTGAGAGACATTGGGACACTGGGAGACATGGAGACACAGATACTAGGGAACACTGGGAGACCTGTGAAATCTGAGACTCTTGGGGACACTGGGTGACAGACACGAGGGGACACGGGGAGACATGGGGCACTGAGACACTGTGATATATAGGGGACACTGGAAACTTGATAAAAACCTGGGTACAGGTCAAAATGTTGTGGTGTCCAATAAACCTGCTTAAAGCTATCACAGTGAGTGCCTGAGATTTTTTTCTTTTATACTAGGGGACACAGACACTACGGGCACAGAGACACTATGGGCACAGATACACTATGGGCACAGATACACTACGGGCACAGAGACACTATGGGCACAGAGAGACATGGGGCACTGAGAGACACTGATACATAGGGGACACTGATACATAGGGGACATTGGAGACTTGATAAAGACCTGGGTACAGGTCGAAACGTTGCGGTGTCCAATAAACCTGCCTAAATCTATCATAGTGAGTGCCTGAGATTTTTTCTTTTATACTAGGGGACACTGAGACACTAGGAGACATGGGGACACAGAGACATTGGGAGACTAGGGGACTTTGGGAGTCTAGGGAACACTGAGACACTAGGGACACTGGCACACTACAGACACTGAGAGACACCAGGGACACATGGGGATACTGAGATACTAGGGACACTGCCTGGGAGACATGGGGACACTGCCATGTCTCCTATGTCTCAAAGTCGCCCAGTGTCCCCATGCCTCTCAGTGTCCCCATGTCGCCCAGTGTCCCCTAGTGTTTGTATCCCCATGTCTCCCAGTGTCCCTTAGAGTCTGTGTACTCATGTCTCCCAGTGTCCTGATGTCATTAGGACACTAGGGGACACTTAGAGACATGGGGACACTGGGAGACATGGGGCCACTGAGCAACTAGGGACAGTGGCTGGGAGACATGGGGGCACAGACTAGGGGCCACTGGGAGACATGGGGCAACTGTGTCCCTAGTGTCTCAGGGTCATGGGCGTCCGAATGGGGGGCAAAAGGGGGGTACTTGCCTCCCCCTCCCCCCTCCTGGATTTTTCAGCTTGTCCTGCTATTTTTCGTTTTAGTGTGAGAATACAGTGCAATACCAGCGCTGTCCAGTAGCTGTCCAGTAGGAAGCTACAGCTTATCCCTGCCTCTCTCTCTCATGACTGAAACCGCAGGGGAGCAGCACAGAGGCAGCCTACAGAGCAGGTAAGTGAGGGATGGGGGGTGGGGGAGACCGCATAGAGGAAGGTAAAGTTCTGCAAGGGGCAGGAGGGGTCAGGAAGGAATAGAAAGGGGCAGCAAGAAGCAGGAAGGGGTTGAAAGGTTTTCAAGGAGCAGGAGGGTAAAGTAGAAGGAGCAGCAAGGAGCAGGAGGGGTCAGCAAGGAGCAGGAGGGGTCAGCAAGGAGTAGAAAGGGTCTGCAAGAGGCAGGAGGGGTCAGCAAGGAATAGGAAGGGGCAGCAGGAAGGGGTAGGGACGGTCTGCAAGGAGCAGGAGGGGTCACCAAGGAGTAGGAAGGGTCTGCAAGGAGCAAGAGGGGTCAGCAAGGAATAGGAAGAGGCAGCAAGGAGCAGGAATGGTCTGCAAGGAGCAGGAAGGGTCTGCAAGGAGAAGGAAGAGACAGCATGGAGTAGGAAGAGACAGCATGGAGTAGGAAGAGGCAGCAAGGAGCAGGCGGGGTCAGCAAGGAGTAGAAAGGGTCTGCAAGGGGCAGGAGGGGTCAGCAAGGAGTAGTAAGGGTCTGCTAGGAGTAGGAAGGGGCAGCAAGGAGAAAGAAGGGGCAGAAAGGAGTAGGAAGGGTCTGCAAAAAGCAGGAAAGGTCTGCAAGGAGCAGGAAGGGTCTGCAAGGAGCAGGAAGGGGCAGCAAGGAGCAGGAAGGGGCAGGAAGAATCAGAAGGAACAGAAAGGATCAGCAAGGGGCTGCAAGAAGCTGGAAGGGGCAGAAAGAAGCAGGAAGGGCAGTAAGAAGCAGGAATGGTCTGCAAGAAGCAGGAAGGGCCATCAAGGAGCAGGAAGAGCCATCAAGGAGCAGAAAGGGATCAGAAAGACAAAGGAGCAGAAGGGCGCAAAATAAGCAGAAAGTAGCAGAAAGGTAAAGGAGCAGAAGGAGCCTCAGAAGACAAAGAAGACTGTGTCAAATGAAGGAGAAGAAAATGAGATTGGAGCACTTCATTCTGGACACCACATCATAAGGCGTTGGTACCTGGGCCTGGCAGTGAAACTTTGGACCTTCTCATCTCCCCAGGTAAAAACAAACAATATCAGTGTTAATGTGTTCACTTTTATTTACTGAGTGTCAGGAAACACAGAGGGCCGCTGGGTAGGGGTGCCGCTGATTGGCTAGATGGGTCAGCTAGCACTCTAAGCCAATCAGTATCTCCCCATTCATAAAAACGTAAAACATTTTTATGAATCGGGAACTAGCGATTGGCTTAGAGTGTCAGCTGACCACTCTAGCCAATCAGCGGCACCCATGCCCAACGTCAATCTGCACTTCCTGACACTCTGTTTCAGAAGTCGAATAGCATTGAGCGACCTGGAGAACTGGAGCTGAAGGAAGCCTTTGGGGGTAAACCATTTGAGAGCGGTTTCACCCCTTCAAAGAAAGAGCACCCGGGGGCCTCCTTGCATCACAGCATTTTCATTTAGATAAAGTTGTTATGGTGACCAGAATGTTCCTGTAATTTGATGAAAGGAACACTATAGTGTCAGGAATACAAACATATATTCCTGACACCATAGTTGTGAAAACGCTATTCATCCTTGCTTTATGTGAAAATGACTATGCTCCTTCCCTTTCAGGACACTGTCAAAAAGGGGCCAAGCATGGATGTCATTACAATTATGCCCCCCGCCCCCCCACGGAAAAATTCCTGCGGACGTCCATGCTCAGGGTCCCCATGTTCCCCAGTGTCCCAATGTCTCAGCGTCCACATGTCTCGGAGCTGCTGTCTGGACTCTCTGTGCAGAGCTGCTCCCCCGCAGATCAGACAGTAGAGAGAGGCAGGGAGGGAGATGCCGTAACTTCTTATCACTGCCTCTCTCCACACAAACAGCGACCCCTACTGGCCGGTGCTGGTATTGCAGAATAATCTATGTTTATACTGAGACAGACATTTGTATTGCAGGTATTACTGCAATACCGGCACCGGCTAGGAAGCCTCAAATACCTGAGAAATACTTCTGAGAAATACCTGGCAATCCTAAGAGATACATGAGAAATACCTGGCAACCCTAAGAGTAGTGTGTAAAAAAAAAAATAAAAAAATAAAAAATTTTTTTTTTTTTTTTTTTTTTAAAACCAATGGGCCTATTCCATGGGCCTGGGCCTGGAGCTGCAGCTCCATCAGCCCCTATGTTAATCCGGCCCTGTACCTGGTACTATGCCTCCCAGGGGTAATGTATATCCTTTGTCTACTAAAGAGAACTTAGTCTTAGAGGAGTATATTCGTGAGAACCTTGAAAAAGGATTCATTAGGAGATCCTCCTCCCCTGCCGGGGCTGGGTTTCTTTTTGTTAAGAAGAAGGATGGTACACTAAGACCTTGCATTGATTATCGAGGTTTGAACAAAATAACCATTAGAAATGCCTACCCAATTCCTTTGATTACCGAGCTCTTTGATCGTCTAAAAGGCTCCAAGATTTTCACCAAGTTAGATCTCAGAGGGGCGTATAACTTGGTGAGAATTCAGCAGGGACACGAGTGGATGACGGCGTTCAATACCCGTTATGGGCACTATGAATACACAGTAATGCCTTTTGGTCTCTGTAATGCACCGGCAGTATTTCAGGACCTGATCAATGAAGTTCTTAGGGAATTTCAACATGACTGCGTTATTGTATATCTGGATGATATACTTATACACTCTAGAGAGATTGAGACTCACCACAGACAAGTCAGAAGGGTATTGCGCAAGCTTCTTCAACATGGCCTGTATTGCAAATTGGAGAAATGCAGCTTTGACCAATCCCAGATAAACTTTCTTGGTTATGTGATTTCTGGGGAAGGGTTTAAGATGGACCCGGATAAGCTCCAGTCCATTTTGGATTGGCCTTTACCCAGGGGCCTCAAGGCCATTCAGAGGTTTATTGGATTCTCCAACTATTATAGGCGCTTCATTAAGGGTTACTCTTCAATTATAGCTCCTATTACCAATATGACCAGACAGGGGGCTGACACTAAGAACTGGTCTACTGAAGCCCTTCTTGCCTTCAAAACACTCAAGGAACTGTTTGCTTCTGCACCAATTTTAGTTCACCCTGATACGACTCTGCCTTTCCTACTCGAGGTAGACGCCTCAGAGACAGGTATAGGTGCTATCCTGTCCCAAAGGTTAGGTGTGGATAAGCCCTTACATCCATGTGGTTTTTTTTCCAAGAAACTATCAGGCCCTGAGAGCAGATATGACATTGGCGACAGGGAACTACTAGCAGTTATCATGGCTTTAAAGGAGTGGAGACATTTATTGGAGGGCACCTTACATCCTGTTACTATTTTGACAGACCACAAGAACTTGTCCTATATTGGGGAGGCCAAGCGCTTGTCCTCCAGGCAAGCTCATTGGTCTTTATTCCTCACGCATTTCAATTACGTGCTCACTTATAGACCCGGTTCTAAGAATTCTAAAGCCGATGCTTTGTCTCGCCAATATGAACCTTCTGCGATATCTGAGCCGGTTTTGTCTTCTATAGTACCCAGGGGCAATATTATCGCCAACACGAGTCTTAAGATTCACTCTCCGTTGCTTGGTCAGATCATGAAGTTGCAACATCTGGCGCCTAGACAGACTCCTGGGGCAAGGCATTTCGTTCCGCCTGAACTCCAACTGGAACTCTTACAGTGTTTTCACAACAGTAAGGCGGCTGGGCATCCGGGTATTCGCAAGACATGTTCCTTGATCTCTAAAGATTTCTGGTGGCCTTCTTTACGGAAGGATTTCATCGGAGCATGTGACGTCTGTATGAAGACTAAGCAACCTCATACGCTTCCATGTGGTTTGTTACATCCCTTGAACATTCCAGAGAGACCATGGTCCTGTTTGGCTATGGACTTCATTGTAGATTTGCCTGTTTCTAAAAAACAGACTGTGATCCTCACGGTGGTTGATAGGTTTACTAAGATGGCTCATTTCGTGCCCTTAACTAAACTCCCGACTTCTCCTGAATTGGCGGAGATATTCGCGAGAGAGATTTTTCGCTTACATGGGATACCTTCCGAAATTGTTTCCGATAGAGGCTCCCAATTTGTTTCACGTTTTTGGAGATCCTTCTGTTCTCAACTTGGCATCAAATTGAATTTTTCTTCTGCCTATCACCCTCAGTCTAACGGAGCTGCTGAACGTACCAATCAAATGATTGAACAATATTTGCGTTGTTTTGTTTCTGAACACCAGGACGATTGGGTCGGTTTGATTCCTTGGGCGGAGTTTGCACACAATAATCTCGTTTGTGATTCTACTCGTTCCAGCCCCTTCTTCATGAATTATGGCTTTCATCCTTCCATTCTTCCCTCGGTTTCCCCTTCCCAAGGGGTACCGTCGGTTGATGTTCATGTTGCCAATTTGAGGAAGTTGTGGGATCAGACTCGACAAATTCTCCTACATAATTCCAGGTTGTTCAAGAAACACGCTGATAAGCACAGAAGGGCGGCTCCGGTTTTTGTTCCAGGTGATAGGGTATGGTTGAGTACAAGAAACATTCGTTTAACCCCTTAAGGACACATGACATGTGTGACATGTCATGATTCCCTTTTATTCCAGAAGTTTGGTCCTTAAGGGGTTAAAGGTTCCTTCTATGAAATTCGCTCCTCGTTACATTGGTCCTTACAGGGTTCTGACTCGAATTAACCCAGTTGCGTATCGCCTAGCTCTTTGAGCTGCCTTACGCATTCCTAACTCCTTTCATGTTTCCTTACTGAAACCGTTAGTCTGTAACAGATTTTCCTCCTTACTGAAACCGTTAGTCTGTTCAGGTTGAGGGTCAGGAGGAGTATGAAATCAACTCCATCATCGATTCTCGAATCTCCCGGGGGAAGTTACAATATCTTATTGGGAGGAGTATGAAATCAACTCCATCATCGATTCTCGAATCTCCCGGGGGAAGTTACAATATCTTATTGACTAGAAGGGATATGGTCCTGAGGAGAGGACTTGGGTACCTCAGGAGGATGTACATGCTCCTCGCCTCCGCAGGGCTTTTCACTCCCGTTTTCCATCTCGTCCCGGTTCCTTCCGCCCGGTGGGCGTTTCTGAGAGGGGGGGTACTGTCAGGGTACCTGTAGTCTCTACCTCAGAGGAGGTGAGAGACTTAGACGTTTATCCCCCCAGAGGGGTTGTTTCTTCCGTTCCTCGCGGTCCTCTCGGCCATTTACAAGCCACTTCCTTATATGACGCGACGCTCAGTAGTCGACGTCATGACGCCAACCCGGGTCGACCTGTCAGTCAAGTCCCGAGCACTAATCAGGACTCGTCGGGGGCATGATTACCCTCTAGAATCAAGGTATAAAGTAAGGCTTTCGGCATCTGCTCATTGCCCTGTCGTGGTTCTAGCCTGTCTAGTCACTCAGCGCTCTTGTATTCTAGTTGTCTCTTTGGTTCTGACCCGGCTTGTTTGTACTACCCTGTTTATCTCTGTTACCCTTTTGACTCGGCTTGTCTCTCGCTTACCTGTCCTCTCATTCCCTCGACCTCGGCTTGTCCCTAGACTATTCTCTACTTACTCCTTACGTTTAGTCCGGCCATTCTAAGGTCCGGTATACGTACCTACCACCTGTTTGTACTCTGCGTGTTGGATCCCTGTCCCGATCCTGACACTCTACAAGTTTATCCAAATAATTTCAAAATATAAGTACCTGTTATAACTCTATTGTGACAGACCCATCCGTCTGGACTAAACATACTGTGTTAGTCTGTTTTGCCATTTGCCTGTATTCCCCGTTCGTATGCCTGGATTAAGGGAATACATTTGTTTGCCGACCGCAACTACCGAACGGACGGCCACCCAGGAGAGAAGTGTGCTGCTCGTTAACCTATTGATCCCAATTAGAACGTTGAGGTTAACCGCAGCCATTTCTCAATTAAGACCGAAGACAGGGTGGTCGTCGTTCGTATGTCGACCACGAGGCGGCGGACATTTTGACTATGCGAAAGCCCAGCGGTGTTCGACGGTTATTCCATGGAACTCAAAACGGACACTTAGTCAACCAAAAACCGCTGAAGCCATCAACCTTCCCTTCTCCATCGACAGGGGTATACGAACGCCGGCCGTTCGGGAACTTTAACAGCACGACTGGACTTGAACTCAGATAGCCATCCCATGGAGTCAATCGCATACCGAAGGACTATAACCGACTTTGACTCCATGGCGATTGAACTATGCGTATGGGATCTGAGTGTTATTCGTCAATAATATGCACTCAGATCCAGGCTATCTGGGGATGGGTTATGCGAATACAATATGTTCGGCAGTTGTAAAGTTATAGATTTTAATGTCTTTTATAACTTGGAGTTAAAATGGTGATGTGCCTCTGCTCGAGGAGATAATTGAATTACTTCCCAATTATCTCCTGAGCAGAGGGAAGGAAACTGTGATGCATGCTGGGAATATTGGGGGGATGTATGTCTGAAATGTCCCCATGTCCTTCTGTTATTTCAGTCTTCCATTTGGTCCCCTAGGGGAGTGTCCACCAAGTGGGAGACCTGCATAAATACGGGCAGGTAGCCCACAGTAAACCCAGTTCATGTTTTACCCTCATAACGGAGCTTGGTCTCGTTATTGGGGGGATTTTATTACCAGCGACTAGAGACTGCTTATGGGGATTATATGCCGCTTAGGACCTATTGCCGTTCGGCTGTAAGTGGCGGTTCGTGTGACTGGAGCTCAAGAAGGTAGAAAGCCGTACCGGTACCGTTCGAGAGTTTGGAGGATTCCCTAACTAGCGGTTCGCATGGTTATACTGCATACGCTACCGACTACAGTATTGTGACCGGGGAATATCCACTAAACGGCGGTTTGGGCATTTATTACAGGAGGTACCGTAACATCTATTTTATTACATTATTGAGTAATAATTGTGCAGGGAAAAATACAAATAAAAAAATGTAAAATGTATTTATACTGCTGATCACCTTCAGTTTGGGTGATGAGTCTATGTTGTCACCTGGAGGACAACACAAAGCCACCGTATTCCTGCCTTTATATAGTGTATGGAGAGAAAGTGCCCGGGCCCAATATCACAGTCTTATTCTGCAACCAATATCTCCACACCCCATACACACATACAGACAAACACACACACACAAACACCACCTACTGCGGAATTAGTGTTACCATAACTCTACTTCTAGCTTGCTAATGACACCCCAATTATATTTCTGTAGGTGGAATTTCGCCTCCATCAGCAAAGTAATTACTTTTTAGTATGTGTAGTGTTTTAACGCTAAATGCTGCTCTTGCAGACTTCCGGCACCAGTAACCTTTTCATGAAAAGGCTTTAAGAAGATGGGAGGAAGGGGCTAATGAAATAAGCTTTCCGGACATGGGTGGGAGGGATAAGTAATAAAAAAAAGTGGGGGTAAATTTCGTTTTTTGGCTGTTTATGTATGTATCATAGGCGTGCGCAGCCTATTGCATTAGGGTGTGCACACTAAAGCACAAACACACGCCACGTGTATATGTATGTATATATACTTGGTTGAGACATTGTTCCATTTGGACTGATTTCCAGCAGGCTGCACGCTTGATTTATCTCTCCTCTTCCTTTTTTGTATCCACAGTAGAACAATTTGTCGCTTACTTTCTCTAGGGGTCTTTCTCTCTATATATTCCATTTTTTTCTGTTACCCCCCCCTCCTCTTTTTCTCTTTTTTCCTCTCTTTTTTCGCTCTTTTATTCTCTCTCTTGTATATATTTTATATATTCTATTTTATATATTCCTATATACTCTATATATTCCCTTTTTTCTCTGTTCCTTTCCTCCTCTTTGTTCTTTTTCTTTTTTTCTCTCCCTCTTGTTTTTGTATAGCATGGGCATCCTAAACTCCTTTGTAGCCACAGCCTAACTAGCTGCATTATGTCTGTATGTGCTGTCTATTCTCCACAGCTACCGATCGTGATGCACTGCTGTCAGTTTGCAAGTGTACCATGTGTTGCAGTTGGTTATATCTCTGGAGACTAGAATTACAGAGATATGTTTAGACATAATCATTGACCGGCATAAGTATTCCGTCGATGTCTATTCAGCCTGCCAGGTGTATACATTTTTTTGGAGCTCGTTATTTAGTGTGCCGTTCATTTTTAACACTCTTTAGACCTACATCGGTCTATTTTATGTTTCACTACATTCATATATGTC
The DNA here is from genome assembly GCF_036172605.1 of Pelobates fuscus. Taxonomy (NCBI): domain Eukaryota; kingdom Metazoa; phylum Chordata; class Amphibia; order Anura; family Pelobatidae; genus Pelobates; species Pelobates fuscus. The sequence goes on along the minus strand of NC_086318.1, from coordinate 11,187,017 downwards.
ATTGGTGGCAGTGAGCCTTTCCCAGCAACAGCATGTAATGATGTAAGGCTGGCTGAGGATGATTGCTCTGGCAATCCTTTCTTCGCGAGCAGCCGATAGGCAGTGTGCTGTGCGTTCCAGCCATTGCCTAGCAACAGTGGAACGCATACAGCATGGGAACCGGCCAGATTTTCGGCAGATCGGCTTTTTCTCGTGGATTTTTGACGGGTACTGCCTCTGACTCATATGATGATGGTAAGCATTTAATTATGTTGTACATATATTGCACTGCTTTGTCTGTAAATGTCATGTTTGTCATCCTGAAGAAGGCTCCAGATGTGAGCCGAAACGTTGATGTTTGTTTTATTATTTTTTTATATGAATTAAATGTAACATTTTACCATACCTCAAAGACCCTGGAGCTCTTTCCGTTTACTGTGATTTCTACTAATTTTGCTGAATCAGCACCGGGAAATATTGTGATTATCACCAGGACTGCAGGCAAATTGGATTTTATATATGCTTGCACTCCTGGTGATAATCACGATATTTCCCGGTGCTGATCCAGCAAAATTAGTAGAAATCACAGTAAACGGAAAGAGCTCCAGGGTCTTTGAGGTATGGTAAAATTTATACACACACACACACACACACACACTGGTGCTGTGTGTGTGTGTGTGTGTGTGAGGGTGCTGTTAGTGTGATGTGTGTGTGAGGGTGCTGTTAGTGTGATGTGTGTGTGTGTGTGTGTGTGTGTGTGAGGGTGCTGGTAGTGTGCTATGTGGGTGAGGGTGTTTGTATGTTTGTGAGGGTGCTGTGTGTGAGGGTGCTGTTTGTGTGTGAGGGTGCTGTTTGTGTGCGTGTTTGTGAGTGTGCTGTGTGTGTGAGGGGGCTGTATGTGTGTGGGTGCTGTTTGTGTGCTGTGTGTGTGAGGGTGCTGTTTGTGAGGGTGCTGTGTGTGTGTGTGTGAGAGGGTGCTGTATGTGTGAGGGTGCTGTATGTGTGTAGATGCTGTGTGTGTGTGTGGGTGCTGTTTGTGTGCTCTGTGTGTGTGGGTGCTGTTTGTGTATGTGTGGGTGCTGTTTGTGTGCTGTGTGTGAGGGTGCTGTTTGTGTGCTGTATGTGTGTGGGTGCTGTGTGTGAGGGTGCTGTATGGTTGTAGGTGCTGTTTGTGTGCTGTGTGTGTGAGGGTGCTGTATGTGTGTGGGTGCTGTATGTGTGTGGGTGCTGTATGTGTGTGGGTGCTATGTGTATGGGTGCTGTGTGTATGGGTGCTGTGTGTATGGGTGCTGTTTGTGTGTAGGTGCTGTTTGTGTGCTGTATGTGTGAGGGTGCTGTGTGTGTGAGGGTGCTGTATGTGTGTAGATGCTGTGTGTGTTTGGGTGCTGTATGTGTTTGGGTGCTGTTTGTGTGCTGTATGTGTGTGTGCTGTATTTTTGGGTGATTGTGTGGGGGCCATTTAGTAAATATCCCCCCTCCCTTCTTACTTTATGTAGGGAGGGGGGACCGTGCTGCTGCCATCCCTGGTGGTCCAGTGGAGAGTGAACTCTAGCCTGCGGGGCTAGAGTTCACTCCTGTGAGATCTGAGCGTTGCCGTGTCCTCTCCTGCCTCCCTCCATGCTGCTGTGAGCCGGTGAGGGATCTCCCCACCGGCCCATGGAGGCTTAGAGCTCGGATAGCGTCGGCTCTGCATCAGCCGACAGGGGAGATCTTGAGATCTCCCCTGCCGATCTCAATCCATAGGCGTGCTGCGGGGATTAGGGTGTGCCCAGGCACACCCCGTGCGCACGCCTATGGTATGTATGTGTGTCTTTGTGTATTTAGCTATTTGTGGGATCATGTCGATGTGTGGCTGTTTGTCTACGGATTTTCAAAACAATATGACCAAGGGAATTACTAGGTTCCAGAAACATCTCAGCTTATCCCAAACAAAACTAGATGATTCCTAGGCTAACAGAGTTGGGATTCTATCATAAGATTTATAAATCTGTTATGTTCCCTCCTATCTACCCATGGACAGCAAGATGCCTATTGCTACCAGGATCTTAATGAAATCATTCTTAAAAACAAGCTGCACAGCCAGATATTGAATGTGATCCCGCCATGCTACCTAACTAATAGAGGGGTGCACTGCACAGTTCTGTTTTCCAGGTCCCCCTTACCCCATTACTGACAGTCATCTGTGGGGCACCTCCCCCTCACCCTTAGTAGCTTTGCTGTGCACAATACAAGTGATCTCTCTTTTTATAATATTTATCTAAAAGTAATTATACCAACAGGGGATAAATATCTAGACACACTGAAACAAATAGAGAGGAGAACCCGGCATGTGAGCTTGCAATCTAGAGACGGCTGGCTTGAGAAGCAGCTGACTGATGTAAAATTATAAATTATAATGATAATAAATATTAATACACTTCTGCCCTCTTGACAATCTGTAGAGATCCAGGGTTAAAGAGTCCACATCAAGGGCTTCATCAACCAAAGCCCACCCACCAAACAATGTGTATGACTGACATAAAAGGCCCTGGGTAGATAGCGCAGCTAAGCGTACAAGGGCACATGTATAAATGTGGGGATAGATGCGTGGGACTGGTTAGGTATAAATGTGTGGGTGGGAATATGTGGTGTGTGAGTTTGGTGGGGGTGGTCTTACCACAGTGCCACTTGGGATTTGAGCTAGCAAACAGCTTCCTGTCCTCCTGCGCCTGTTTGTCCTGGGCCTGTAGTTTTACTCTGCTTGAGTGATGGAGGTTGAGGCTCTCCTGGCTTCCCTCAGAGCTGCTGCAGAGTTGGATGGTGGCCAGCAAATCCGCGAGCATTATGCTCGCCTGCACTTTGGGCCCAGTTGAGGAGTAGGCGCCTGGGCCCGAGGCATCGCCAGGGCAGCATGCCTGGGGCACTAGATCAAAGCTGGACTTGCCCACCGGGATACAGGAAAATTTCCCCA